>NC_137134.1:160000-760000 GCF_949319135.1 Squalius cephalus
ATGTAGACACACGGCAGATGTAGACCTGTGAAAGGATTATTGATATCTTAGATACTGTTGCCATGGCAACGCATCAAACTTTAATATTCTTTTTTGATGCTTTTGAGACTCTTAACATACTTGAAATTGCATGAAACTCGACAGACACATCACACTTATTATCCAGTAGACATGGGCAAAGTTTCAGAAACGGGCGTGGTGAGGGGCTCAGTAGCGCCACCTTTAGTCAAAAATGGGGGCTTAGTTTTACCTAGAATCACAAAACTTGGTATGTATATTGTTCTTATCGAGCCGGACAACTTTCTAATTTACACTTATTAGCTCAAAGCAACAGAAAGTCAGATATTTTGGTTTGAATGTGATTTTTTGGAGAAATTTCTCTCTCTCTCTGTCTCTGAGTGTGTGAGGGGTGGGGGTGATTTGTCAGTTGAGTGAGATTTACTTTTTCATTTGTTTTTCAAGGTTTCTGGGGCTTTTGGGTCACTAAACGTGCTCGAAAACTCTTGAAACTTTGCACACAGGTCAGAACCCGCGGCCATCAGGGCGGGGCTGAATCTGGTAGCCGGGCGTGGCAGGGGGGCTCAACAGCGCCCCCTTGAACGGGGTTCTAAAACTTGGTCCATATATCAAACACGCTTGCATGAATTAATTTGAAACTCGGTACACATATAGATCTCATCGGGCCGAACAACTTTCGTGCTCTAAGTTTTACGCCAGCCCAACAGGAAGTCGGCTATTTAGGGTTGTTTGGAAACGCTTGCTGTGGAATTTAATGTACTCCTCCTAGGAAATACATCCATTCGCCTCCAAACTCGGTCAGCGTGAAGTCAAGACATTGATGATGCTAAATTGCGGACGGATTTTTGATATCTCGAACGGTTTGGCTGTGGCGAGGAAACGAATTAATGGCGAGAAAAGAGAAAAACGAAGTGCTATAACTAATGCATACATTAACTGATCTTGATGAAACTTCAGCAGTTTGTTCATGGTAAGAGGCCGATCAGATGGATGTAACTATTGTGTGTCAAAGTTATAGCGCCACCAACTGGCAGCAGGAAATGTGTCACTTTCAAAATGCTTTTGACAAAAGTTGGGGGGGTTGTTTTACCTACAGTAGCACAACTCAGTACGTATGTTGATCTCATCGACCCGGACAACTTTCTAATTTAAAGTCATTAGCTCCGACCATCAGGAAGTCAGATATTTTGGTTTGAATGTGGATTTTTTGCAAAATCAGCCTCCAAAAGGCACTAAAAGCCTCAAATCTTCTAAAAATGTAATTTTATACCATTTATTTCTATATAAAAGTATACAAATATCACAACTAAACCCATTTTATTCTGTTTTTAAAAAGAATTTTATTCTAATTTTATTCTAAATTTTAAAACAGTAAAGTAAAAAAAAAATTCAAGTCATACATAGGGCTATACTGCCCTCTTGTGTCCAAAAGGACATCAAAATAATATATAAAACTTTTTACCAGCTAGGCCAATAATGTATTTAAATATACATTTATTAGGTATGTGTCTGAGGATATTTTCCCACCGGTTAATCGACGTGTGTGACACGAGCGGGTGCTTTTGTATCGCTAATATAAAAGTGAAAGAAAAATACGGACGTCCGCACGGACATTTATAATGGTGCACACACAAATCACACACACGTTGGAAAGAATTATGCTTTTAAACAACACTAAACCGCCATTAGATGTCGCCAAGTGACCGTCTTAATGAGCGAGTCATTGATTCATTCGTTCAAATGATTCGTAATCCATAACATACAGATCCATAAACATGGATCCATAAACATCCAATCCATAAACATAAACAGATGTTTATGGATTGATCATTCAATCTTTGAGTCAACCAATTCGTTCAAAATGCTGAATCATTCAGTTATGAGAAAACACGTTCCTGTGAGATGCGTTCTTCTGTGATCTTTGTTTAACTATTTCCGCTGCTGAAACAGAACAAAAACAGTCAATATTGCATCTAAAATGTAAATGACTTCATTTTAACTGTTAATAACCTGTTGTATGAAATCAATGTCACAGTTTCAATAGTGATTGTATTCAGGAAAAGTTAGGTACGGAGAGCGAGCGATTTCAACGAAATCAGAACTAAACCCATTTTATTCTTTTATTATTATTATTATTCAATTTAAGAATTATGTTTGAGTTTAAAAAAAGCCAGAATGTTTTAGTCCAAAAAATAAATAAATCATGCCATGGATTGCTTGAAATGAATTTTTTTTATTATATTTATTTTTTCGTTTTGCCTTTGTTTATAGTTTATTTTTTATTTTTTATTCTTGTTCCGTTCTGAATATCATTACATTTAAAGGATTTGTTGTGGAATATTTTGAGTGTATCATAAAATCAGAATAATTATCTCGATTTAGTGATCCCCTACTTATTATTTTATTTTATTTTTTTCTTTGTTCTAATTAGGTCAGGCAAGTAAAATTATCTGTGTCTTGTCCCTTAAATTTATTTATATATATATATGTATGTATGTGTGTGTGTGTGTATATATATATATATATATATATATATATATATATATATATATATATATATATATATATAAATATAGCTGCGAGCAGCGATGGAGGGCCAAAGCCGCCGGCACCGCCACCCTGGCACCAGGATTGCGGTGCCACCGGCTTGGGCCCGTAATCGCTGCTCGCAGCTATATTTATTATTTTTTTTTTCTACTTCTCGGGCACTTTTGGGGGCCTTAACATGCTCAAAAACTCTTGAAACTTTGCACACAGGTCAGAACCCGCGGCCATCAGGGCCGGGCTGAACCTGGTACCCGGGCGTGGCAGGGGGCCTCGACAGCGCCCCCTGGAACGGGATCCGAACACTTGTCCATAAATCAGACACGCTTGCATGTAATAATATGAAACTTGGTACACATATAGACCTCATTGGGCCGAACAACTTTCGTGCTCTAAGTTTTACGCCAGACCAACAGGAAGTCGGGTATTATGGGTTGTTTGGAAACGCATGCTGTGGAATTTGATGTACTCCTCCTAGGAAATTCATCCATTCGCCTCCAAACTCGGTCGGCATGAAGTCAAGACATTGAGGATGCTAAATTGCGGACGGATTTTTGATATCTCGAACGGTTTGGCCGTGGCAAGGAAACGAATTTATGGCGAATAAGGGACACAGGAAGTGTATTATAACTTCAGCATACATTATCTGATCTTGATGAAACGTCAGTAGTGTATTCGTTGTAAGAGGCCGATCACATGGATGTGACTATTGTGAGTCAAAGTTATAGCGCCACCAACTGGCAGCAGGAAGTGTGTCACTTTCAAAATGCTTTGAAATCACTCTCTTATTTTTACCCGATTTGCTTCAAACTTTATGTGTATAATGTAGACACATGGCAGATGTAGACCTGTGAAAGGATTATTGATATCTTAGATATTGTTGCCGTGGCAACGCATCAAACTTTAATATTCTTTTCGGATGCTTTTGAGACTCTTCACATGCTTGAAAATGCATGAAACTCGACAGACACATCACATTTATTAGCCAGTAGACATGTGAAAAGTTTCAGAAACAGGCTTGGCAGGGGGGCTCAACAGCGCCCCCTTGAACGGGGTCTGAAAACTTGGTCCATATATCAAACACGCTTGCATGAATTAATATGAAACTCGGTACACATATAGATCTCATCAGGCCGAACAACTTTCCCTCTGTCAAGTTTCACGCCAGCCCAACAGGAAGTCGGCTATTATGGGTTGTTTGGAAAACGCTTGCTGTGGAATGTGAAGTACTCCTCCTAGAGGATTCATCCCATCCCCACCAAACTCGGTGTGCATGAAGTCAAGACATTGAGGATGCTAAATTGCGGACGGATTTTTGATATCTCGAACGGTTTGGCCGTGGCGAGGAAACGAATTTATGGCGAGAAAAGAGAAACACGAAGTGGAATAACTTCTGCATACATTAACTGTTTTTGATGAAACTTCAGCAGTGTGTTCATGGTAAGAGGCCGATCAGATGGATGTAACTATTGTGAGTCAAAGTTATAGCGCCACCAACTGGCAGCAGGAAGTGTGTCACTTTCAACATGCTTTTGACAAAAGTGGGGGGGCTAGTTTTACCAACAGTTACAAACATCAGTATATATATTGGTCTCACCGAGCCGGACAACTTTCTAATTTTCAGTCATTAGCTCCAAGCAAAAGGAAGTCAGATATTTTGGTTTGAATGTGGATTTTTGGGATATTTCAGACTCTGAGTTTTTAGTTACCACTCCTAAAAGGTTTATTTTATTCCCACCAAACTTTTTCAACATGATAAAAATATATTAATGATGCTAAATTGTAAACGGATATTGAATATCTCAAACGGTTTTGCTATGGCGAGGGATTAAATTAATGTCAAAAAGGAAGCAGGAAACATCTCATAACTTCTAAAAATGTAATTATACACCATTTATTTTTATATAAAATTATACAAATATTAGAACTAAACCTATTTTATTCTGTTTTTGCAATTCAAGAAGTATGAAAAAGTTAAAAACAGGCTATTTAGTGCTATTTGGTTCAACAAAAAAGCAAACATAGGGCTATACTGCCCTCTTGTGTCCAAAAGGATATCAAAATAGTATATAAAACGTTTTACTAGGTAGGCCTATTGTATTTAAATATAAATTTATTAGGTATATGACTGTGAGGATATTTTCCCATCGGTTAATCGACGTGTGACACGAGCGGGTGCTTTTAAATCGCTAATATAAAAGTGAAAGTAAAAAACGGACGTCCGCACGGACATTGATAATGGGGCACGTTGGAAAAAATGACACTTTTAAACATAACACTAAACCGCCATTAGGTGTCGCCAGGCGACCATCTTAATGAGCGAGTCATTGATTCATTCGTTCAAACGATTCGTTCCAATGACTGAGTCATTCATGATTGAGACAGATGTTTATGGATTGACCATTGAATCTTTAAGTCAACCGATTCGATTCAAATTGCTGAATCATTCAGTAATGAGAAAACAAGTTGCTGTGAGATGCGCGATGGTTCTGCTGTGATCTTTGTTTAACTATTTTTGCTGCTGAAACAGAACAAAAACAGTCAATATTGCATCTAAAATGTAAGTGACTTAATTGTAACTGTTTATTAACCTGTTGTATAAAATCAATGTCACAGTTTCAATCGTGATTGTATTCAGGAAATAGTTGCCTACTCGTCAAGTGAGGTTGCTTAACTCTATCATATGTTATAAAATATATAAAAACTCCATATTTGTAATTTTTATAGTCAGTATGTTGTTAACTGGTTTGCTTTTTTGTGTGCTGCGCTCATTTGTTTACAATTCTCCTGGAGAAGCAGCATGAGCCTCAGCAGTGCAACCTTGTTACCATTGATCAGTAATACATTCATTTTAACTGCTGATTGCAACTTAAAATGAATGTTCTGAAATTAGAATAATCTCTCGTTTTAGTGACTCCCAAGTTATTTTTTTGTTATTGACGTTCTAATCAGGCTATACTCTGGTCAGGCAAGTAAAATTCTCTTTCAGGTAGGCCTATTGTATTTATATATAAATATATTAGGGATGTGACTGTGATAAAATTTTCCCACCGGTTAATCGACGTGTGACACCGCTGAGGGCTTTTAAATCGCTAACTATAGTATACTATATACTAGTAAAATACAGACGTCCGCACAGACATTGATGGTGCGGAGTAGAGCGAGCATTTTCAATGTATTCCTATGGATGTAGGAATTAACTAAAACATTTTATTTATGTTTTTGTGTCCACTGTTCAACCGCAACCGCGTCACACACACACACACATTCCAGAATTGCAATCTTGACATCGCAGCCTGTTCATTATAGCCCTAATACAATATAATAATAAAAATAGTCAACCTAACATAAACAAATTACACTGCTCTGTTTAAATAGTCAGTAGTACAATTTGTACCATTCACAGAAAGCAGAGCTCCACTGTGATGTTTCCAAGCACATTTTTGCGCGTGTGAAGAGGATGATTTTTTCCATCGATATTGGAACATGAGTGAAGTACAAAGCCTATAATAAAGAATAGTTTTGCATCCAAATACATCGCAAATATTGAAACATTTTGATTCTAATGAGAGGGTTACGTGAGACCAACACTGCTTACTTTCGTTTTTATTTTTACATTAAATTTAAAGGTTTTGTTGTGGAATATTTTGAGTGTATCATAAAATCAGAATAAGGTAAGACAAGTAATATTTTCTGTCTTATATATACGTGTATATATATATATATATATATATATATATATATATGTATGTATATGTATGTGTGTGTGTGTGTGTATATATATATATATATATATTATAGATAGATAGATAGATAGATATTTATATACATATATATATATATATATATATATATATATATGTGTGTGTGTGTGTGTGTGTGTATATA
This sequence comes from Squalius cephalus, assembly GCF_949319135.1. Taxonomy (NCBI): domain Eukaryota; kingdom Metazoa; phylum Chordata; class Actinopteri; order Cypriniformes; family Leuciscidae; genus Squalius; species Squalius cephalus. The sequence goes on from NC_137134.1 coordinate 166,451, forward strand.
TATATATATATAAATATAGCTGCGAGCAGCGATGGAGGGCCAAAGCCGGCGGCACCGTCATCCCCAGTGCCTTTAGGTAACTAAAGGCTCCGGGGTTGCGGTGCCACCGGCTTGGGCCCGTAATCGCTGCTCGCAGCTATATTTATTATTATTATTATTATTTTGTCAACCTTTCGGCACTTTTGGGGGCATTAACATGCTCAAAAACTCTTGAAACTTTGCACACATGTCAGAACCCGCGGCCATCAGGGCTGGACCGAAGCTGGTACCCGGCTCGACAGCGCCCCCTGGAACGGGATCCGAACACTTGTCCATAACTCAAACACACTTGTATGTAATAATATGAAACTCGGCACACATATAGATCTCATCGGGCCGAACAACTTTCGTGCTCTAAGTTTTACGCCAGCCCAACAGGAAGTCGGCTATTATGGGTTGTTTGGAAACGCATGCTGTGGAATTTAATGTACTCCTCCTAGAGAAATCATCCAATCCCCTCGAAACTCAGTGTGTATGAAGTCAAGACATTGAGGATGCTAAATTGTGGACAGATTTTTGATATCTCGAACGGTTTGGCCGTGGCGAGGAAACGAATTTAGGGCGAATAATGGAAACAGGAAGTGTGTTATAACTTCAGCATACATTAACTGATCTTGATGAAACTTCAGCAGTGTAATAATAATAATAATCATAATACATTTTATTTATAGGCGCCTTACATGACACTCAAGGACACCTTACAAACACAATAAAACAATCAACAATAATCAAATACTCATTATTACAACCATGGATACCAGTATTACGGTATAAAAATAATAAAAATAATCACATAAAAGCCTGCCGGAAAAGATAGGTCTTAAGGCGAGATTTAAAAACATGAAGATTTTTACTGTTTCGCACATCCTGTGGCAGCTGGTTCCATAAATAAGGAGCTGCATGACTGAAAGCTCGGGACCCCATAGAAGTAGTGCGAGTTCTAGGGAGAACAAGTGTAAGTGAAGAAGACGATCTTAAAGTTCGAGAGGGAGTATAAATATGAAGAAGGTCTAATAAGTATGACGGGGCAAGGTTATTGAGTGCTTTGTAAGTAAGAAGAAGAACTTTAAAATTAGTACGATATTTTACCGGGAGCCAGTGCAAGTGTTGTAATACGGGAGTAATGTGCTCAGCTAGGGGAGTTCTGCTGATGATTCGTGCAGCCGAGTTCTGTACCAGTTGGAGTTTGTTGAGTACCTTTGAAGGCAATCCATAAAAAAGACTGTTACAAAAATCGATACGGGACGTAACTAGAGCATGGACTAGAATTGCCGTGCTCTTCACTGAGAGTGCCGGACGAAGCCGATTGATATTGCGTATATGAAAATAAGCAGAGCGAATGACACTGTTTATATGTGCTTCAAATGAGAGAGTACTGTCCAAAATGACCCCCAGACTTTTAACTTGTTTAGATAAAGAGACTGGTAAATTGTCAATTTTCACAGATGAACATGTAGATTTCGACAAATTGTTTTTTAAGCCAACTAGAAGAATTTCTGTTTTACTGGTGTTAAGTTTAAGAAAATTTGAAGTAAACCATTCTTTAATCTCTGCCAAGCAATCTGAGAGGACAGATGGAGGAAAATTAGCAGAAGGTTTAGAGGACAGATAAAGTTGGGTGTCGTCAGCATATAGGTGGAATTGAATGCCAAACTTCCTAAAAATATTACCAAGGGGTAAGAGATAAATGATAAATAAGAGAGGACCCAGTACTGAGCCCTGCGGGACACCTGTATTAACATATGAGGTCTTTGAACAGAACTGCTTCAACTGTACAAATTGAGTACGGCCCGTAAAGTATGATTGAAACCAAGTCAAAGGGGTACCGATAATTCCAATAGACTCCAATCTGTGCAACATAATGCTGTGTGATATAGTATCAAATGCTGCACTTAGATCAAGCAGAATTAGTATATAATTAGTATATTAGTGTGTTCGTTGTAAGAGGCCGATCACATGGATGTGACTATTGTGAGTCAAAGTTATAGCGCCACCAACTGGCAGCAGGAAGTGGGTCACTTTCAAAATGCTTTGAAATCACCCTCTTAATTTAATCTGATTTGCTTCAAACTTTATGTGTATAATGTAGACACATGGCAGATGTAGACCTGTGAAAGGATTATTGATATCTTAGATACTGTTGCCGTGGCAACGTATCAAACTTTAATATTCTTTTCGGATGCTTTTGAGACTCTTCACATGCTTGAAAATGCATGAAACTCGACAGACACATCACATTTATTAGCCAGTAGACATGTGCAAAGTTTCAGAAATGGGCGTGGTGAGGGGCTCAGTAGCGCCACCTTTAGTCAAAAATGGGGGCTTAGTTTTTCCTAGAATCACAAAAATAGGTATGTATATTCTTCTCATCGAGCCGGACAACTTTCTAATTTACACTTATAAGCTCCAACCAACAGGAAGTCAGATATTTTGGTTTGAATGAGGATTTTCTCCCTCTCTCTCTGCCTCTAGCCTACGTCTCTGTGTGTGTGTGTGTAGGGGGGTGGGGGTGGGGGATTTGTCTATTCCATTTAATCTTAGTTTTTCAAGGTTTCAGGGGCTTTTGGGGTCCTTAACATGCTCAAAAACTCTTGAAACTTTGCACACAGTTCAGAACCCACGCCCATCAGTGCCGGGCTGAAGCTGGTAACCGGGCGTGGCAGGGGGGCTCAACAGCGCCCCCTTGAACATGGTCTGAAAACTTGGTCCATATATCAAACACACTTGCATGAATTAATATGAAACTCGGTACACATATAGATCTCATCGGGCCGAACAACTTCCGCACTCTAAGTTATTAGCTCCGTCCAACAGGAAGTCAGCTATTATGTGTTGTTTGGAGAACGCTTGCTGTGGAATTTGAAACACTCCTCCTAGAAAATTTATTAAATCGCCACCAAACTCTGTGTGCATGAAGTCAAGTCATTGAGGATGCTAAATTGCGGACGGATTTTTGATATCTCGAACGGTTTGGCCGTGGCGTGGAAACGCATTTATGGCGAGAAAAGAGAAACACGAAGTGGTATAACTTCTGCATACATTAACTGATCTTGATGAAACTTCAGCAGTGTGTTGGTGGTAAGAGGCCGATCAGATGGATGTAACTATTGTGAGTCAAAGTTATAGCGCCACCAACTGGTAGCAGGAAGTGTGTCACTTTCAAAATTTTTTGACAAAAGTGGGGGGGTTAGGTTTACCCACAATTATAAAAATCAGTAAGTATATTGGTCTCATCGAGTCGGACAACTTTCTAATTTACAATCATTAGCTCTGACCAAGAGGAAGTCAGATATTTTGGTTTGAATGTGGATTTATTTGCAAATTCAGCCTTTGCATTTTTACCCACTCCTGCTAAGTGGTTTATTTTATTCACACCAAACTTTTTCAACATGATGAAAATACATTAAAGATGCTAAATTGTGAACGGATATTGAATATCTCAAACGGTTTTGCTATGGCGAGGGATTAAAGTAATGTCAAAAAAGGAATCAGAAAACGTCTCAGATCTTCTAAAAATTTAATTATACACTATTTATTTTTATATAAAATTATACAAATATCAGATCTAAACCCAGTTTTGGGTTTATTCAGTTTTTTTTTAATTCAAGAATTATGTACAAGTTTAAAAACAGCCAGAATGAGCTATTTAGTAAAAAGAAAAAAGTCATACATAGGGCTATACTGCCCTCTTGTGTTCAAAATCAGGTAGGCCCATTGTATATTGTATTTATATATAAATATATTAGCGATGTGACTGAGAATTTTTTCCCACTGGTTAATCGATGTGTGACAGCGCGGTGGGGGCTTTTAAATCACTACCTTAAAAGCGAAAATGAAATATGGACGTCCAGTAGGAATGAACTAAAAAACATTCACTCTGTTCTGCTCGTTCCTCGCTGTAGACACATATTGCCCATGCAGCCGTGAGCATTTTAGTTTCATTTTAAAAATGGCGCCATTTCGGGGGTGGGATTGCTTGAATGTTTTTTTACAAAAGCACAATGTTGTGTTTTATTGTGAGTGTACATAAATATAAGTAAACACATTGCAATTTAAATGATGTCCTGTATGAACAAAATTACGGAGTAGCCTATATTTTTATGTTTCCACTGTTCGATCGCGCCCGCGCCACACACACACACACACACACACACACACACACACACACACACACACACACACACACAAAACAACAACATATTGTGCATTCCAGCATTGCAATCTTGACATCGCAGCCTGTTCATTATAGCCTTAATAAAATATAATAATAAAATAGTCAACCTAACATATAAAAATTACACTGCTCTGTTTAACCCCCTGAGGTCGGCTATCGCGCCGGCGCGATAGGCTCGTTTTTTTCCGTATGAGTGCAAAAAAATAATAAAATAAAAATATTAATTTTTATCTTATATGCTTGTGTTATACATCAATCTATCCTGTTAAGTGTGTATTATTTTTGTGTACACTCACAATAAAAACAAAGTGTTGTGCTTTTCGCCAAATAAAGAAAAATAAACACGAAGCGAGTTCTGCCTTCTCTCTGTCCGTGTAGTCCATTCTGAAACGCGTCCGAAAATGAATCATAACTCAGCGAATACTTCTCACACAGGCACGTGAGATATGTATTTATGAAGCTTGAAATCTCCTCTTTTAAATGAAGTAATTTATATAAAAAACAAATGTTTTCAACTCATGTAATCCATTTGAAAGCAAGGAGAGGTACCGTTTTTCCTTCTGCCTCATTATCTCTATAATCAGCTGCGGCCGCTCCGCCCCCGGCGCGATTCACATGTAAATCGTTAGATGATCTAGTATGCAGCGCACCCGCCCCCCGATCAATGCCATAAAAAGTTTCTTCATGAGACTTACTGATAGTTCATCGCGTTTTGAGTATGACACGCTTCTCCGGTAATAAAGACTCCCTTCAGATGATTCTGGACGGCGAGGAAGAATGCACCTTTTCCTCAGAGGAAGATTGTAACTCAGACGACGAACGGCAGCATTTTGAAGAGCGAATTCTGCCGAGAACACAATTTCGGAGTAAGTTTTACTTAAAAGTCTTTTGTCTTTTATTTTTCGTGTTCGCATGTATGAGGAAAAAACAATATTATGTGACAGTTCTCCATTATGGACGCGAGCGCTCTAAAAAAAGCACTAAAAGACTTTCAAACTTTCACAGAGACCTCAAAACAGAAAGTACAAATCCTTTCTTTAAAACGAATTTCGTTTTGTATCAATTGTATCTTACTTTTAATAATTTTTTCATTAACAGATTTCCTGGATTTAAACTGCAAATTAACATTTATATTTCTTATAATAAAAATGAAAGACCTATGTTACAGACATATGAAAGACAACATTTCGTTGATTAGTTTTGGATAGATTATACATTTTTAATGTAAAATATCTGCCACCTCAAATAAGCTTTTGTTTGCCAATATTTGCTTATGTTAAATATAATATGTTTTGTCAAAAATAAAGTTATCAAATAATCAATCAAATCCTTAACTTTGAAAAATGTATGATAAAATGTATACTTTAGTTTTTACAAAGAAAGATTACACTTGAATTGTTGTTGTAATTGTAACCTTTTTAATAAAAAAATATATTTACAAGGTAGATGTAAACAAACTATTAAAAGGTAAATATAAGCCTTTTCTTTAAATAACTTTTATTGTGTTTTATTATTGACAAATTTGGGGAGAGCATAAATATTCCAAAACTGAAAATACAGTATGAGAATTAACTGCACAATTACTAGACATGTTTTCCTTGGATATTATAGGCCAAATTGCAAGCACAATATGAGGAAAAATAAAAAAGAATTGAGATGCTTCCAACTGTTGCTCTTGCATTCTTGTGGCTCAGTGACTCACCTGAATGAATGGCTAATTAGGTATGCGGGCCCCATTGTCTCCTCAGGTGTGAACCACTATATATACATGACCGTTGACGCCCACTCCGCATATGGCCTTTCCAAACAGAAAGTGCTTTGCAAAATTTAAATCAATGTATTGTGTTATGTGAATGATAAGGCAGGGTGATTTTCACTTCATTTTGAAGAAAAAACACTAGGCGATGAAATCTTTTAGACAAAAGTCTTATTGGCACATATTTAGAATGTGTTTTATGGCCTTATTTCAGAAACTTTAGTTTTTAGTTTTTTCAATAACCACGCATAAACATTATTCTCTCAAAAATGCAGACATGTACATTCTTGTTGCTCACATTTCATGGTAGCCCTGTTTGTGCTAAATAGTGTGTAATTTTTTTTTTGCCATTAATATGTTTATAAGCAACTGAAAAAAGCAAAAATGTCAGGGCATGTCAGAACATCTCAAGGACCCCAAAAACACCTTAGACCCCAGAGGGTTAAATAGACAGTAGTACAATTCATACTATTCACAGAAATCACTGCTCAACTGTGATGTTTCCAAGCACATTTTGCGCATGTGAAGAGCATGTGAAGTTTTCCCTTCAATATTGGAACGTGAGTGAAGTACAAAGCCTATAATAAACAATAGTTTAGCATCCAAAAAAAAAAAAAAAAAAAAATATATATATATATAAAAAAACATTAAGGGACAAGACAGAGAATATTACTTGTCTGAGATATATATATATTTTTTTGTTATATATATATATATATAGTATTAGTATTAGTTCAAGAATAAAATAAAAATATAGCTGCGAGCAGCGATGGAGGGCCCAAGCCAGTGACACCGCCACCCCGGTGCCTTAAGTGTAACTAAAGGCACCAGGGTGGCGGTGCCACCGGCTTGGGCCCGCAATCGCTGCTCGCAGCTATATTTTTATTTTATTCTTGAACTAATACTAATACTAATAAAATATAATGGAAGCACTTTGCTCAATTAGCCACATAAAAACATCTCACTCAAATGGAGAACAAATACTTCTCCAGTATATAGTCCACAACAACAGTTGATAATGAAAGACTGCCAGCCTTTATTCAAAAGACCTTGAGATATGTTGTTTGGTAACCTGAATGAATTTAAAATTAATTTGCTATATTTCAGATCAATATATTTGTTTCCTTTAAATTTTAATTAACCTTAACTTTATTATTATCTGAATTATAAATAATTTATTTCTGTATAAAATAATAGTACTTTTAAAAACACATTTGATTTTCATTTTTATTCAATGTAGAATGTGTAACTTGAAAATAAACAGATTAGTGCTCTGTTTTAGGACAAAAAATGAAAACCAATGCAATGATGAATGTCCAAAAGATGAGATCATTTTTGCTTTTAAACAGCGTGTGTGTGTGTGTGTGTGTGTGTGTGTGTGTGTGTGTGTGTGTGTGTGTGTGATTTTGGTTGGGTGACAGTTACAGTTTGACAAGAGTTTACAGTTTGACAAAAGCACAATGTTGTGTTTTACACAAATATAAGTAGGCTAAACACTTTTTGCAGTTTTAATGATGTCCTGTATGAAAATGACGGAGTATGTTTTTATGTTTCCACTGTTTGATCGCGCCCGTGCCTCTCTTTCTCTGACACACACACACACACACACTCCAGCATTGCAATCTTGACCAGTGGCGGATTTAGCAAATCGGGGGCCCAAGGCGAAGGTAGGCTATGGGCCCCTACCATCCAATCTTTAAAAGAGAACGAAAAAAATATGTACCGACTGAATGGTGGATAGGCAGGTATTAGCTAATTTACGGGGAAGTAAAGGTTAGAGAGGAGAAAAAACGTCCCCTTTAAACCCGGCTACACTTCTTTACTCCTAAACAGAAACATGTTACAATGTTTACATGGTACAATTTCTGGTAAGCTATGTTTTTTTTTTTTTTGCTTGGCAAATTTCACCATTTCGATTCAATTCTTGTGATTTGATTCAATATTGACTCATTTGGATAAATATTAGGTAACGTTTCACAAGACAGGCGTTACTTTTTCTTAAGAAAAAAAAAACCTATCAGCTGGTATAATTTAATGTTAAAATAAGTAATATAGTACACATATTTAGCCAAATACTCTCTATAGCTCTTTTTTTCTAGCCAATTAAATGGCTTTCCTGAGGTAAATCTTATGTGACGATTGTTCTCCAGCTGTTTAACCTCTTTCCGCGGTTGAAAAACACTTATTGATCGATATTATGAATAAGGAATATACATTTCGGTAAGTTATACGGTATCTTTCAACATTGTTAATTCCTGTTTATTTACTATTAGCTAGAGATGATCAGTTCACGTGCCGCTATAGGAATCTGTCACGTCACATTAAAACGGCAAAACGGTATTTATTGTTTGAATTTCGTAATATAATTGACAAAGCTGAATCTGAAAGCTGAGATTTTTTTTAAATATCATGATTCATAAACTGCTCAGTTTTGTCTGTCGATCTCCGTGTCCTCTTTGCTTCACGATTTTTCTGTGCGTTGGACGTTGTTGTTCCTGATCTGTATCCCCAACAGTAGCCATAAAAAGTTTGTCATCTTTGGCAGGGTTCCCAAATACTTATCAGCGTCTTTTCACTTTTTTAGCGCAATTTTCCACCGGACAAAATTGCGATTGTTAACTCATGATTTCTGTTCTGTCTGTGCGCACCAATCTACTCCTCAACTAGACCACCTAGAGACTTCGGGTTTTCGGCATTATGTTAAGGAAGGTCTAATCTCGGGAACGCACAAAAAAAATTCAGGAAAAGATTTACTATCTCTTAGTGTTGTGATCCCATGACGTGAGAAAATTGCGCTAAAACACTCACTGAGTTTTTATTACTTGTTTCTTTTATTTGAGCCGCTTGGGTAACTTCGAAACTTTAAATTTTCGCGTTTAGACTCGTCTTGCTCTGGGGATCAATTGCTCTATTTCCCAGTCCTCCTGTTACTGCGTGTTGTTTATCTTTCGCGCCGCGCACTTTTTCGGACTTTTTACTTTCCTCCCGCTTCCTCCTTTTTTCAGCACCGCTTGGGTAGCTAGCTTCGCTTCATTTTTACTCTGTCTACTACTCTGTACACTCTGTCTGTCAATCACTTCTTTTTCTCCGTCAGTTTTTTGGCACAGCCTTGTCACTCTCGCAGATGCGCAGTAAAAGTGAGATAATGGAATAGTCCAATGTAGTGAGGCGGGGGGGGGGCCCCCTCCTGTCTGCGACACTAATGATTGATGCCATTTTTCGCAAATGGAGTTTTAGAAATATATAATTTAAAAAAAAACAAAAAAAAAAAAACTTAAGCATAAGTTAATAGGGCATTTTGGGGGCCCCTAGGTAGCTCGGGGCCCAAGGCAATTGCCGACCTTTGCCTAATGGTAAAGTCCGCCCCTGATCTTGACATCGCAGCCTGTTCATTTTGCTGCGTCCACACCAAACGCGAATAGAGCATCAAATTTGCGTCTATCGCGTCTAGTTTGGTGCTTGAACAGTTTGAATCCATTCGCGCGTCCAAAGCGAATAGGACGCGCCGCGCGCGTATAATGATAAAGTGAGCGTTTGAAGCGATATAGACGTGCGTTCAGAGCTAAGGCGGGCTACAGATTAGGTGTCCCTAAGAACCCGCATATGCGCGTATCTAACAGTAACGTTAGTTCCGTATTATATTAATTAATGTGCACGCGAGATTTATTTATTTTTATACCGTGTATTCTCTTTGTAAATCCATGCACCGAACGTACGTTCAGTACGAATACGTACCGTTCCACCCCTAATGGGTATTGGATCATAGGTATCGGATAATTTTTTTTCTCCCCTCCGATATCCGATCTAGCGTTTTGTGCCAGTATCGGCACGATACCGATGCCGTGGATCGGATCGGGACATCCCTAGCCCGAACCCAGAGTACTCCCCCCAAAAGCTGCAAATAAATGCCGGACAGCCACCAGAATGATGATGATGATGTTGATGACCCCCCAAAAACTTGCAGAGTGCAAAGCTTAAGGTATCAGAAGTGGGAAAGGGTTAGTCGCTGGAAGGCTTCTTGTAACATCGGATGAGAGTTGGTTTTCATGCCGTTGGATGGTTGTGCCTCTCCGGTAGTAGGCTAGGGATGGTACGTGATGTACTTTTGCAGAAGAGAATGGTATAACCGCTGCAGTGTGATGGAGCAAGTGTGATGAGAATTAGTTCCTGCAGGACCGGAGGAGATGACACTGCTGCGGCAGTGGATCAAACTTGCTTTCGACTTGCTTTCCAACTATCTGATGCAGAAGGATGGAGAATTGAGTACTTGTGGGAACGGAAGAGGAAACACTGCTGCAGCAGTGAAAGCGAGTTATAATATCCAAAACAATTTGGACATAGAACTCCCTGCGGGAGCGGAGTGGATGACACTGCTGCAGCAGTGGACCAAACTTGCTTTCAGTTTGCTTTTAAATATCCAAACTATTTTGGATGGAGTAATGGAGCTCATGTGGGAGCGGAGTAGATGACACTGCTGCGGCAGTGGACCAAAACTTGCTTTTCAACTTGCTTTTAAATATCCAAAACAATTTTGGACATAGAACTGAGCTCCTGTGGGAGCGGAGTAGATGACACTGCTGCGGCAGTGGAGCAAGTTTAGACGGAGTAACAGAGCTCCTGCGGGAGCGGAGTAGATGACACTGCTGAGGCAGTGGACCAAAACTTGCTTTTCAACTTGCTTTTAAATATCCAAAACAATTTTGGACATAGAACTGAGCTCCTGTGGGAGCGGAGTAGATGACACTGCTGCAGCGATGGAGTAACGGAGCTCCAGAGGGAGCGGAGTAGCTGACACTGCTGCAACAGTGGACAAGTTTGGACAGAGTAACGGAGCTCCTGCGTGAGTGGAGTAGATGATACTGCTGTGGAAGTGGAACAAGTCTAGACGGAGTGACGGAACATCTGCGGTAGTGGAGTAGATTAGCTGTAGTAGAAGAACTTGGTTGACTTGCTTTTAACTGACTGGAGAGCCATTTGGGTCAAGAAAGGGCTCCTGTTAGATGAAGAGGTGGTGCTGCTGTGGTGCTGGAAATAACTTGCTTTCAAACTGTGATTTGAGAGGTGAGTGGGGCGGAGATCTGAGCAAAGGCTGGAACGGAAATAGCATTGCTGTGGCAGAAAAGCGAGGTAGGGTGGGGAACGTGGCTCCTGCAGGAGTGGTGGTCTGTAGGGTTGGGTGTAAGAAGAGTTGGCAAAATAATTAGCTGATGAGGGTTTGTTGGGCTTCTTCGATATGGAAGCGGTTTGAGCGGATGTAACTCTTGAAAGCTTCCGATGACCATTGGCCAAGTGATTGGATCTGCTGTTGAGAGAGGCCCTTTTGAGCAGCTGTGGTTGCTACGCCTATGCGGAATGAATGGCTGGAGAAGTGTTCTGCTGGATGCCTGAATGGAGCAAAACGGATTTTAGGTGTTTTTGGAACCAGAAACGTGTGACGGGATGGTTGGAGTCATCTGCGAAAAGTGGGTCGGAAGGGGATTTTGTCTGTGAATTTCTGAAAAGCAAGTAGGCTGAGAGAGTTTGGTATGGTTGGATTGATGATGAGATTGAAAAGGTATATGAAATGTCCTTTCCTGGTTTGATCTGTCTTACTCTGCTTTATGCAGTAGGAGATGGTTTCATTGTCTAGCACTGATAGATCTGTGATTGTGGGGTGGACTTTGGGTTAAAGCTGGAAGTGATGGTGAGCCCTGAGCATCTGAGGAAACTGAAAAAAGCCACTATGAACATTGCGTTCAGTGTGCGGGCAGTGTTGGTGGAGTGGTAGCCTCGGTGGAGGGTGGAGATGCATATAGTAAGTATGTCTAACGTTATTGGTTGTCTGGCATCTGGGCGAGTAGGTTGGGTTATGAGGTTAATTGCTCACAGAAGAGATTGATTTTCAGTTGTCTTTTGAATGTTGCCAGGGATTCTGCATTCCGGATGAGGGTGGGGAGAGCGTTCCACCAGCATGGAACTGTGAATGAGAATGTTCTGGAAAGTGATTTTGTGGCTCTCTGTGATGGAACCACGAGACGTCGCTCGTTGACCGATAGTAGGCTTCTGGTAGGGATGTAGGCTTGTAGGAGTGAGTAAAAGTAGGAGGGAGCTGAGCCTGTGATAGATCTGTGAGCAAGCGTCAATGCCTTGAACTTGATGCGAGAGGTAGTCAGTGCAGAGAGATGAACAAAGTGACATGGGCCCTTTTTGGGCTCGTTGAAGACAAGACGAGCTGCAGCGTTCTGAATCATTTGTAGAGGTTTAGTCGCACATGATGGAAGTCCAGCCAGAAGAGCATTGAAGTTCTTGATGCTGTTGAGATAGGATATGAATGAAATAATGGCGAGCAGAGAAAAATTGGGAACCGGTCGTATGTGACGTGGAAAGTCTTAAAATGCTTCCATGTGGTTAAGTAGGATTGGAGGGTGCTGGGTGAAACGGCTTGAAGAATGGAATTAAGAGAGGCGTCAAGAAGTGGTTTCAATGGGTGGTTAATGTGGATATCAGCTCTGAAGTGAGGTACTGAGGTTGGGAATGGGTCTGTGTCTGGTGCCAGCAACCTGAATTTCTGGAAAGCAAAATGGAGAGAGTCAGCTATTTGATTTTGGACCCGGGAACATGTTTTGCAGTTATGATGAACTGATCGCAGGCTGCAATCCAAATAAGGCGTCTTAGGAGAGGCATTAGTGCAGGGAAATTTGAGCGGTCTTTGTTGATGCAATGCACGGTTGCTTCGTAGTTGCAGTGCACTATGATCCTGTTAGAGGACCATTCTTTTCCCCACAGGAATCTGCTACCAACTAAAGGATACAACTCAACAGCGCTGAGGATGTTAGTGACTGTGGTGAGTCTAACAGCTGGGCGGGCCATGTAGACGTGAACCAACAGCCTTGTTAGAATCCTCTGAAACCGATAGAGGGAGCTGCATCAGTGAACAGTTGGATATCCACAGGGAGAGAAATCAGATTATTACAGAAAAAAGAACAGGCCATTCCATTAATTAAGGAAGGTCCTGCAGGAGCCAATGGTCACATCACTGCTGCGGCAGTGGAGAACATTAGCTAGAGAAAACTGAGCTCATGCAGGAGCGTGAGGGGACATCACTGCTGCGGCAGTGAAGGCAAGGTTAGCCAGAGAAACTGGACTCCAGTGGGAGCAGAATGGACTGCTTTGACAGTGAAGAAGGTTAACCAGAGGAACGCCAGAGACAGAGCTGCTGTGGAGGAGATGACACTGCTGTGGCAATGTGAGAAGCGAGTGGGATCCTACGGGAACGGTGGGGAAAGGTGGATATGGTGAGTTTGTAGGTTTAGAGTTTAGAGGGCAGCCTTGCAGGATTAAGCGCATCTGAAGTTTAAGTGGCCGATCGAAGATAGCAGTTCACGTTTAGGACAGTTTAAAATGTCTGAGAAGGTGGGTGAGACCAGAAATATCCTTTGATTTCTCCTTGTGCAGTGCGGCCTAGAAATTAAATGTATCCAAGTTGATGCCCAGAATTCAACGGATGTGGCTAGACCCATGGTTTATCCTGGGTGACTGGAATCCAAAGCTCACCGGAAACCGTGTGGGGCTGAGAGATCGATTGCTAAATTATTTTTATATTTATTTTGAATGAATACATGAGAAGCCTAAATGGTTTATAACCTGCGTTTATTCACCTCTGACGCATCAATTTGATACTGTAGTCGTTGTTTGATCATCAAACAGCAAAGTAGAATCTTCCTTTATCTGTTGCTGGTTAATTTATTTAGTGAAGTTCAAAAGAGACTCACTTATGGTAAAAAACAAAGAGCTTTCATAGAATTTGCGCCTTGAATTTATCCAGTTGTGTTTTAAAATCACTAAGGACTTCTAACTTTGCCGTGGAAACACACTGCTTGTGTGAATTTTATCTAAAAAAAAAAAAAAAAAAAAAAAAAAAACATTACTTGTTCACATTACCTGCCGATTTTGTTCGTTCTGAATCAGATTTTTCAGTGATGAAGCTGTGGTTTTAAATTACTTTAAAATAAAAATACATCTGCTATATTATAACTAAGTTTCTAAGCGATTTTTGTAGATAAATTGCAAGACAGAATTTACGATAGGTTCTTAACCCCCTGAGGTCGACAATTGCGCCGGCGCGATAGGCTCGCTTTTTTTCAGTTCAGTTCAAAAGAAATTAATTTTGCTCTGTTGACTTTGATATTACAAGCAAGTTTCATACATCAATCGATTCTGTTAAATGTGTATTATTTTTGTGTATACTCACAATAAAAACAAAGTGTTGTGCTTTTTTCCAAATAAAGAAAAATAAACGTGATGCGAGTTCTGCCTTCTCTCTGTCAGTGAAGACCATTCTGAAACGCGTCCGAAAATGAACTGTAACTCAGCGAATACTAAGTCAAACAGGCATACAGACACACAGGACGAAAAGGCTTGAATTCTCTTCTTTTAAATGAGGTAATTTATATATAAAAAAAAAATTCTCATCTTGTGAAATCTGTATTAAAAGAGTGCGATTCCAGTCGAGCTCATTAGAGCTAATTCAAATGTAATGTGAACCCGCCCACGGAGAGCGCGTGCTATGCAAACGCAAATTACTGAGGCAAACCTGTGAACGCCCCCCATATCAGCTCGAGAAAACACAATCATATCATTGTAGCCTACGTGTTTACACCATCTGGCAGCGCTGTGAGGAATAATAATAATGGAGAATCTACCTCAGAGTTCAGGTATTGCGAGGAGCGAGGATCCGACTGAGTGAGGAAAACTGTAGTAAGTTTTTTTTTCTTCTCAAGTTAATCGCGTTTCCGTGTGAATGAATGAACGGCAGCCGCAGAGATGCGCGCAGTTTACCACAGCTCGCAAAAAGACAGTTTAAATTTAAAACGCCTTTCTGTGTGTGTGTGAATGAATGATGATGTTTTAGCAAAATGTATTGCTATACTGAGATGAGTAAAAATCGACTGAAATATGTTGAAATAAAATGTAGGCTATTTGTATAAGCAACGTATTAAACTGCAAACTAACATTTATATGCCCTAATATTTCATAAAAACAACGTTACAGTCAGGCGTTTCTGTGTGTGAATGAATGTTTCGGTTTTAGCAAACTGTATTGCTATACTGAGTAAAAATCGACTGAAATATGTTGAAATGTATTTGTATAAGCAACGTATTAAACTGCAAATTAACATTTATATTTCTTATAATAAAAACGAAAGACCTATGTTACAGACATATGAAAGACAACATTTCGTTGATTAGTTTTGGATAGATTATACATTTTTACTGTAAAATATCTGCCACCTCAAATAAGCTTTTGTTTGCCAATTTTTGCTCATATGTTAAATATAGTATGTTTTGTCAAAAATAAAGTAATCAAATAATCAATCAAATCTTAACTTTGAAATATGTATGATAAAATGTATACTTTAGTTTTTACAAAGAAAGATTACACTTGAATTGTTGTTGTAATTGTAACCTTTTTAATTAAAAAAAAGATATTTACAAGGTAGATGTAAACAAACTATTAAAAGGTAAATATAAGCCTTTTCTTTAAATAATTTTTATTGTGTTTTATTAGTGACAAATTTGGGGAGAGGGTAAATATTCCAAAACTGAAAATACAGTATGAGAATTAACTGCACAATTACTAGACATGTTTTCCTTGGATATTATAGGCCAATTTGCAAGCACAATTTGTGGAAAAATAAAAAAGAATTGAGATGCTTCCAACTGTTGCTCTTGCATTCTTGTGGCTCAGTGACTCACCTGAATGAATGGCTAATTAAGTATGCAGGCCCCATTGTCTCCTCAGGTGTGAACCACTAAATATGCATGATAGTTGACGCCCACTCGAATATTGCCTTTCCAAACAGAAAGTGCTTTGCAAAATTCAAATCAATGTATTGTGTTATGTGAATGATTAGGCAGGGTGATTTTCACTTCATTTTGAAGAAAAAACTCTAGGCGACCACATCCATTAGACAAAAGTCTTATTGGCACATATTTAGAATGTGTTTTGTGGCCTTATTTCAGAAACTTTAGTTTTTAGTTTTTTCAATAACCACGCATAAACATTATTCTCTTAAAAATGCAGACATGTACATTCTTGTTGCTCACATATTATGGTAGCCCTGTTTGTGCTAAATAGTGTGTAATTTTTTTTGCCATTAATATGTTTATAAGCAACTGAAAAAAACACAAATGTCAGGGCATGTCAGAACATCTCAAGGACCCCAAAAACACCTTAGACCCCAGAGGGTTAATGACATATGCACAAGCTCAAAGTAAAAAAAAGAAAAAAAAAGAAAAAAAAGAAAAAAAGTTATTCGTTGCAATATGAGAGGAAGAATTGTCTAAACTCGTTAAATCATCTAAATCAAAAACATGTATGTTAGACCCTATACCGACTAAGCTACTGAAAGAGATCCTTCCAGAGGTCATAGATCGTCTCCTAAATATAATTTATTGTTCTTTTTCACTAGGATATGTACAGAAAATGTTTAAGCTGGCTATTATCATGTACTGGTCCATACGGACATCACTGCGACCATTGCGTACATCAACCATCAAGTCAAGTCAAGTCAAGTCAAGTCACCTTTATTTATATAGTGCTTTTTACAATACAGATTGTATCAAAGCAGCTTCACAGTGATAACATGAAAATAATACAACAATGTTTGTTTCTAGAAAAAACTAAATTGCATCCACCTTAAGGCAGATCAATAATATTGTGAATAATAAATGTCCCCAACTAAGCAAGCCAAAATCCAAGGCAAACAGTAGCAAGGAGCCAAAACTCCATCAGGTGACAGAATGGAGAAAAAAACCTTGGGAGAAACCAGGCTCAGTCGGGGGCCAGTTCTCCTCTGGCCAACGAGCGAACAGTGTATGATTATGATTCAGGCAGCATTACAAGTCAGATTGGATCAGAACATTTAGAGTATTTATCCATTTCCATCTGGTTGGAGGTCGGAGTCATCACGCCGGCTGGCACTTCAGGGATGCGTCATAGATGAGTCCAGGCGCAGGTCCACCATCTGATCTGGATACGGCCAGGATCACATTGACTTCAGTAACAGGGAAGGGACTGGTTGACACTTCAGGTCTTTGTTGTCATCGTGTCCAGGCGCAGGTCCTTCATCAGATCTGGATATGGCCTGGACCAGGCGGACTGCGAATCCTTGTCAGGTTTCGTACAAAATAAGCAGGCAAGATGGTAAGTTTGATATTTTAATAGCAGAATGGATCGGACACAGCGTGAAAGGTGAGTAAACAGGAAGTAGATAATTGGATGAAGCTTAACTGAATGATAACAAAGTCTCTCTTTCTCTTGCAGATGCAGATGATGAAGATTCTCTGAAGATGGACTGAAGAAGATCGGGATCGACGGTAAGTATGCAGGTTGGTGTAGGAAGGGAGTCTGTGTGTCTTGTATTGACGAGACCAGACGATGATTGAAGGTTGAAGACTGAAGGTTGAGTGCTGAATGCATAAAGGGTTCCCTGTTTTTTACCTATGTTTTATTCATTTACCTGTTCCCTAAATGAATAAAGGGGTGAGAAGACGAGGTACAGGTGATGAGGATAATTACTTAGAGGAGAGAGAGGAGAGTGAGTGCAGGTGTGCGCCAAGGAGGATTCTGGGGAGTGTGGTGCAAAGACAGATAAGGAAGACAGACGGTGGATGTGACAGCGGTAAACCTCGGATAAACAGAGAGACTAATATTAGCGTAGACGCCATCCTTCTCATGATGTACCAAGTACATCAGGGAGTTTTCCCGGTTCCGGCTGACCTAATCTATGCAGCCTAAATTGAATTATAGAAGTCTATAATGTGTTATGTGTATGCTAGGTCAAAGAGATGTGTTTTTAGTCTAGATTTGAACTGACAGAGTGTGTCTGCTTCCCGGACAATGGTAGGAAGATTGTTCCAAAGTTTTGGAGCTAAATAGGAAAAGGAGCTCGCTCAAGTACTGCGGAGCTAAACCATTTAGTGCTTTGTAAGTAATCAATGTTTAATAGGGAGCCAATGCAGTGTTGACAGAACTGGGCTAATATGGTCATACTTCCTGGTTCTGGTAAGAACTCGAGCTGCTGCGTTTTGGACCAGCTGTAGTTTGTTTATTAAGCGTGCAGGGCAACCACCCAGTAGAGCATTACAATAATCTAGCCTTGAGGTCATGAACGCATGGACTAACTGTTGTCAATGAGAGCATATGGCGTAGTTTAGATATATTTTAAGATGGAAAAATGCGGTTTTACAGATACTAGACACGTGACTTTCAAATGAAAGATTGGTATCAAAGAGCACACACACACACACACACACACACACACACACACACACACACACACACCCAGGTTCCTAACCGACGACGAAGATTTAACAGAGCAGCCATCGAGTGTTAGACAGTATTCTAGGTTATTACGTGAGGAAGTTTTTTGTCCAATAATTAGAATCTCTGTTTTTTCAGAATTTACAAGTAGGAAATTACGAGTCATCCAATTTTTTATATCAGCTATGCATTCTCCTAATGGTAGCATGTACAGAGTGTGTGTGTGTGTGTGTGTGTGTGTGTGTGTGTGTGTGTGTGTGTGTGTGTGTGTGTGTGTGTGTGAGTGAGGGTAGCATGTACGGAGTGAACAGCAGCGGTCCTAGTACTGAGCCTTGTGGTACGCCATACTGAACTTGTGATCGATGAGACATCTCATCATTTACTGCTACAAACTAATAACGGTCAGATAAGTATGATTTAAACCATGCTAATGCAATTCCACTAATGCCAACATAATGTTCTAATCTATTTAAAAGAATGTAGTGGTCAATGGTGTCAAATGTAGCACTAAGATCGAGTAACACTAATAGAGAGACACAACCACGATCGGATGATAAGAGCAAATCATTTGTGACTCTAACGAGAGCTGTCTCGGTACTATGGTACGGTCTAAATCCGGACTGAAAATCCTCACAGATATAATTTCTTTCAAGAAAGGAACACAGTTGTGAGGATACTGCCTTTTCTAATATCTTTGACAGAAAAGGTAGATTCGAGATCGGCCTGTAATTGACTAATTCTGTAGGATCGAGTTGCGTTTTTTAACAAGCGGTTTAATCATAGCCAGCTTAAAGGTTTTTGGTACGTATCCTAGAGACAAAGATGAATTAATGATATTAAGAAGAGGATCTATGACCTCTGGAAGCATCTCTTTCACTATTTTAGTCGGTATAGGGTCTAACATACATGTTGTCGATTTAGATGATTTAACGAGTTTAGTAAATTCTTCCTCTCCTATAGCAACGAATGAATCAAATTTTTCCTCAGGGAGACTACAATGCACTGCCTGAAGCGATACTGTAGTAGACGGTTGCATAGTTATAATTTTCTCCCTGATATTATCAATCTTATAAGTGAAGAAGTTCATAAAGTCATTACTGCTGTGTTGCTTGGAAACTTCTGGGCTTGAAGCTTTCTTTTTCATTAGTTTAGCCACTGTTTCAAATAAATGTAGATTATGTTGATTTTCTTCGAGTAGGGTTGAAAAATAAGCAGATCTAGCAGCTTTTAAAGCCTCTCTGTAAGCAATAGAGCTCTCCTTCCATGAAACGCGAAATGGTCTACGCTCCCCCCGCATGTCGCACCACCTCGTCCTATGGAGTCAGACGCATCTGAAGTCACTTCGTGCCACTTATATCCCCAGCCTGCTCAATCAGATAGATCTGTTTGCCTCTTCGGACTCGTCCCATTGCCAGTTGTTTTATTCCCTGACCGAGGGGACCCTCGGCACGGATGCACTGGCGCACAGCTGGCCCCGGGGCCTCCGCAAGTATGCGTTTCCCCCAGTGAGCCTTCTTTTTTTTTTAAAGGGGACAGTGTACATTAATCAACATTAAAACAATGTAAATGCACCCGAGTTAGCTCAAAAGTGCTAATTTTCAGCCCTGAACCTTGCCTGTCTCCGGTTTTTCTGTTGTCTGCTGCCTGCCCCGATCCGAGCCGGTCTCTGACCCTGAGTTTAGCCACAGCCCTGGGCTCCCGTCTGGACCGTTCAAGCATATCTGCCTTTGTGTTATCTTTCTACTGAAACGCTTTATGTTTGCTTGAGACTTCTTATTAAATTGTTGCAAATGGATCTGCCTCGCATGTCTGATTTGTCACAGTGGTTAATAAATACAATTTATGTAAAATAATTATATAATGTTTAAGTGCACACAGAAAGCATTAGTGCCCACAAGTTTGGCTCTCTACAAGCCATTTTTTTTTTGCATTCTTTTTGACTGAAAAGAATGACAGACTCTCTGATGGTTTCCGGCACTGTGTTGACCTGCTGTTCCTGCTCTTACGGAGAAGACGGCCTGACCAAAAGCTGTTTTTCTCCGGGGGATGATGCAGTCTTCCCTCACTGCCCCTCTGGTTACCCTAACCTCACTGGATCTAAAATGTATAAAGTCACATAGTGGAGGAGGTGCTAAACCATGTCTGATCTTATAAATTAAACACATGTTTTTGAATTTAATGAGATTGTCCCAGGTAAGTAACTGATATTTCCTCAGAATACTACAGTGGTGGTAGTGGTATGGGTTTTTATCCAGTATTTTTAATGCTTGTTTGTATAATGTTTCTAATGGTTTTATTGTTGTAGAGTGGGTATTGGACCAGCTTATTAAACAATATGTTATGTGGGATAAAATCATGGAAAATAAATATAATTTAGCAGCTTCTGTTGAAAGGAAGTCTCTATTGAATCTGAAGTTTGCTAGACTGAACTTAATCTGTTTGAGTCTATATATAATCCTAAATATTTATATTCTGTGACAACCTGTAATCTTTCTCCAGATATTAAAATTTCTGGGTTTTATATGTATATTGTTTTTAGAAAAGAGCATGGTAACTGTTTTAGATATGTTCAATTGCAGACAGGATTGCTCAAGCCAGATTGAGATCAATGACATGGTGTCTGTTAGTTTAGAGGCAACTTCATCTGTGGATTTTCCATAGGCCAGGATAACTGTGTCATCTGCATACATCAAAGTGTCACAGTTCTTACACAAAGATCGTAAATCGTTAATGTATAAACTGAAAAGAATTGGACCTATAATTGAACCCTGTGGAACACCAGTTGATAATAGTAAGGGGGTAGAATTATATTGGTCAGTTCTTACACTTTGTGAACGAGATTAAAGGTATGAATTAATGAGGCTAATGAATTTTGAGGAAAAATTAAATGCATAAAGTTTGTGCAGTAAAACTGAATGGTTATCTGTATCAAATGCTTTGCGAAGATCTAAAAAAAATTGCTCCCACTATCCCTCCTTTGTCCATGTTTGATTGAACCTTTTCCAGAATATAACATGTTGCTGTCTCTGTAGAATGATTAGCCCTAAATCCCAACTGCATTGAGTGCAAAGGAAAAGAGCTGCAATTAAGATGATTGGTGATTTGTTTAGCAACCAGTTTTTCAAAAACTTTAGATACTGTTGGCAAAATGCTAATAAGTCGGTAATTAGATGTAAGAAGGGAGTTACCATCTTTAAATATAGGAATGACACTAGCAAGTTTCCATGACTCAGGAAACTTCCCTTGATCTAGTGACACATTAATAATATGTGTTAGTGGACCCATAATTGACTGACCTATTTGTTTTAGCATGAGTGTGTCCATCCCATACACGTCTTTTGCTCTTGAAGACTTAAGCTGTGTAATTGCCTTTTCCACATCGGATATGGATACAGATTTTGGATATAGTGGGGGCTCAATGAACAAATCTGAACTAATGGCAGGTAAGTTGTTATATTTCACAGGGAAACTTTTGGCTATGGTATCCACAGAATCAACAAAATACTCGTTTATTGTCTGTGCCACAGCAGATGGATCCTGCAAAAGCATGCCACTGTTCGGTAACACTTTATAATAACTGCACACTATTAATCATTAGTTAAGCATTAGTTAACAGTTCATTCATCATTTATAAAGCATTAATAAACATTAATAAGCAGTTTATAAATATGGCTATAAATGCTTTAATCTTGATTTATAAGCATATTTATAATGTGTTTAATAATTGTATTTTCATAATTTTTGAATGATCACGTTATCATTTTTAAATTAAGTATTGCATTATTTACAAACCGGTTATTTAGGTGTTGTCATTGATTCATAAGATCACTTAGAAAGTGTAAGTAAATGTAGTAGATTCAGGTAGTTATAAAGCATTTAGTAGTGGTCAGTTCACTATGTGTGTGAGCTCATCTAAAGTGAGGACTCGTTGTGCCTCGTAAAGCATTTATAAAGGAGATTTAAAGGCTCATTTATCTTCTAAACAGAAAAAGGAAACAATCACACACAGTGATACAGAACATAAAAATATATAACAGCCTTTAAATCTCCTTTATAAACGCTTTATGAGGCATAACTAGTCCTCACTTTAGATGAGCTCACAAAAATAGTTAACTGACCACTACTAAATGCTGTATAACTAACTGAATTAACCCTGAATTACAGTAGCAATACATGTTAATAAAGCATTTATTAACACACTAAGTAACTATTACTATATGTCTGAATAATAATATGTATGAATGTAAATTTAAATAGTTTATTAATCATTTACTTACACTTTCTAAGTGATCTTATGAACCACTGACAACTCCTTATATAACTGGTTTGTAAATAATGCAATACTTCATTTAGAAATGATAAATTGATCATTAATAAAGTATGAAAATACAATTATTAAACATGTAGCCCAGTGGTAAACTCGGGTATTATAGTGTAATGGAAACAGGGTAGGTTATGATTAATCTCTCTTACTTAAAAACGAGTCTCATGACTATTAAAAAAGTAAACGTTTATTTACTTTAAATAAATAATAGGAGGCACTGATTTATAAAGAAGGAAATATCAATTCATTCTACATAATTAAAAGGATATCAATATTTGATTATATTTCATGAGTGATTATGCGTCGCATGCGTCGCGTCTGAACGCGTTGTTGTTTTACTCTTTAACCCTCTGAGGTCGACAAACGCGCCGGCGCGTTTTGCTGGATTTTCTCCACATTGTAGCACTATAAACTTAAATTTCTCCGTCATTTATGGTCATACAGAAAAAAGAAATATAAAAAAAGAATCTGTGATATTTCTACTTTTGTATGTGTCCACTTACAATCAAATCAAAACATTGTGCTTTTGTAAAATAAAGAAAATAAACAGGGTGTGCGTTCTGCCTCTCCGTCGCGGTGAACTTTTTTTTCTTGAGCACGTCTATAAACTGAAACAAAACTCAGCGAATACTTGTCACACATTTATGAGCCATACACCTTTATAAACATTTAAGTGTGTACTTTTAAATGATCGGATTCAAAACGAAAACAAATATTCTCTGTTTAAGTAATTTGTATAAAACCAACAAGATGTCCAGCTTCTCAAACGCTTCCTAATTATTTTTTAATTTACCACGCCCACTCGCGCAAAAGATATTCACATGCAAATCTCCACATGGAACGCGATCGCCCTCATTACCTCAACAACAAAACACTTCACTACACTTTTCGTCGAGTTTGAAAGACGTGCCTGAGCTTACATTGGATTTACATCAGAAGAAGAAGAATGCGATTTGAAGACAAGAAAGATAAGGTAAGAAATTCGTACATATTAGTTTGCTATTGTTGCATAAATTTCACATTGCAGTTGAACTGTTGCTAGATATATGGTGAATATTATAATATTTAGACCCGTGTTTACTGTTACTGTGTTTGTGGATATCTGCTCAAACGTAGATATGTATATGGTAACCATAATGTTTTACATTTTAGCGCGATCGCGTTTGAATGTATCATATTTTGGATCGTGATCACGTGTGAATGTATCATATATTTTGGATCGTGATCGCATTTGAATGTGTCATATTTTGCAGCGCGATCTCGTTTGAATGTATCATATTTTGCAGCGCGATCGCGTTTGAATGTATCATATTTTGGATCGTGATCGCATTTGAATGTATCATATTTTGCAGCGCGATCGCGTTTGAATGTATCATATTTTGGATCATAATCGCATTTGAATGTATCATATTTTGGATCGCGATGGCGTTTGAAAAGCAAACAGCTTTGCAAATGGAAACATTTGAAGTAACATGATAATCAATATATTTTTCTCTAGCTTAGTTGTTACTGAAATCTTTTGGAAGATTTATACTGTTATAGGTTATTATTATTTTATCCAGCACTGCGCATAGCTTATGCCTACAAGGCACAACAAACCTGGTGTTCACTGTTCATTATATATTGTTGGAAACATTTGTGTGTGTGTGTGTGTGTGTGTGTGTGTGTATTCTGTGAATTTTAAAAAGCAATTATAACCAGAAAAATCTAAAATTTATTCCCAAAATCGTGCAGGCCTTTCTCTTGATATCAGTATGTTCACTTTTTTTTTTCAGGGCCCAGATGACACTGAGGACTGCTGAATTCAACATTCACATGAGTCTCTGTACATGGTAAAGTGAAAATCAAACACCTTGGAAATGAAAGGTATGTACAATGTTTTTAGGAACGGCACCAAGGTCTCTGTCTTTGGATCATTGTTTTCAATAAGAGCTTTTTGGCACTTGTTGTGTATCTTTGGACGATGCTGTGTTGTAAATAAATCCAAACAATTTAAAAGCCATTCTTTTTTAAATCTCCTCATTTACAGTATTGTGCAAGGTTGCTCAGAATGATAGGGGCCTGATAGCTCCTAATAGGGCCGTTAGGGGAGGTTCTTTGTCTTTCTCAGGTGAGAAAAGCTTACATATTAATGAGCTCTCGCATAAGGCTTTTTCACACAAAACACGTCGTAACATTTTTAAATCAATATATTGTCTTATCTGAATGAGCAGTAAGGGTGATTTTCACATTGTTTTAGAGCAAATATTCTAGGCTACGTGATACAATTTTCAAAAGTCTTGTGAAGAAATAATCAGTAGGGGTTTCATGGCCTTATTTCAGTGAGAATTTTTTTTTGTATTTTCACAAACCATGCATAAATGTCATTATCTCAAAACTACAAACTTTTACATACATGCTGTTGATATATTATTGTAGCAGAGTTTGTGCTGAATATAGTGTAATTAGACTTTAGCCATGAAAATGTCACAAGTAACAGAAATAACCAGAAATGTCAGAGCATGTCAGAACACCTCCAGGGCCCAGAAAACAGCTCAGACCTCAGAGGGTTAAACTTACTTACAACAAACATTTTCTACTTTTCCTCACTGAGAAGCACTGCTGCTCAAACCTCATAGTTACAACGCGGACTGTTGAGCAGACGCGTCTCAAGCCTTTTAGTGATCCAACGCTGGATACCTCTTATAGGTTACGTTCGTGGATCACGGCTGAACGCGTCTTCTCAACACTCACTTACAAACATTTTTCGCCTATCGTGCGTCTACTCTACACCCGTACCACTAAAAAGACGGATTATATCTAAGACTTCAGTCATAAATTAGTATTAATATTGATAGCATCACTGGTAGCGTCGTTGCTAAATTACTGTCCATCTGTTAAAATGGCGAATATATCAGATGTAAGTAGTCTACCTTTTGGTGCAGGTGAGGACACATTTGAGCTGCACGCACTGCAGTCTGAGCTGGAAGCTGTTGACCTTTTAGTGAGACAGGCCGAGCTGATAGACCGGCGTTTGGCTCTTGAAACATCACGCGCCGATGCACACAAATCAGAGATTAACGTTACTAACCCGCTGACTCCGACCTCGTCTACTCCGTGCGTTTCTCAACATCGGTCCCGAGCGCCGAGGTCGCGATCAGCCATGGTCTCGTTCACTCCGGCTCCAACACGCCACCACGAAGCCTGGATATTTCCGCAGCGGAAGACGCGAGTCAGGTCTAGACCAAAACTCTCTCCGACCCTCCCGGTTTTCGAGATATCCACACAGAACCGCTTCTCCCCTCTTAGCGAAACAGAACGCGATGCTGTGATCATCGGCGATTCCATCGTTCGACACGTACACGCTACATTAGGTAAAAGTAAGGTGCACAGTCACTGCTTTCCTGGTGCTCGTGTTTCTGAAATCGCTGCTCGCGTTCCCGAGATTCTGAACGAGCGCGTCGGAACTGTGGTCCTGCACGCGGAAGTGAACGACATCAGGCTGCGCCAGACGGAGGTTCTGAAGAAAGACTTCAGGAATCTGATCGATACGGTACGCAGAACATCGCCTGAAATAACGATCATTGTGTCAGGACCGCTTCCCACGTACCAACTAGGTCATGAAAAGTTTAGTAGATTATTCGCGCTAAATGAATGGTTAATGTCTTGGTGCAATGAGCAGAAACTGCTCTTTGTAAATAATTGGAATCTGTTTTGGGAGCGTCCTAGGCTTTACCGTGCTGATGGCTTACACCCAAGCAGATTCGGAGCGGATCTTCTGTCAGATAACATCTCCAAAATGTTAAATACCTTTTGACTAGTATCCAAAAGTCCAAATCATAGTCTCTGCTGCACCAAATTAACTGATATAAATACTAGTGTAGAACATTGCATAGAAACTGTGTCTATTCCTCGTTTAGTGAGATCAAATAATAAATCTACACTGTAAAAAATAAAATCATAAAAAAACGGTCAATGACTGTCAGCTACGGCTGCCAAACAAAAACCGTAAAAATAAAGTAAAATATCCTAATTTAAATGAAGTGCAAAATACTTTTACATAAATTTTCCTTAAATGTTTTACAGAAAAACACTGTTATTTTACAGCTATTTCCTAAATTATTACGATCAAACACCTTCATTGTAAAAGAATCTCATAAAAAAACAGTCAAATGACTGTTAGCAATGGCTGCCATGCAAAAACTGTAAAATTGATGTAAAATACCCTAATTTAAATAAGTTCAAAATACTTTTACAGAAATCTTCATTAATCTTTTTTAACAGAAACACACAGTTTAAATACAGTTATTTCACATTTATTTTCTGAATTTTTTACTGAAAAACATGCAGTTAATTACATGCATGATTTGCTGTGACTATACGTCACTGCATCAGCAACTACACAGTTACTGTCTGTTAAATAAAGCAACATGCAGAATATTATCAGTGTCTCTTTGCTCATCCTGAACTGAAGCTCAGGCTCTACTCTTCAACACAATGGTGACACACGAAACACACCATACAGAAACACTTTAAACCCCAACAGAACATTAAACACTACCAGATCTCTCAGGATCTCAGCATCTTCACTTATTACAATCCAGACTTTATTTCTTTCATACTAACAATCTTATTGAGAATTAACAGAGGTTTAGAAGTTGAAGTTTTATTGAAAAGAATAAAGTTTGATGTCACCATGATGGAGATCAGTGTTGGCTTTAGTTGGGCTCTTGGCCTTTTAGTGTTTAACTTAAGTTTTTCTCTCTGCTTTAACTGTGTGCCTCTGATGCATATTTGTTATGGTGGGAACCCAAGAGAATCTCAGATCAGATGATGCTGGTCACTTTCTAGTGATAATAGTCATCATGTAGTGTCCTGCTTCATTGATACCATCTGAAGAGTGATATCTGATTTAAGTTGTTAAATACTAGTGGTTCATTTTGTATGCCCCTCCTTGAACTGCCACCTTACCGTGGTGGAGGGGTTTGAGTACCCGAATGACCCTAGGAGCTATGTTGTCTGGGGCTATATGCCCCTGGTAGGGTCTCCCAAGGCAAACAGGTCCTAGGCGACGGGTCAGACTAAGAGCGGTTCAAAAACCCCTTATGATGACAAAAAAAAAAGAGGACCGTGACGTCGCCCGGTATGGCGCAGCCGGGGCCCCACCCTGGAGCCAGGCCCGGGGTTGGGGCTCGTATGCGAGCGCCTGGTGGTCGGGCCTCCCCCCATGGGGTCCGGCTGGGCTCAGCCCGAAGGAGCGACGTGGGGCCACCCTCCCGTGGACCCACCACCTGCAGGAGGGACCGTAAGGGGCCGGTGCAAAGTGGATCGGGCGGCAGTCGAAGGCGGGGGCCTAGACAACCCGATCCCTGGACGCGGAATCTAGCTCTAGGGACATGGAATGTCACCTCTCTGGCGGGGAAGGAGCCTGAGGTTGTGCGTGAGGTTCAGAGATTCCGACTAGAGATAGTTGGGATCACCTCTACGCACGGCTTGGGCTCTGGAACCACACTCCTCGAGAGAGGATGGACTCTTCACCACTCTGGAGTTGCCCATGGTGAGAGGCGGCGGGCTGGTGTGGGTTTGCTTATAGCCCCCCAGCTCAGCCGCCATGTGTTGGAGTTCACCCCGGTGAACGAGAGGGTCGTTTCCCTGCGCCTTCGGGTCGGGGATAGGTCTCTCACTGTCGTTTGTGCTTACGGGCCGAATGGCAGTGCAGAGTACCCGGCCTTCTTGGAGTCTCTGGGAGGGGTGCTGGAAAGTGCTCCGACTGGGGACTCCATCGTTCTACTGGGCGACTTCAACGCCCACGTGGGCAGCGACAGTGACACCTGGAGGGGCGTGATTGGGAGGAACGGCCCCCCTGATCTGAACCCGAGTGGTGTTCTGTTATTGGACTTCTGTGCTAGTTACAGCTTGTCCATAACGAACACCATGTTCAAGCATAAGGGTGTCCATCAGTGCACATGGCACCAGGACACCCTAGGCCGGAGGTCGATGATCGACTTTGTAGTCGTTTCATCCGACCTCCGGCCGTATGTCTTGGACACTCGGGTGAAGAGAGGGGCGGAGCTGTCAACTGATCACCACCTGGTGGTGAGTTGGATCCGATGGCGGGGGAGGAAGCTGGACAGACTCGGCAGACCCAAACGTACTGTGAGGGTCTGTTGGGAACGCTTGGCCGAATCCCCTGTCAGAGAGATCTTCAATTCCCACCTCCGGCAGAGCTTCGACCAGATCCCGAGGGAGTCTGGAGATATTGAGTCCGAGTGGACCATGTTCTCCACCTCCATTGTCAACGCAGCCACTCGGAGCTGTGGCCGTAAGGTCTCCGGTGCCTGTCGAGGCGGCAATCCCCGAACCCGGTGGTGGACACCGGAAGTAAGGGATGCCGTCAAGCTGAAGAAGGAGTCCTACCGGGCCTGGCTGGCTTGTGGGACTCCTGAGGCAGCTGATGGGTACCGACGGGCCAAGCGGACTGCAGCCCGGGTGGTTGTGGAGGCAAAAACTCGGGCCTGGGAGGAGTTCGGTGAGGCCATGGAGAAGGACTATCGGTCGGCCTCGAAGAGATTCTGGCAAACCGTCCGGCGCCTCAGGAGGGGGAAGCAGTGCCCTACCAATACTGTTTACAGTGGAGGTGGGCAGCTGTTGACCTCGACTGGGGATATCACCGGACGGTGGAAGGAATACTTCGAGGATCTCCTCAATCCCGCCGTCACGTCTTCCATTGAGGAAGCAGAGGCTGAGGGCTCGGAGGCGGACTCGTCCATCACCCGGGCTGAAGTCACCGAGGTAGTCAAGAAACTCCTCGGTGGCAAGGCACCGGGGGTGGATGAGATCCGCCCTGAGTACCTCAAGTCTCTGGATGTTGTGGGGCTGTCTTGGCTGACACGCCTCTGCAACATCGCGTGGCGGTCGGGGACAGTACCTTTGGACTGGCAGACCGGGGTGGTGGTCCCTCTTTTCAAGAAGGGGGATCGGAGGGTGTGCTCCAACTATAGGGGGATCACACTTCTCAGCCTCCCTGGGAAAGTCTATGCCAGGGTACTGGAGAGGAGAATCCGGCCGATAGTAGAACCTCGGATTCAGGAGGAACAGTGTGGTTTTCGTCCCGGTCGTGGAACACTGGATCAGCTCTATACCCTCTACAGGGTGCTGGAGGGTTCATGGGAGTTTGCCCAACCAATCCACATGTGCTTTGTGGATTTGGAGAAGGCATTCGACTGTGTCCCTCGCGGCAGCCTGTGGAGGGTGCTCCGGGAGTATGGGGTCCGGGGCCCTTTGCTAAGGGCTATCCGGTCCCTGTACGACCGGAGCAGGAGCTTGGTTCGGATTGCCAGCAGTAAGTCAGACTTGTTCCCGGTGCGTGTTGGACTCCGGCAGGGCTGCCCTTTGTCACCGGTTCTGTTCATAATTTTTATGGACAGAATTTCTAGGCGCAGCCAGGGGCCGGAGGGGGTCAGGTTTGGGGACCACACGATTTCATCTCTGCTCTTTGCGGATGATGTGGTCGTGTTGGCCTCATCAAACCAGGACCTCCAGCATGCGCTGGGACGGTTTGCAGCCGAGTGCGAAGCGGCCGGGATGAGAATCAGCACCTCCAAATCCGAGGCCATGGTCCTCAGTCGGAAAAGGGTGGCTTGCCCGCTTCAGGTTGGTGGAGAGTTCCTGCCTCAAGTGGAGGAGTTCAAGTATCTCGGGGTCTTGTTCACGAGTGAGGGAAGGATGGAACGGGAGATTGACAGACGGATCGGTGCAGCTTCTGCAGTAATGCGGTCGCTGTACCGGTCTGTCGTGGTGAAGAAGGAGCTGAGCCGCAAGGCGAAGCTCTCGATTTACCGGTCAATCTACGTTCCTACTCTCACCTATGGTCATGAGCTTTGGGTCATGACCGAAAGGACAAGATCCCGGATACAAGCGGCCGAAATGAGCTTTCTCCGCAGGGTGGCTGGGCGCTCCCTTAGAGATAGGGTGAGAAGCTCGGTCACTCGGGAGGAGCTCAGAGTAGAGCCGCTGCTCCTCCACATCGAGAGGGGTCAGTTGAGGTGGCTCGGGCATCTTTTCCGGATGCCTCCTGGACGCCTTCCTGGGAAGGCGTTCCGGGCATGTCCCACCGGGAGGAGACCCCGGGGAAGACCTAGGACACGCTGGAGGGACTATGTCTCCCGGCTGGCCTGGGAACGCCTCGGTGTCCCCCCGGAAGAGCTGGAGGAAGTGTCGAGGGAGAGGGAAGTCTGGGCATCCATGCTTAGACTGCTGCCCCTGCGACCCGGCCCCGGATAAGCGGTAGAAAATGGATGGATGGATGGCATTTTGTATGACTACACTGCTATAGAAGATCCTGCAGTGCTGTGATACTCAGATTTTATGAAGTCATACAGAAAATGTTTTGACAGGATCATATAGACTCACTCAGACATCAAGAATCAGCGTATGAATCACAACAATGGTGACAATGAAAAATAAATCTGAACTACTATAAAGTCACAAAAAGGCTTTGTTGGTTGTCACCATTGTTGAGATTCATATGTAGATTCTTGATGTCTCTATATTACAAAAAATAAATAAATAACCAGCTCAAAACTTTCTCTGTATAATTTTTTTTTTTTCAATTACAGATAGTTATAATACTGATGCCACAATATTTCCGTGGCCATCTAAATTAATTAAAGACTTTGTATAAAGCTAAAATCCATCTACATATTGTGTAATCTAAGCTATTACATTCAGAGATTTGACTAACATATCAGTGAATCAGATCATCATACAATGATTATAATATCACCATTAAATGACCAAGATCATTTGATATTTTCTCCAACATTTATTGCTATAACAAATGTGTATCAAATACACAGATATAACAGCCAGAGAAAACTAAAATAAAAAAGCAAGGGTCATGAGCCCAACTAAAGCAGACACTGATCTCAATCATGGTGACATCAAATTTATTTTAAAGTTTTTTACACTTTATTTAAATTAGCATATTTTACTTTAATTTTATGGTTTTTGTTTGGCAGCCGCAGCTGCCAGTCATTTGACCCTTTTTTTACGATTTTTTTACAATGAAGGTATTTGACCATAATAATGCAGGAAATACCTGTGAAATAACAGTGTTTTTTCGGTTTATTTTCAATTAGCATATTTTACTTTAATTTTAAGGTTTTTGTTTGGCGCCGCAGCTGCCAGTCATTTGACCCTTTTTTACGATTTTTTTTACAATGAAGGTATATGATCGTGATTATTCAGGAAATACCTGTAAAATAACAGTGTTTTTCAGCTTATTTAATTTAGGATGTTTTACAGTTTTTTGGGGGGCTGACAGTCATTTGACCATTTTATCATTCAACGGATTTGTACTGTTAAATTACAGATTATATTTGTAATTTTACATACATTTTTATGTAATTTAAGAAAACAGAAAAAATACTGTATGAAAAATACAATCAATTTTCTGTATAAAAAATGTGAATTACTGTAATTTGTCATTAATGTCACAATACCTAAAATAACAGCTGAATTTTTATTTTACAGATATTATTTGTAATTTTACAGTGTTTTGAGTACAATTTAAAATTAAAGAAAATGATCGTCAAAAAAACACAGTTATTTTCTGTAAAATTAGGATTTTTTTTACAGTGTACTGCAGGATCTAGGAAAAATCTAATTGTTATTAAAACAGAAAATGTTGCTATTAGTAAACAAAAACAATTTCTAAAGCTAGGTCTTAGCTACAGTTAGTCCAAAATGCCGCCGCTAGAGTTCTTACTAGATCAAGAAAATATGATCATATAACACCAATTTTATCATCACTACATTGGCTGCCTGTAAAGTTCCGTATTAATTACAAGGTATTGCTACTGACTTATAAAGCCCTAAACGGCTTAGCTCCAGTTTATTTAACCGATCTTCTATCGCCCTATAATCCATCGCGCTCTTTAAGGTCACTAAATTCAAGGCTTTTGGTCATACCTAGGATATCTAGGTCCACCAAAGGAGGGAGAGCATTTTCACATTTAGCTCCAAAACTCTGGAATAGCCTTCCTGATACTGTTCGTTGCTCAGACTCGCTCTCCCAGTTTAAAACTAGATTAAAGACGCATCTCTTCAGCCAGGCATTCATATAATACTTTTAATCTTACAGTTAAATCCGGTCTCTAGTTCATAAACGCCAGAGGAGAACTGGCCCCCGACTGAGCCTGGGTTCTCCCAAGGTTTTTTTTTCTCCATTAGGTCACCTGATGGAGTTTTTCGGTTCCTTGCCACCGTTGCCTTTGGCTTGCTCAGTTGGGGATATTTGGGAATATTTAATTTAATTAATCAATCAACAATAATATTGATCAGCATTACCAAACGTGGACGTTTTACACTAGAAACAAACACTGATGTACTATTTTATTTAATACTGTGAAGCTGCTTTGATACAATCTGTATTGTGAAAAGCGCTATATAAATAAAGTTGACTTGACTTGACTTGATTAAAATTAAAGTTTATATTATTTAGCTAAATAATATTATCAGAGGTTTTATACAGTAAGCCTTTTATTACTCTATTCTTATTGTTTTCATGTTATTATTTTTATTGGTCATTTGGGTATTAACGCTGTATAGTCAATTCGCCTTATTCACCTCGAACGTTCCACCGAGCCTGAGGGGTACACTTACCACTTCCTCGAGATCTCGCCTCACTGCTGTGTTCCCCAATGCACTTCATCACACAGGAAACAATCAAACAGAGGACAAACGTTTCACCGTTTCCCAAAAGATCAGGGACTATGTCGACAATGGATAATAAACATCAGAAGGGATCCTGGTCGTAATTTTAAGGAAAGTTTTATGTCTGGTGCTGTTGTTGAAATATACAGCCTAGTCCAAAATTAGTAGTATGTTATTAAAATCTACCACCACAGATTCACTAGTCTAAGCATATTCTGAGTGACCTTGTTTGTATTAGCTTCTAGTCACAAGCTAACCTAGGGAACACATCACATCAGTTTTCCTAGCTAGGAGGAGGATGCACAGGAGTCAGATTGAGTCTGATCAATAAAATTATACATGTAAAAATGTTTATATGTGTAACGCAAAGGAGATGGTCAGATCCCCAGCTCTCTCTCTGGATGTTTAAATTACTGAAATTGCCCTGTAATAAAAGCCCCTCATCCTGGAACTTAATTAACTTACTGGAATCATCATTCACACAGCACATAGTGTTTTGCGCTGATTTAAAGCTATTTGACATTCCGATCAACAAACGGACGCTGTTCTCCTTGGACTGTCTACAAACAACAGATGGCGTCTATCAGTTCAAATAACTCATTGATGGCCGTCTGTAGACACCTCGGTTGTCCTCAATCAACAAAACATGTTTTTGTTTTATGGCTTACACGGGAAGTCACAGCGCAAGGCGCCACAAAGTCTGATATTACAGAGAATCCCCAGGGCTTTTCTCGAACATTGATTTACATTTAGACACTCATTGAACACGTCAGAAAACAAAGGACTCTGTCTAACCCGATGCGCTAGCTGATAATCTCATCAAAACCAGAAAAGCGCACACCCATAGCCTATCACCCCGCGCTCGAGGACAAAAGTTCAACACGCCAGGCATGAACTCTCGAACTGGGGCAGCACACACACAGAAACACACACAGATCCTACCACGTGTGAATCAAAATCATCTTGTGAAATGTTTAAAATGTATTTTCTTGATGTATGTGTGATCCCTTGTCCCAAATATTATGCCTATATAGCTTTATTGATTTGTAATCCATTTGATATGACTATAATCGCGAAAAAAAACATGTATCTGTGTGTAACTAGGCCATAGAAGTGCCATTTGTGGTATTGTTTTGCTCCATAAATCCCAACGGTGTGGAATCTTTAACACAAAATATCAGAGGATGCATTCTTTTAGTAATCCCAGTGTTATTAATGTTAGGAACGAATTCATCTTTTCAATATGGAGTCGGAAGGGGTGTATCGACCCTCGAAACGTCAGGAGGTGGGCCTGATACGTGTTAAAAACGATTGGCCCACGTACGTGAAGGGGCGTGAGTTTGGCCCCTTTAAAATATCGAACTTCCCTCCTCTCAATCGCATTCCGCCAGAGAGAGAGAGAAAGAAGACCACGCCTCCTTCCTTCAAGGAAATCTTCGCTCGCTGTTATTTTCATTGTCTTCCCAGTTTTATTTTCTTAAAACTACTTTACTTCAGTTGATAGTCTTCTTCAACCAACCAACGAAACCAACTTAAACGCTAAGATCATCTTGCTAAGTTTTCGCTCGCTTCAAGTCGCCCTAGCAACCAAGACGCTGTAGCAACCCGCTTCGGTGACCACGTGATCCAGGCGCTTTGTCTACCCGACTCGACGCACACACACAACAAGGCCGAGCTTCAAACAGAGCCGAGCTTCAAACAGAGTAACGTAGATTTTAAATTTGCAATCTGAAGTGCTGTTTAAAGTGTCTAATATTACTGCGCCTATTGGGGTTTTGTTGTGAATGACTGAACTGTTTCTACCTATCTCTAAATTCTTTCACTCACACTTACACACTCTTTCACACACACACCTACACATACACAAACACATACCCACGTGTTCCTAGACAGAAACACACGACCACGTGCTGCTATAGGCATGCTCCTACACACACACACCTCTCTTTACCACGCTATCATTGTACACACACACCGAGCCATTCTTAAAAATCACTCTTATTCTCTCTTTCTCATCTCTCTCTTTCTCTTATATCCTCCCTTTTCCTTCCTCTGCGTTAACCTTTGATTCTTACGTTTATTTTGTTGTATTCCTTATTGCGATCGTATATTGTTTTTGTTTATGCATATTTACTCCTGTGTGATTTAAGATAGTATCTGTAACCGTTAGCTCGTTTAAATAAACTTTGTTAAATCATTTGAATTAAGTTTGCCTGTTTTGTGTCAATTCTGAGTCCCTGAGTAGTGCAGATTTTTACCTCGTAAGCTCTACGATCGATTTTACTATTGAAAGAAATCTCAAATGGTCTAAAACACGAAGATAATTATTTCCTTGGTGGCCACAGGAAAAGTGTTATCTATCGGTGTTAAAGAAGCTAGATTTCTGTTCAGAAATTGTACATTCTGTGTGCTGGACGTACGGTTTGTACAATAAATGAACATTCTTCAACTTCTACCTAAAATTACCCCTAATTCAACATATTCTACCCGTCTATATCAGTGAGTACTACAAGCAATTGTGTAATCGCTGACATAAGCCGAGGGTTTTGACCTATTCCCTATTTGGGAATCATTTAATTCATGTAAGCAACATATGCATATTCACCTTAACGCTAATTTGAGCTAATTAATTCCCTAACATAAGTCATTGTTGTTACATATGATTGCATTTTATTTGCTGATGCAGATAAACACACACACAAAAGTGTGCTCGGAGCATTTCCTCCCAGACTGCCTTGTGAAAAGCAAGACTGGCATCACCAAGTTGAAACAGGGAGCTGTGTCAGACCAGAGAGGAGGAGTGTTGTTAGAACTGCAAGGTAGTATTTAACGTTAGATTAATTAAGTTACTAGTTTGTAATGCATTTATTAACTGTGTGTAGTGACAGTATTTCTCTGTTGATGATTTCCAGTAATGTTTCCACGGATCTCGATGATCGACATGGTGTGAATGTGTTGAGGTGCGTAAAAGATGTAATTGGTTACATGAATTGAGCATGAGTATCATTGTAAAACACCTAATGTGTCCATATGTTTCTCCTATACTTCCAGTGAAGAGACACCCCCTCCGCACCCAGACCATGAATATGCTGCACTGCCTCCCTCACTTCAAGATCAACTTGAGGAAGCCTGCAAGACCATCGGTGATCAAGAACGTTTAATTTTAGAGCTTCAACAAAAACAGTTTTTGATTTCAAATTTTCAAGGTGACGATAAACGGATATCATTTTATACAGGGTTCCCAGATTATGCTTCATTTAAAGCTGTGTTTATGGCCCTGCAACCTACTGCAGAAAATATGGTGGGATGGAGTCAGGCTCAGCGACTTAAACATGCAAGTGGGGAGGTACTTCGTCAAGGCTTTAGCGCCTCTAAAT
This sequence comes from Squalius cephalus, assembly GCF_949319135.1. Classification (NCBI taxonomy): domain Eukaryota; kingdom Metazoa; phylum Chordata; class Actinopteri; order Cypriniformes; family Leuciscidae; genus Squalius; species Squalius cephalus. The sequence goes on from NC_137134.1 coordinate 203,119, forward strand.
TGTCCACTGTGGACCAGTTTTTCCTTTTTCTTCATAGGTTGAGGTAGGGATTTACAGGTTCAATATCTGACAAAGAAATTACCAAAACATCAGGTATCCTTTCTGTTCTCGAAGAAGGACATATGGTAATGGCCGATAAAGGCTTTCTCATTAAGGACCTTCTCTCTGAAAGACAGGTCTCCCTTGTAATCCCTCCTTTTTTAGGCCCAAGCGGACACTTCACTGCAGACGAAGTACAAAAGACTCAAGCGATAGCAAGACTGCGAATTCATATAGAGCGCGCTATTAGGCGGATTAAAGAGTACCATATTTTTGATAAAGTCTTACCCATGACACTGGAGGGCTCCGTTAACCAACTGTGGGCCGTCTGTGCCCTTTTAACTAACTTTCAAGGTCCTCTCTTTTAAAATTGTAATGTTAATGTAAATATCTACCACTGTTATGTAAATCTCTAAAACTGAAATCTTAATATCCACAAATGTATTCAAACCTTGAATAGAAAGTGTTCATCTTTACGAATCTGTACAAAGCCTTAACCATCATTACTATTGTTCTTTATGAATTTATACAAATATGTGAACTCCATAGCACCTTATCATGGTCAGTGTATCACAGGATCAGTCCCTGTCAGACTTTATAATCACTTCTCATGCTCTTTACTTTTACATACCTGTGAGTGATTTGATTGTTTTACGTGTATGTGTGTGTATGTGTATGTATAAGCTACTGGATGTGTGTCTATCTAAAGAATAAAGTACAATTGTATTACACATGGATGATATCCTTCATAACTTTATAATTTAATATACCAGAACAGGTCGGAATATCAGAAAAAAAAAAAAAAAAAAAAACATTGATAGGCACACTGCTCTGGGTTTGTAAAGGTAACCATGTACATAGAAGTATGAAAAAGGAACCAGAACAGGTCAGAACATTAGAAATTACATTAGGAACAAACCATTTAAAAACATTAACAAAAGAGAACTATATACATAAACAGATTATCAGTGATGTCACAGGAGTTCAAAATGAATTATCTACGCTACCCTCTGCCAGTCTTCCCATGTGTTGCATTTTTAACAAAGTAAACTTATGGAGTTGTGGCATTTGCGTGTTATTTTATGTAAAAAGTGATTTATTAGTGGTTAACTTAAACCAGGTAGGATCAGGCGGTCGATTCAAACATGTACGGTTAAGTGTGTGTATTGCCAACGCATTCTCATCCTTGGGCGTCATAATACTGACGCTTTTGACATTTCGTCTACATCGAACGCACATGGCACACTTTAGCGTCAATATGAGACGCACAGAGCTTTGTTCGGTTATGGGTAGGTTTAGGTCTGGTGTAGGGTTAGGGTTAGACCGCTAGGAGGCGCCTTCTGGCCCATTTCTATCTGCGTCTCATATTGACGCTAAAGGGTGCCGTGTGCGTTCGATGTAGACGAAATGTCAAGAGCGTCAATATATGACGCCCTAGTAGCTAGGATGCAATTCATGAAAATTGGGCACTTCTGGAAAAGTTTTTGATTTTTGGCAGGGTGTTAGGTATAGGCCTAAGGTTTTCAAAAATCAATGGATACAAGTTGGGGTGGTCCCCCTAGTGGCAGATATCCATAAAATCCAAATTGGCCCCCGCCGAAAAGAGAAAAGGTTATATCTCAGCTTCCCTTCAGGCGGCCAGGGAGGTGACGACCCTTCAGGCGGCCAGGGAGGTGACGACCCTTCAGGCGGCCAGGGAGGTGACGACCCTTCAGGCGGCCAGGGAGGTGACGACCCTTCAGGCGGCCAGGGTGGACCAGACAGTTCAGGTGGCCAGGGTGGACCAGGCAGTTCGGGGGACCAGGGCGTAGCAGGCGACCAGGGCGGGGCAGGCGGCCAGGGAGGAGACGACCCTTCAGGCGGCCAGGGAGGTGACGACTCTTCAGGCGGCCAGGGTGGACCAGACAGTTCGGGAGGCCATGGCAGTGCAGCCTCCATAGTCCTGTCAAGGGACACACTAACAGACACCGGCTCGGGAACAGGGACAGACACCGGCTCAGGGACAGACACCTGCTCAGGGACAGACACCGTGGTGGCGGCCATCTTTGCTGAGGGCTCAGGTTCAGGCGTGGTGGCGGCCATCTCTGCTGAGGGCTCAGGCGACGGCCATCTTGTCCGGAGACACTGGCTCGGTGGCAGCCATCTTGTCCGGAGACACTAGCTCGGTGGACGTGACGTGAACAGTCTCTGGCTCGGCGAACGTGAAGTGAACAGTCTCTGGCTCGGCAGACGGGACGTGAACAGTCTCTGGCTCGGCAGACGGGACGTGAACAGTTTCTTGTGTGGCAGGCACGACGTGAACAGTCTCAGGTTCGGTGGCCACGACATGATGCGTAGGCTCGGCAGGACTGACGTGAAGTGCAGGCTCGGCAGGGCTGACTTGGAGCTCAGGCTCAGCAGGGAGAAACTCTGGCAGGGCGGTCTCGGCGGGACGAGACTCAGGCTGAACAGGCATGACGTGAATGACGTGATAATCAGGTATGACGTGAAGATACTCAGACTTAGCAGGCATGACGTGAAGAGCAGGCTGGATGGGCGTGATGTGAAGAACAGAGCTTATCCGAATGGCAATGTCAAGATATTGAGCTAGAGTGTAGTGAGGGGTGTAGAGTTCTCTTTTATGCAGGCACCATTCTGGTTTTTATCGATACCGGCCACTAGGGGGACCACCTCAACTTGTATCCATGGTTTTTTAAAAACCTTAGGCCCATACCTAACACCCTGCCAAAAATCAAAAACTTTTCCAGAAGTGCCCAATCTTCATGATTTTTCACGTATTCCTTCCCAGCTATTAAATGAATCAACCCCGCAAGATTACAGTTATAAACATGAGCCTCGTCTGAAACGCAAAGGGGGTGGTGTTGCTGTAATTTATAGTAATAGTTTCAAAACCACTAAGAAATCAAGTTTTAAATATAATTCTTTTGAAGCATTGGTGCTTAATGTAAAAATATATAGTGTAAACGATAAATCACGTTTGAGATTTGTGCTGGCTACTGTATACAGGCCACCAGGGCACCATACAGACTTTATCAAAGAATTTGCGGACTTTCTATCAGAATTAATATTGACTGCAGATAAAGTACTAATTGTTGGTGATTTTAATATACACATCGATAATGAAAAAGATGCATTGGGATTGGCATTTAAAGACATTGTAAATTCAATTGGAGTTAGACAACACGTGTCAGGACCTACTCATCGTCGTAATCATACTCTAGATCTAATATTATCACACGGAATAGATGTTGATGCCGTTGAAATTCTGCAGCAGAGCGATGACATCTCAGATCATTACCTAGTCTCGTGTAATTTGCATTTAGCCAAGGCTGCAAAGCCGACTCCGTGTTTCAAATATGTGAGACCTATCACTTCTGCTACTAAAGATTGCTTTATTAATAATCTTCCTAATCAGTTTCATCATCTCAGCATCTCAGATAGCTTAGAAGAACTAGATATTACAACAGAAACGTTTAACTCTCTCTTTTCCAGCACTTTAGACACAGTTGCTCCGTTGCGCTTAAAGAAGATTAAAGAAAAAAGTCCAACGCCGTGGTACAACGAGCACACTCGGCCCTTAAGAGAGCAGCCAGAAAAATGGAGCGCAACTGGAAGAAAACAAAACTAGAGGTATTTCGCATTTCATGGAAGGAGAGCTCTATTGCTTACAGAGAGGCTTTAAAAGCTGCTAGATCTGCTTATTTTTCAACCCTATTAGAAGAAAATAAACATAATCCTAGGTATTTATTTGAAACGGTGGCTAAACTAACGAAAAATAAAGCTTCAAGCCCAGAAGTTTCCAAGCAACACAGCAGTAATGACTTTATGAACTTCTTCAATTATAAGATTGATAATATCAGGGACAAAATTATAACTATGCAACCGTCTACTACAGTATCGCATCAGGCAGTGCATTGTAGTCTCCCTGAGGAAAAATTTGATTCATTCGTTGCTATAGGAGAGGAAGAATTTACTAAACTCATTAAATCATCTAAATCTACAACATGTATGTTAGACCCTATACCGACTAAGCTACTGAAAGAAATACTTCCAGAGGTCATAGATCCTCTTCTTAATATCATTAATTCGTCTTTGTCTCTAGGATACGTACCAAAAAACTTTAAGCTGGCTATGATTAAACCACTTGTTAAAAAAACGCAACTTGATCCTACAGAATTAGTCAATTACAGGCCGATCTCGAATCTACCTTTTCTGTCAAAGATATTAGAAAAGGCAGTATCCTCACAACTGTGTTCCTTTCTTGAAAGAAATGATATCTGCGAGGATTTCCAGTCAGGATTTAGACCGTACCATAGTACCGAGACAGCTCTCGTTAGAGTCACAAATGATTTGCTCTTATCATCCGATCGTGGTTGTATCTCTCTATTAGTGTTACTCGATCTTAGTGCTGCGTTTGACACCATTGACCACAACGTTCTTTTAAATAGATTAGAACATTATGTTGGCATTACGGGAATTGCACTAGCATGGTTTAAATCATACTTATCTGACCGTTATCAGTTTGTAGCAGTAAATGATGAGATGTCTCATCGATCACAAGTTAAGTATGGCGTACCACAAGGCTCAGTACTAGGACCGCTGCTGTTCACTCTGTACATGCTACCCTTAGGAGATATCATTAGGAAACATGGCATTAGCTTTCACTGTTATGCCGATGATACTCAGCTCTATATTTCTTCAAAACCTAACGAAACTTATCAATTCACAAAATTAACGGAATGCATAGCGGATATAAAAAATTGGATGACTTGTAATTTCCTACTTCTAAATTCTGAAAAAACAGAGATTCTAATTATTGGACAAAAAACTTCCTCACGTAATAACCTAGAATACTGTCTAACACTTGATGGCTGCTCTGTTAAGTCTTCGTCGTCGGTTAGGAACCTGGGTGTGCTCTTTGATACCAATCTTTCATTTGAAAGTCACGTGTCTAGTATCTGTAAAACTGCATTTTTCCATCTTCAAAATATATCTAAATTACGCCATATGCTCTCATTGACAAATGCGGAACAATTAGTTCATGCGTTCATGACCTCAAGGCTAGATTATTGTAATGCTCTACTGGGTGGTTGCCCTGCACGCTTAATAAACAAACTACAGCGGGTTCAAAACGCAGCAGCTCGAGTTCTTACCAGAACCAGGAAGTATGACCATATTAGCCCGGTTTGTCAAAACTGCACTGGCTCCCTATTAAACATCGCATCAATTTTAAAATATTGCTGATCACTTACAAAGCACTGAATGGTTTAGCTCCGCAGTGCTTGAGCGAGCTCTTAACGCATTATAGTCCGTCACGTCTATTAGAGTTCTCAACGGGTCGGGTCGGCCCGACAAACCCGACGGGATCCGCGGGTTCGGGCCGGGTTCGGGTCGAAAATATAATCAAATGACTCGGGTCGGGTCGGACCTCGGGCTTAATATTTTCCGCTCAGTAAAAAAAAAAAAAAAAAAAAAAAAAAAAACATTTATTAATCATTGCTGCTGTTCACTGTAAAGAAAGTCTGGCTGCTGCCTGTAACGTGCATCATGGAGAGGGGCGGGGGCAGACCTGACGCCGCTGCGTGCACGCCTTTAGCCTGGAGAAGAAGATGGAGTTGGTGAGAAGTAAACTTGCCGCAGGTGAATTCACCGTCGCTACTACAGCCTATTTATATATTTAAAGTGTATTGTTTCAGTTGTTTGTATTGTTAAAAGGCGTGAACATTAAAGGTTGATTTGAATTCCCATCTGCTGGTCATGATATTACGTGTATGAGAGAAAAAAAAAATCCGACGCGGCGTCGGGCCGCGGGCCGGGTTCGGCCAGATAATTCATGTTTATGTGTCGGGTTACATCGGGTCCGGGCTTTAAAAGCCACGGGCCGGGTCGGGTCGGGTTGTAATTTTCAGGCCCGTTGAGAACTCTAACGTCTATTGCGATCTCAAAATTCCGGCCAGTTGATAATACCTAGAATATCTAAATCGACTGCTGGCGGTAGATCCTTTTCCTATTTAGCACCAAAACTCTGGAACAGTCTTCCTACCATTGTCCGGGAAGCAGACACACTCTGTCAGTTCAAAGCCAGATTAAAGACACATCTCTTTGACCTAGCTTTCACATAATACATTATAGACTTCTATAATTTAATGTTAGGCTGCATATATTAGGTCAGCCGGAACCGGGAACACTTCCCAAAAATCCTGATGTACTCGTTACATTTACATTTAAATTTACATTTACATTTAGTCATTTAGCAGACGCTTTTATCCAAAGCGACTTACAAATTAGGACTAAATAAGCGAGTCATCTAAAAGAGGCAAAAACAACAACAACAACGCAAGGAGTGCTCAAAATACGAAGTTCAGACATTATTCAGAGTAGCATAAGCCTGATAAGTGATGTTTCAAAGGGAAAGGATTTTTTTTTTTTTTTTTTTAAGAGGTTAAGTGCTCACGGAAGAGATGGGTTTTCAGCTGTCTTTTGAATGTTGTCAGGGATTCTGCTTTCCGGATGAGGGAGGGGAGTGCGTTCCACCAGCACGGAACTGTGAATGAGAATGTTCTGGAGAGTGATTTTGTGGCTCTCTGTGATGGAACCACGAGGCGTCGCTCGTTTTCCGATCGTAGGCGTCTGGTAGGGATGTAGGCTTGTAGGAGTGAGTGAAAGTAGGAGGGAGCTGAGCCTGTGACAGATCTGTAGGCAAGCGTCAATGCTTTGAACTTGATGCGAGCAGCGAGAGGTAGCCAGTGCAGAGAGATGAACAGTGGAGTGACGTGTGCCCTCTTGGGCTCGTTGAAGACAAGGCGAGCTGCAGCATTCTGGATCAACTGTAGGGGTTTTGTTGCACATGCTGGAAGTCCCGCCAGAAGAGCATTACAGTAGTCAAGCCTAGAAATGACCAGGGCCTGGACGAGAAGTTGTGTTGCATGCTCAGTTAGGAAAGGCCTGATCTTCCTGATGTTGTGCAGTGCAAACCTGCATGATCGAGCTGTCTTTGAAATGTGATCTGTGAAGGTCAGCTGGTCATCAAACGTTACTCCAAGGTTTCTGACCGACCTTGATGGGGTGATTGATGATGAATCTAGCTGGATGGTGAAGTCGTGCTGTAGAGACGGATTGGCAGGGAGGACGAGAAGCTCAGTCTTTGCCAGGTTGAGCTGCAGGTGATGCTCCTTCATCCATGTGGAGATGTCCGCCAGACAGCTTGAGATCCGTGCAGCTACTGTGGGATCATCTGGTTGAAACGAGAGGAGGAAAAGTGTGTCATCAGCATAGCAGTGGTAGGAGAAGCCGTGTGCTTGTATGATGTGTCCCAGTGATGTGGTGTAGATGGAGAAGAGGAGCGGACCCAGCACTGAGCCCTGGGGAACCCCTGTGGTCAGTTGATGTGCTCTGGATACCTCGCCTCTCCATGCGACCTTGAAGGACCTACCTGTGAGATAGGACTCGAACCAGTGGAGAGGAGTTCCTGTGATGCCCAGTGCTGAGAGGCTGGACATAAGGATCTGATGATTCACTGTGTCGAAGGCAGCAGATCCAGGAGAATGAGGACTGAAGATTTGGAAGCAGCTTTTGCGATCCGTAGGGCTTCTGTGACTGACAGTAGTGCAGTCTCAGTTGAATGCCCTTTCTTGAAGCCAGATTGGTTGACATCTAGCTGGTTGTTTAGAGACAAGAAGGATGTTACTTGGTTGAAAACAGCTCTTTCAAGTGTCTTCGCAATGAATGGTAGAAGAGAGATAGGTCTGTAATTCTCTACAAATGATGTGTTTAGCGTTGGTTTTTTAAGCAGTGGAGTAACCCTCGCCTGCTTGAATGCTGTGGGGAAAGTGCCAGTATGGAGGGATGAGTTGATGATGTGTGTGAGTGATGGTAGAAGTGTGGGAGAGATGGCTTGTAGAAGGTGTGAGGGGATGGGGTCTAGAGGACAGGTGGTAGGGTGACTGGAGAGGAGAAGTGTAGATACTTCTTCCTCGGTTAGCGAGGAAAAGGAGGACAGAGGGATATTGGCTGTGGAAGGGGTCGGTCTGGGTTCCTGTGTGTGTGGAGCTGAGAACTGACTGCTGATAGCTGTTGTTTTGTTGGTGAAGAAGTTCGCAAAATCGTCAGCAGTTAGGGAGGAGGCGGGTGGTGGTGGGGGTGGACAGAGGAGGGAGTTGAATGTCTTGAAGAGTGATCGTGTGTTGGAGGAACTGTTGATCTTGTTGTGGAAGTAAGAAGATTTTGCCGCATGAACATCAACAGAAAAGGACGAGAGGAGAGATTGATACATACTCAGGTCAGATGCGTCTTTTGATTTGTTCCATTTCCTCTCCGCTGCCCTGAGTTCGGTCCGGTGTTCACGAAGAACCTCAGACAACCAGGGGTTGGAGGGAGTAGCGCGTGCTGGCCTGGAGGAGAGAGGGCAGAGAATGTCTAGAGAAGAGGTTAGAGTGGAGCATAAGGTGTCCGTTGCGGTATTCACATCCAGAGATGAGAATTGTGAGGGTGGGGGAAGAGAAGATGACACGGCAGAGGAAAGATGGGAGGGAGAAAGTGAGCGCAGGTTTCGCCTGAAAGTGACTGGTGGTGGGGTTGGTGGTGCAGGGGTAGAGAGTTGTAGGCTGAAAGTAATGAGGAAAGGATCTGAAACATGGAGGGGTCTCACCAAAATGTTCTCTGTGGTGCAGTTGCGTGTGTAAACCAGGTCCAGTTGGTTGCCTGATTTGTGAGTACCTGAGGTGATTGAGATCGAAAGAGGTTAGGAGAGAGATGAAGTCTGTTGCATGCGGCTTTTCGAGATGGATGTTGAAGTCACCGAAGACTAGAAGTGGGGTGCCGTCCTCAGGAAAAGTGGACAGCAGCACATCCAGCTCATCTACAAAGTTACCCAGCTGACCTGGGGGGCGATAAATGACCACAATATGGATCTTAATGGGAGTTGTAAGTGTAATAGCATGATATTCAAATGAGTTGTTGTTGCATAGAGAAGAGAGCGTGGAGTAATTGCAATTGTTAGAAATGAGAAGTCCTGTACCCCCACCTCTCCCAGACTGGCGAGGGGAGTGGGAGAAGGAGAAATTGCTAGAAAGAGCAGCGGGGGTTGCTGAGTCTTCTGGACGAATCCAGGTCTCAGTCAAGCCCAAGATACTAAGAGTAGAATGAGAGGCAAAGGCTGGAATGAAGTCAGCTTTATTGACTGCTGACTGACAATTCCATAGACCCACGGAAAGAGAGAGAGGAGTGTATGAGGATGAGAGAATGGGACGCAGATTGGCAGTATTGCGCTGCCTTTTGCGAGTGATGAAAGGGCGTTGTCGAGAGATAACAGGAATGTGTTGAAAGCACATGTTGATTAAGGTGAACAATAAGATAAAACGAGGGAAGGAAAAGGGAAAAGGAGATGCTTAACCCTCAGAGGTCGGAGATCACGCCGGCGTGATCTGCTCGCTTTTTTCCTTATGAGTTGAATTGAGACCCCAAATACTCTTTTGACTTTGATTTTATAAAACAAGTTTCATACATCAATCGATTCTGTTAAATGTGTATTATTTTTGTGTATACTCACAATAAAAACAAAATGTTGTGCTTTTTGCCAAATAAAGAAAAATAATCACGAAGCGAGTTCTGCCTTCTCTCTGTCCGTGTAGTCCATTCTGAAACGCGTCCGAAAATGAATCATAACTCAGCGAATTCTTCTCACACAGGCACGTGAGATATGTCTTTATGAAGCTTGAAATCTCCTCTTTTAAATGAAGTAATTTATATAAAAAACAAATGTTTTTAACTCATGTAATCCCTTTGAAAGCAAGGAGAGGTAACGTTTTTCCTTCTCCCTTCATTATCTCTAAATGAGCTGCAGCCGCCCCGCCCCCGGCGCGATTCACATGTAAATAGTTTACCTGATCTAGTATGCATCGCATACGCCCCCCGATCAATGCCATAAAAACACAGTTTGTTCATCAGACTTCAGACTGATAGTTCTACCAGAAAGACTCGGGAGAATTAATAATGTAACAATAACATTTATTTAGGAGCTCAGCAAGCAATCAGGTTCTTTGGCGTAGGCCCCGTTCATAACTCGCATTCAGAGGGTACTGAATCTGCGAGTCCCGCCTGAAGACGAAGGCGGGGGCGCCGCTCACCCCCCGGCGGAGTAAGGAAAGGGGCCGTCTGGTGGTGGTGGGGTGGATGGAGGAAAAGACATCTGAAGTCTTCAGGATGGAAGGGATAGCCTGACTGATGGTGTTGGGGTTGATAGAGGGAGGACCCAGCTTGGTTGAGTAGAGGAGTTGGAGGAAAGATCCCATCTTGGTGGAGGCGGGGAGGATGGAGGTACTGGAGTGACAGCATCTGCGAACTCAGACATGTGTAAGCGCTGCCCTTTTAAGCTACAGTAAGTGATATAATTGGATAGATGAGGAGGTAATTAATGACGCGAACGATTGAGTCTTCCTGGCAGAACTTGCGCTAGCTTCATTTCTACCAGAAAGACTCGGGAGAATTAATACTGTAACAATAACATTTATTTAGGAGCTCAGCAAGCAATCAGGTTCTTTGGCGTAGGCCCCGTTCATAACTCGCATTCAGAGGGTACTGAATCTGCGAGTCCCGCCTGAAGACGAAGGCGGGGGCGCCGCTCACCCCCAAAGATAGGTGGAATTAAGGATCCGCCGGAACGGGGCCCACCCCCCCAAAAAAGTTTTTTTTTTTTTTTTTTTTTTTTTTTTAATATATACATATATTTTTTAATTAACTCACCGGCCGTGAATCCTGAAGTTCCTAACATAGATGAGAAAGGAAGAGAGAGAGAGGAAAAAAAAAAAAAAAAAAAAAGAACATTAGATTTAGACGAGTACCATCCTTGATTATATCGAATAAGCCACTGCCGTCGTGGTTCTAGCATATTATTATTATTTATAATAAGAAAATATATATCAACTTCGAGATACATGGACATATGCTGCTGGTATCCTTGGTTGCACGCATAAAACAGAACCGCCTTTAGATGGACCTATGAGCACGAGCCGTCTTTTGATAGAACACATGGGCCACGGGCCATCTTTTGAAAGAACACATGGGCCACAGGCCATCTTTTGATAGGACACATGGGCCACAGGCCATCTTTTGATAGGACACATGGGCCACAGGCCGTCTTTTGATAAAACGCATGGGCCACAGGCCATCTTTTGATAAAACACATGGGCCACAGGCCATCTTTTGATAGGACACATGGCCACAGCCGTCCTTTAATAGAACACATGGCCGCAGGCCGTCCTTGATAGAACACATAGGCCGCAGGCCATCTTTTGAGAGGACGCATAGGCCGCAGGCCGTCCTTTGATAGAGCACGTAGGCCGCAGGCCATCTTTTGAGAGGACACATAGGCCGCAGGCCGTCCTTTGATAGAACACGTGGGCCACAGCCACTTTGGTAGTACACTTGGGCCGCAGCCACTTGAAACCATAACATGTAACAACTGTTTAAACAGACGTGAAACCCACGGCCATCTTGGTTTAGTAGCTAGCCATACGATCATAGAATGCCAATCTGCTTTGGCAAAAACACCACCACCAGTAGATAAATAGGAATTTACCTAGATCAAGACTGGAGAGCTTGCTGGGCTTCGAGGATGGATTTTAAATCTGGTCTTATGTAGGACTCGAAAGCCGAGGAGGACCACCTGCCCAAGATTTTGATAGCTGCTGTAGAGATGCTGCGCTCGGCTGCTGTAGTGGCAGCTCCAATTCTGAAGGAATGTCCGGTGAATTGAGAAGGAGATAAGCTGCAGCTTTTGAGAACGGAGTTGAGATGGAACTTGAACCGGTTTTGAGAGAGAGGTGCTCCGTTGGGTAGAATGAAGAGGGGAGAACTAGCAGAATGTCTGAGACGGATTTTTAGGAATTTAGTCATTGAGGAGAAGGGGCAGAAATCGCTACTGATTTTAGAGATAGTTAAAGTAATGCCAGAGCCTTTAGAGTCATTCTTGGAATGTTTAAGAAAGAGTGTGAAAAAATTAGGAAAGAATTGTAAGTCTGAAAAGGAAAGACCGCGTGCTGGATCGAATGTATTGGTTGGTGAAGTAAATTCTCCTGGACGCATAAAGCCGTAGAAAGCTGTAAGAAATACTGCTTCAAGCAGAGTGTTGATATATTTGGAAAAGAGGCCGTTGCGAACTGAAATGATTAACCTATGAATTAAAGGTAACGTCAAAGGCAGCCTTTTGTCAGGGGACACGATAGAAGTTTTAGCCATACCTTTGAGCATGAGGCGAATAGGAGTAGCGGTGAATAGGCTAGGAGAATCGGGGTTATAATATTTGGCGTAGAATTGAACACCTGCGAGTAATCTACGAATGGAAGAGATTTTTAAATTTCGTTTGTCGAAATTAAACGCGAGAAAGGAGCAAACTGTCGAAATCAAAATAGTGAATAAAGGAAGTTGAAAGGCTAAACAAAACATTGAAAACGAATACCAGGCAGAAGTATAAGCTTTGAGAGTCGATGGAGCAACGCCTTTAGACATGTAAAGTCTGGCTGAGCAAAGCAAATCTTCTAGTATAACGTTGTGGCTGACAGGGGAGGGCAGGGTGTTGGATCCTTGTTGGCTGCGGGGCAGAGCCGTCTGAAGGTCTGAAAACGAAAGCGAGATAGAGCGTCAGCGACAACATTGAAATGGCCAGGTATGTGAGCAGCTTTAATAATGAAGTTGTGGATGACTGACTGCCAAATTAAGCGACGCAGAAAAGGCATGATCATCAGGCAAGATGATCTGCCTTTATTAATAATAGCTACGGTGGCTTCGTTATCGCAAAACATAAGAATGCGTTTCCTAGACCACTCAGGACCCCAGATTACGCTGGCTACGACTAGAGGATAGAGTTCGTATAGCGCTGAAGAGAGTGAACTAGATGTAGAACTAGGAAAATCATTCGGCCATCTCTCTGCGAACCAGTGCCCTTGGAAAAATCCCCCGAACCCGACGGACGGAGCAGCATCGGTGAATAAATGTAAATCTGCGGATGATTCGAAGTTCTCGTTATAGAAAAAAGAAATGCCGTTCCAATCATTTAGTAAGCGAGACCAGAATGTAATATCGGACCGACAACCTTCGTCTAACTGAACCGGATTACTAAGTTCGGGCACGGAATGTGCAGCTGTTAATAGACGCGAAATGAAAGCCCTGCCTTGCGGGATGATGCTCATCGCGAAATTTAGGTGGCCCAAGAGGGACAATAGATCGCGCTTCGAGACGACTGGTAGAGAGGAAAATTTTTCCAGGAAAGATCGGATTCTTATAAGCTTTTCTAGGGGAAGAGAAGCTTGCATCTTAACCGTATCGAGGGAGATACCTAAAAATTCGAGATTGGTGGAGGGGCCCAGAGTTTTCTCTGAAGAGAGGGGAACGCCGACGTCACTGAAAACCTGCTTTAAGATATCGAGGACGGAAGAATGAGGAGAAGGGAAATCGATAAGCAAGAAATCGTCAAGTAAATGCAAAACGAACGGGAGTTTGCAGACGTTCAGCAGGATCCAACACAAAGCTTCCGACAGACTATTGAAGATATGAGGGCTGCTCCTACACCCGAAAGTGAGCCTTACTGCAAAATAGAATTTTGAATCCCATTTAACGCCGAAAAGTGGCCAGTCAGCAGGGTGTATTGGCATGGTTTTAAAAGCGTCTGTTATGTCTGCTTTAGCCAGCCAAGCACCATGGCCAGCTAGCTTGATTAACTGAATAGCGTTGTCCACCGAAGCGTAATGAAGGGAGAATGGTTCGAGGGGAATGCATTCATTAACGCTTAGAATTTTGCTGGAATGGGGAGAAGACATGTCAAAAATGAGACGTTTTTTACCAGAGTATTTTCGGGTAGCGACACCAATAGAGTTAATCCTGAAGGGGGAAAAAGGAGGGAAGGCGAAAGGGCCGATAACATAGCCTTTATTGACTTCTTTCTCGAGCAGTGTAAAAACAACGTCGGGCTCGTTCATAGCTGATTGCAAGTTTTTAGCTGAAAAGGATGAAGTGAGTTGTGAGAGAATTCCCACCCTAAACCCTTGAGACAAGCCGGTGATGAGATAATCGACGAAAGATGGATCGGGGTGAGAAGAGAGGTAGCTAGAGAGGTTTGAAATGTTGATAGGTGTGGACGGATGTTTGCTCAGAATTTCTTCTGAAACTGGGCTTTCCTTGTGGTTTGAGGTTTGTATCGGCGTGGGCAGACTGATTTCGGGTGTGGGTCTTTGCACAAGCTGCAAATATGAGCGAAACGACAGTTATTAAATGTACACACAGCTTCGTTAAACTGATTGCAAATAGGATTGTCATTAAATGTTTCAGCGGGGCGTCCTCTGCTGGAGGAGCTGCGTCTTACATTTTCAGTACCGCGGACAGCGGCCTGATCGCGGCTAGGAAAAGCTTTCGGGCAGAAAGCAGCTGAGTGTCCGTGAGCGCTGCATATAGAACATGACAAACTTCTTTGACCGCCGAAATGGCGAACAAGCAATTCAGTATCCGTGATGGACCAGTCGAGTCTTGAATTGTAGAGTGTAATGCAAGACGCGGATTTAGCGGAAAAGGATTTATGATACTCATAGAATAAGGTGCCCCCGTACCTTTGATTAAAGTCTGCCATCATGGATAGATAGAGGTCTAACTCTTCCCTCCTATCTGGAAAAACTTGGCATAGAGTGTCCCTGTAAATGCTGAATGCAATTACGAACTCTCCGAACGAAAGATTGCGTTGCAAGCGTGGATCGGAAGTTTTAAGGAGCACTGCCACGTCACCGCATTCCACCATTTTCCTGTCGGCAGCAGGCGAAGGGAGAAGTAAAGAAGCCAGGTTGATGTCCTTACCTTGGATAATATTTGACCTGAGATGTGGAGAGACTGTAGCGGCGGCGGGAGGAACGAAACGCCTACCGAAAGCTTGAGCTGGTGTAGATGAGGAGAGATTAAAACTGGGAGAAGCCGGTGAAGCTGAGACGTTTTGGAATGACGCCTGGATCCTGAGAAGAGGAGCGGGCAGAGAGGTCGATGTAGAAGGTAAGCTTGCTGAAATATTACCGGAGAAAGAGGGCCGAGTTGTAGCGGGATCTGGGCTGCTGTCAGGGTTGAAGAGAGAGTTTTCAAAATCTGTCATCTTGGACTGTAATCCTTTGACCGTTTGGGATAGGTTTTGAACTGCGGAAAGGAGCAGCAGATTAGTATCGGGTGGGTCGGCGATTTGAGAAGGAGATATCTCTTGATCCGGTAATGATGTTCTTTTAGCTGAACGAGGTGTAGATTTTGCAGATCTTTTTCTGCTGGCTTTTTTCGGTTGAGCAGAGGTTGTGGCGGCGTCTGGATGTGGAGAAGTAGATGCAGGAGGATTGCCCAGTGTGTTCTGGGCCAAGAGCAGAAGATCTTCTCTAGAAATTCCTTCGCTAGCAGGGATGCCGGCGTCCTCGAGAGCGTTTAATATGAGCCCACGAAGAGGTGCGGCATTGAATTCGGGTACTCCGGCGTGTAGCAGAAGGGGATGGCTGAACGAAATCATCTGAATCTGAGTAGTCACAAATGGATTGGTTATCCTGAGACATGTTTGGTCGGCTACTGTCGCTAGCAGTTGAGTTACTGGAGTGACAGCATCTGCGAACTCAGACATGTGTAAGCGCTGCCCTTTTAAGCTACAGTAAGTGATATAATTGGATAGATGAGGAGGTAATTAATGACGCGAACGATTGAGTCTTCCTGGCAGAACTTGCGCTAGCTTCATTTCATCGCGTTTTGAGTATGACACGCTTCTCCGGTAATAAAGACTCCCTTCAGATGATTCTGGACAGCGAGGAAGAATGCACCTTTTCCTCAGAGGACGAACGGCAGCATTTTGAAGAGCGAATTCCGCCGAGAACACAATTTCGGAGTAAGTTTTACTTAAAAGTCTTTTGTCTTTTATTTTTCGTGTTCGCATTTATGAGAAAAAAACAATATTACGTGACAGTTCTCCATTATGGACGCGAGCGCTCTAAAAAAAGCACTAAAAGACTTTCAAACTTTCACAGAGACCTCAAAACAGAAAGTACAAATCCTTTCTTTAAAACGAATTTCGTTTTGTATCAATTGTATCTTAATTTTAATAATTTTTTCATTAACAAATTTCCTGGATTTAAAGTAAATATAGGCTAGCAATCACAACATAAGGTGCTTGAACTGGAGATCATCATGAACCAGACCGTATAGCCTACTTGCCTCACATGTCTAAAAAATGTGAAATATATTTACAGAAAGCTGGTTCCATAGATAAAATGTAGGCCTATAATCATTTTTTTTTTTTTTTTACAAAGAAAGAGTACACTTGAAATATTGTTGAAATTGTAATTATTGTTGTAATTGTAACCTTTTTAATAAAATAGCAAAACATATTTACAAGATAGATGTAAGCAAAATCTTAAATGGTCAATATAAGTCTTCTAAATATATCTGTTGTCCTTGTATTGTGGCTCAGTCAGTTTCACACCTGAGTGAATGGCTCATCATTATGCAAAGTGGGTGGGACACTGTAATCTAAGGTGTAAACTACTCCTCCCCCTCGCATATTGGCTTTCCAAGCAAAACCTGTTTTACATCAATTTAAATCAATGTATGGTTTTATGTGAACGATAAAGCAAGACTATTTTCACATAATTTTGAAGAAAAAACACTAGGCAAGGACATCCATTAGTCAAAAGTCTTATTGACACATATTTACTATGTGTTTTGTGGCCTTATTTCAGAAATTTTATTTTTTATTTTTTTCAATAACCACGCATAAACATTATTCTCTCAAAAATGAAAACATGTACATACACATGGCTCACATATTATGGTAGCCCTGTTTGTGCTTTATAGAGTGAATTTACACCTTTGCCATTAATATGTTTATAAGCAACTGAAAAAAGCACAAATGTCAGGGCATGTCAGAACAGACCCAGACCCCAGAGGGTTAAGTGCCTTTCTGGTGTCCTTGCTCGGTGGAGTCGCGCAGGTAGAGTCGATGCTCTTTACCCAAGTCGGTCTTCACACGAGGAGGCTGAACACGAGAGCTGAACGATTCCGCTGACGCTTCCGCGGCAGCGCGCAAACCGATATACAGATAATGCTTTCACCGCTTGAGTGAGTACAGCTGTTTCGGTCGGGCAATTAAGTGAATGACGCGAGAATGGGCCAAATCGAAAGTGCTAGGAGCAAAGGCTTACGTGCAAATTAGACTGCAACAATAATAAGTTTCACTCGCGGCTGTTTGTTTAATGTGGCAACGCGTCTAACTAAAATACAGAATTATGTGAAGTTAAAAATACTAAATAAGCAGAGAATCGAAGATGGCCTTACCTTGACTAAAATGCAGCACTGAAATAACAGGAGAACAGAGTATTCTAGAAAAACACACTTGTGCGCTCTTGCCGTGCCTCTTGTATGCTGTTCGCTTGTCCTGACGGAATGATCTGAATTTCCTCAATTTATATGTATTCTTACAGATGCTGTTTCGGTCGGGCAATTAAGTGAATGACGCGAGAATGGGCCAAATCGAAAGTGCTAGGAGCAAAGAATCATGAGAAGAATGGCATCTACGCTAATTTTAGTGTCTGTGTTTATCCCGAGGTTTTCCTGCAGCCTGCCGGATCCAGGCCGTATCCAGATCTGACGAAGGACCTTCGCCTGGACCGATGACAACGCAGTGCTGAAGTGCCAACTAGTCTCTCCCTATGGAGGATCCCTCTACCACTCTACAGATAAGGCGTTGTCGGGAAAATTCGTCTCGCGGTCCTACCCCAAAGCAACAAAATAAAATAAAATTCTTTATCAAAATTTATAAGGAAAGACAAGTACTTTGTTTAGGCTTGGCTTGTAGGGAATTCCAAACCTGCATATATTCAAATGCACATAACTATAGAACCCATTCTAAATGCTCATGTGAACGCCATCAGCGTTTCTCACAGGTTCGCGTTTAAAGTCTGTGTAGAGAGAATGGTGTCGTCTTAGCGGCCCCTAATTTAATAACAAATGATCATTGCGACGGAAGCAAATCAATCAAAACTAACTTTAGATGGAAATAACTTAACTCTGCTGTAAAGCCGAAACAATCTCTGTTACCTTAAATTATACGCTTATCTCTGTAAAGCTGCTTTGGAACAATCTACATTGTTAAAAGCGCTATATAAATGAAGATGACTTGACTTGACTTGACTTGCAGCTGAGCCGCTCCGTCTGTCTGTGCTCGACTCTCCTGGTCTGACGTCAGCAGAGGACAGTGGGCCTAATGTCAGTGTGCAGCTGAGCCGCTCCGTCTGTCTGTGCTCGACTCTCCTGGTCTGACGTCAGCAGAGGATAGTGGGCCTAATGTCAGTGTGCAGCTGAGCCGCTCCGTCTGTCTGTGCTCGACTCTCCTGGTCTGACGTCAGCAGAGGACAGTGGGCCTAATGTCAGTGTGCAGCTGAGCCGCTCCGTCTGTCTGTGCTCGACTCTCCTGGTCTGACGTCAGCAGAGGACAGTGGGCCTAATGTCAGTGTGCAGCTGAGCCGCTCCGTCTGTCTGTGCTCGACTCTCCTGGTCTGACGTCAGCAGAGGACAGTGGGCCTAATGTCAGTGTGCAGCTGAGCCGCTCCGTCTGTCTGTGCTCGACTCTCCTGGTCTGACGTCAGCAGAGGACAGTGGGCCTAATGTCAGTGTGCAGCTGAGCCGCTCCGTCTGTCTGTGCTCGACTCTCCTGGTCTGACGTCAGCAGAGGACAGTGGGCCTAATGTCAGTGTGCAGCTGAGCCGCTCCGTCTGTCTGTGCTCGACTCTCCTGGTCTGACGTCAGCAGAGGACAGTGGGCCTAATGTCAGTGTGCAGCTGAGCCGCTCCGTCTGTCTGTGCTCGACTCTCCTGGTCTGACGTCAGCAGAGGACAGTGGGCCTAATGTCAGTGTGCAGCTGAGCAGCTCCGTCTGTCTGTGCTCGACTCTCCTGGTCTGACGTCAGCAGAGGACAGTGGGCCTAATGTCAGTGTGCAGCTGAGCCGCTCCGTCTGTCTGTGCTCGACTCTCCTGGTCTGACGTCAGCAGAGGACAGTGCTGCCGCACTAAGGCAAAAGGTCGTAACTTCAATTTTTGGCGAAAATGAGTTATTGTAATTTTTAGGACAATAAACATAAGTTTTATCATGTAGACAAACATCAAGTTTCAATTCGATTGTTTTTTGGGTGGAATAAGATTATGTTTTTGCCGTAACTTCAAAAAGCCAAGGGGAAACTATGGTAGAAGCCCGTAACGTC
The DNA here is from genome assembly GCF_949319135.1 of Squalius cephalus. Taxonomy (NCBI): domain Eukaryota; kingdom Metazoa; phylum Chordata; class Actinopteri; order Cypriniformes; family Leuciscidae; genus Squalius; species Squalius cephalus. The sequence continues at coordinate 222,408 of NC_137134.1, forward strand.
AGTTACGGCTTTATGCCTGCGTTTCTCGCTGCTCCTGAACACTCGAATGAAGTTACGGGTGCGCTGCCGTGAAGTTACGGCACTCTGCCTTGTTCTAACCGACCATCAAAGTATTGCCGCGCTGGAGTTACGGGGTTATGATGTAGCAATTAAATCACCTCAGACACACACGTACATTTTTCACAGTGATTGCTTTTGTTAGGTTTGAAGAATGGCATACTCTCGGGGGAAAATGATGGTGGAGATGGCTTTGAATCTTTAACATCCAATAATAGCTAGCGGTAGCCTTAAGCTAGCGATACTACTTCACAAACTAGACACAAACACTTTTCGAGCCATAATCAACAATTTATCCAGTAACAAGCGCTGAATAGAGCAGGCTTGTATGATATCTTAATTCACAGCCCGTAATACAAAGCTACATGTACAACTGAAATAAAATATGCTTCATAGCTAGCTCTCGCCTGCCAATGACAGTCCACTGACTGAAAACTACGCGAGTTGGTTGGTTGGAGCCGCAACGACACACCCATTATACACCAGCAACAGGAATAATTTAGAGCCTACCTTTTGTTGAACCTTGGTTAAAATCCATGTCAAACAACCGACGAGAAGGCAAATCCATTACATCCACCACGAGTTTTTAAAACTTGCTACCGGCTTTAAAACTGAAGTGTGTGTGTGTGTGTGTGTGTGCGCGCGTGCGTGCGTGAGAAAGAGAGAGAGAGAGGCGCGGACGCTGTTCGACACACACACACACACACACACACACACACACTTCAGTTTTAGAGTCAGTTTTTTTTTAAAAAAAACTTTAAATGTTCCACATAGTGATGTTAATCAACTTTGTTTTATGAAATTCATGTTAATTAAAACCATTCATACTTTTCCAACTATTCTCACTACTTTAACTTCTTGTTGATACATGTAAAGCCATTTTTATCATAGTGAATCCAATTTTAATATTGCTTACATTTTAAGCATAACATTGGCTATAAAATAGAAGTTAAGGTCTTTTGCCTTGGTATGACCGATTGTCATTTTGTGGGCAATGCTAAGGCAGAATACAGTAACTTCCGAAAAAGGGTCAAAGGTCAAATTTGAGTTCAACATTTTTTTGTAGATGGGTTAATAAAGGTATACACTACAACATGTGAAAATTACAATATTATACCTATAACTCAATTGCCAGGACATTAAGATAACTTTAAAGTCATTTTTCTCAGTTTCACACTCTGGTGAGTTAAGGTCTTTTGCCTTAGTAGGGCAGAGTGGGCCTAATGTCAGTGTGCAGCTGAGCCGCTCCGTCTGTCTGTGCTCGACTCTCCTGGTCTGACGTCAGCAGAGGACAGTGGGCCTAATGTCAGTGTGCAGCTGAGCCGCTCCGTCTGTCTGTGCTCGACTCTCCTGGTCTGACGTCAGCAGAGGACAGTGGGCCTAATGTCAGTGTGCAGCTGAGCAGCTCCGTCTGTCTGTGCTCGACTCTCCTGGTCTGACGTCAGCAGAGGATAGTGGGCCTAATGTCAGTGTGCAGCTGAGCCGCTCCGTCTGTCTGTGCTCGACTCTCCTGGTCTGACGTCAGCAGAGGACAGTGGGCCTAATGTCAGTGTGCAGCTGAGCAGCTCCGTCTGTCTGTGCTCGACTCTCCTGGTCTGACGTCAGCAGAGGACAGTGGGCCTAATGTCAGTGTGCAGCTGAGCCGCTCCGTCTGTCTGTGCTCGACTCTCCTGGTCTGACGTCAGCGGAGGACAGTGGGCCTAATGTCAGTGTGCAGCTGAGCAGCTCCGTCTGTCTGTGCTCGACTCTCCTGGTCTGACGTCAGCGGAGGACAGTGGGCCTAATGTCAGTGTGCAGCTGAGCCGCTCCGTCTGTCTGTGCTCGACTCTCCTGGTCTGACGTCAGCAGAGGACAGTGGGCCTAATGTCAGTGTGCGGCTGAGCCGCTCCGTCTGTCTGTGCTCGACTCTCCTGGTCTGACGTCAGCAGAGGACAGTGGGCCTAATGTCAGTGTGCGGCTGAGCCGCTCCGTCTGTCTGTGCTCGACTCTCCTGGTCTGACGTCAGCAGAGGACAGTGGGCCTAATGTCAGTGTGCAGCTGAGCCGCTCCGTCTGTCTGTGCTCGACTCTCCTGGTCTGACGTCAGCAGAGGACAGTGGGTCTAATGTCAGTGTGCAGCTGAGCCGCTCCGTCTGTCTGTGCTCGACTCTCCTGGTCTGACGTCAGCAGAGGACAGTGGGCCTAATGTCAGTGTGCAGCTGAGCCGCTCCGTCTGTCTGTGCTCGACTTTCCTGGTCTGACGTCAGCAGAGGACAGTGGGCCTAATGTCAGTGTGCAGCTGAGCAGCTCCGTCTGTCTGTGCTCGACTCTCCTGGTCTGACGTCAGCAGAGGACAGTGGGCCTAATGTCAGTGTGCAGCTGAGCCGCTCCGTCTGTCTGTGCTCGACTCTCCTGGTCTGACGTCAGCAGAGGACAGTGGGCCTAATGTCAGTGTGCGGCTGAGCCGCTCCGTCTGTCTGTGCTCGACTCTCCTGGTCTGACGTCAGCAGAGGACAGTGGGCCTAATGTCAGTGTGCAGCTGAGCCGCTCCGTCTGTCTGTGCTCGACTCTCCTGGTCTGACGTCAGCAGAGGACAGTGGGCCTAATGTCAGTGTGCAGCTGAGCCGCTCCGTCTGTCTGTGCTCGACTCTCCTGGTCTGACGTCAGCAGAGGACAGTGGGCCTAATGTCAGTGTGCAGCTGAGCAGCTCCGTCTGTCTGTGCTCGACTCTCCTGGTCTGACGTCAGCAGAGGACAGTGGGCCTAATGTCAGTGTGCAGCTGAGCCGCTCCGTCTGTCTGTGCTCGACTCTCCTGGTCTGACGTCAGCAGAGGACAGTGGGCCTAATGTCAGTGTGCAGCTGAGCCGCTCCGTCTGTCTGTGCTCGACTCTCCTGGTCTGACGTCAGCAGAGGACAGTGGGCCTAATGTCAGTATGCAGCTGAGCCGCTCCGTCTGTCTGTGCTCGACTCTCCTGGTCTGACGTCAGCAGAGGACAGTGGGCCTAATGTCAGTGTGCAGCTGAGCCGCTCCGTCTGTCTGTGCTCGACTCTCCTGGTCTGACGTCAGCAGAGGACAGTGGGCCTAATGTCAGTGTGCAGCTGAGCAGCTCCGTCTGTCTGTGCTCGACTCTCCTGGTCTGACGTCAGCGGAGGACAGTGGGCCTAATGTCAGTGTGCAGCTGAGCCGCTCCGTCTGTCTGTGCTCGACTCTCCTGGTCTGACGTCAGCAGAGGATAGTGGGCCTAATGTCAGTGTGCAGCTGAGCAGCTCCGTCTGTCTGTGCTCGACTCTCCTGGTCTGACGTCAGCAGAGGACAGTGGGCCTAATGTCAGTGTGCAGCTGAGCCGCTCCGTCTGTCTGTGCTCGACTCTCCTGGTCTGACGTCAGCAGAGGACAGTGGGCCTAATGTCAGTGTGCAGCTGAGCAGCTCCGTCTGTCTGTGCTCGACTCTCCTGGTCTGACGTCAGCAGAGGACAGTGGGCCTAATGTCAGTGTGCAGCTGAGCAGCTCCGTCTGTCTGTGCTCGACTCTCCTGGTCTGACGTCAGCAGAGGACAGTGGGCCTAATGTCAGTGTGCAGCTGAGCCGCTCCGTCTGTCTGTGCTCGACTCTCCTGGTCTGACGTCAGCAGAGGACAGTGGGCCTAATGTCAGTGTGCAGCTGAGCCGCTCCGTCTGTCTGTGCTCGACTCTCCTGGTCTGACGTCAGCAGAGGACAGTGGGCCTAATGTCAGTGTGCAGCTGAGCAGCTCCGTCTGTCTGTGCTCGACTCTCCTGGTCTGACGTCAGCAGAGGACAGTGGGCCTAATGTCAGTGTGCAGCTGAGCCGCTCCGTCTGTCTGTGCTCGACTCTCCTGGTCTGACGTCAGCAGAGGACAGTGGGCCTAATGTCAGTGTGCAGCTGAGCCGCTCCGTCTGTCTGTGCTCGACTCTCCTGGTCTGACGTCAGCAGAGGACAGTGGGCCTAATGTCAGTGTGCAGCTGAGCAGCTCCGTCTGTCTGTGCTCGACTCTCCTGGTCTGACGTCAGCAGAGGACAGTGGGCCTAATGTCAGTGTGCAGCTGAGCAGCTCCGTCTGTCTGTGCTCGACTCTCCTGGTCTGACGTCAGCAGAGGACAGTGGGCCTAATGTCAGTGTGCAGCTGAGCAGCTCCGTCTGTCTGTGCTCGACTCTCCTGGTCTGACGTCAGCAGAGGACAGTGGGCCTAATGTCAGTGTGCAGCTGAGCCGCTCCGTCTGTCTGTGCTCGACTCTCCTGGTCTGACGTCAGCAGAGGATAGTGGGCCTAATGTCAGTGTGCAGCTGAGCAGCTCCGTCTGTCTGTGCTCGACTCTCCTGGTCTGACGTCAGCAGAGGACAGTGGGCCTAATGTCAGTGTGCAGCTGAGCCGCTCCGTCTGTCTGTGCTCGACTCTCCTGGTCTGACGTCAGCAGAGGACAGTGGGCCTAATGTCAGTGTGCAGCTGAGCAGCTCCGTCTGTCTGTGCTCGACTCTCCTGGTCTGACGTCAGCAGAGGACAGTGGGCCTAATGTCAGTGTGCAGCTGAGCAGCTCCGTCTGTCTGTGCTCGACTCTCCTGGTCTGACGTCAGCAGAGGACAGTGGGCCTAATGTCAGTGTGCAGCTGAGCCGCTCCGTCTGTCTGTGCTCGACTCTCCTGGTCTGACGTCAGCAGAGGACAGTGGGCCTAATGTCAGTGTGCAGCTGAGCCGCTCCGTCTGTCTGTGCTCGACTCTCCTGGTCTGACGTCAGCAGAGGACAGTGGGCCTAATGTCAGTGTGCAGCTGAGCCGCTCCGTCTGTCTGTGCTCGACTCTCCTGGTCTGACGTCAGCAGAGGACAGTGGGCCTAATGTCAGTGTGCAGCTGAGCAGCTCCGTCTGTCTGTGCTCGACTCTCCTGGTCTGACGTCAGCAGAGGACAGTGGGCCTAATGTCAGTGTGCAGCTGAGCCGCTCCGTCTGTCTGTGCTCGACTCTCCTGGTCTGACGTCAGCGGAGGACAGTGGGCCTAATGTCAGTGTGCAGCTGAGCCGCTCCGTCTGTCTGTGCTCGACTCTCCTGGTCTGACGTCAGCAGAGGACAGTGGGCCTAATGTCAGTGTGCAGCTGAGCCGCTCCGTCTGTCTGTGCTCGACTCTCCTGGTCTGACGTCAGCAGAGGACAGTGGGCCTAATGTCAGTGTGCAGCTGAGCCGCTCCGTCTGTCTGTGCTCGACTCTCCTGGTCTGACGTCAGCGGAGGACAGTGGGCCTAATGTCAGTGTGCAGCTGAGCCGCTCCGTCTGTCTGTGCTCGACTCTCCTGGTCTGACGTCAGCAGAGGACAGTGGGCCTAATGTCAGTGTGCAGCTGAGCCGCTCCGTCTGTCTGTGCTCGACTCTCCTGGTCTGACGTCAGCAGAGGACAGTGGGCCTAATGTCAGTGTGCAGCTGAGCCGCTCCGTCTGTCTGTGCTTGACTCTCCTGGTCTGACGTCAGCAGAGGACAGTGGGCCTAATGTCAGTGTGCAGCTGAGCAGCTCCGTCTGTCTGTGCTCGACTCTCCTGGTCTGACGTCAGCAGAGGACAGTGGGCCTAATGTCAGTGTGCAGCTGAGCCGCTCCGTCTGTCTGTGCTCGACTCTCCTGGTCTGACGTCAGCAGAGGACAGTGGGCCTAATGTCAGTGTGCAGCTGAGCCGCTCCGTCTGTCTGTGCTCGACTCTCCTGGTCTGACGTCAGCAGAGGACAGTGGGCCTAATGTCAGTGTGCAGCTGAGCAGCTCCGTCTATCTGTGCTCGACTCTCCTGGTCTGACGTCAGCAGAGGACAGTGGGCCTAATGTCAGTGTGCAGCTGAGCAGCTCCGTCTGTCTGTGCTCGACTCTCCTGGTCTGACGTCAGCGGAGGACAGTGGGCCTAATGTCAGTGTGCAGCTGAGCCGCTCCGTCTGTCTGTGCTCGACTCTCCTGGTCTGACGTCAGCAGAGGACAGTGGGCCTAATGTCAGTGTGCAGCTGAGCAGCTCCGTCTGTCTGTGCTCGACTCTCCTGGTCTGACGTCAGCAGAGGACAGTGGGCCTAATGTCAGTGTGCAGCTGAGCAGCTCCGTCTGTCTGTGCTCGACTCTCCTGGTCTGACGTCAGCAGAGGACAGTGGGCCTAATGTCAGTGTGCAGCTGAGCCGCTCCGTCTGTCTGTGCTCGACTCTCCTGGTCTGACGTCAGCAGAGGACAGTGGGCCTAATGTCAGTGTGCAGCTGAGCAGCTCCGTCTGTCTGTGCTCGACTCTCCTGGTCTGACGTCAGCAGAGGACAGTGGGCCTAATGTCAGTGTGCAGCTGAGCAGCTCCGTCTGTCTGTGCTCGACTCTCCTGGTCTGACGTCAGCGGAGGACAGTGGGCCTAATGTCAGTGTGCAGCTGAGCAGCTCCGTCTGTCTGTGCTCGACTCTCCTGGTCTGACGTCAGCAGAGGACAGTGGGCCTAATGTCAGTGTGCAGCTGAGCCGCTCCGTCTGTCTGTGCTCGACTCTCCTGGTCTGACGTCAGCAGAGGACAGTGGGCCTAATGTCAGTGTGCAGCTGAGCCGCTCCGTCTGTCTGTGCTCGACTCTCCTGGTCTGACGTCAGCAGAGGACAGTGGGCCTAATGTCAGTGTGCAGCTGAGCCGCTCCGTCTGTCTGTGCTCGACTCTCCTGGTCTGACGTCAGCAGATGACAGTGGGCCTAATGTCAGTGTGCAGCTGAGCCGCTCCGTCTGTCTGTGCTCGACTCTCCTGGTCTGACGTCAGCAGAGGACAGTGGGCCTAATGTCAGTGTGCAGCTGAGCCGCTCCGTCTGTCTGTGCTCGACTCTCCTGGTCTGACGTCAGCAGAGGACAGTGGGCCTAATGTCAGTGTGCAGCTGAGCCGCTCCGTCTGTCTGTGCTCGACTCTCCTGGTCTGACGTCAGCAGAGGACAGTGGGCCTAATGTCAGTGTGCAGCTGAGCCGCTCCGTCTGTCTGTGCTCGACTCTCCTGGTCTGACGTCAGCAGAGGACAGTGGGCCTAATGTCAGTGTGCAGCTGAGCCGCTCCGTCTGTCTGTGCTCGACTCTCCTGGTCTGACGTCAGCAGAGGACAGTGGGCCTAATGTCAGTGTGCAGCTGAGCCGCTCCGTCTGTCTGTGCTCGACTCTCCTGGTCTGACGTCAGCAGAGGACAGTGGGCCTAATGTCAGTGTGCAGCTGAGCAGCTCCGTCTGTCTGTGCTCGACTCTCCTGGTCTGACGTCAGCAGAGGACAGTGGGCCTAATGTCAGTGTGCAGCTGAGCAGCTCCGTCTGTCTGTGCTCGACTCTCCTGGTCTGACGTCAGCAGAGGACAGTGGGCCTAATGTCAGTGTGCAGCTGAGCCGCTCCGTCTGTCTGTGCTCGACTCTCCTGGTCTGACGTCAGCAGAGGACAGTGGGCCTAATGTCAGTGTGCAGCTGAGCCGCTCCGTCTGTCTGTGCTCGACTCTCCTGGTCTGACGTCAGCAGAGGACAGTGGGCCTAATGTCAGTGTGCAGCTGAGCCGCTCCGTCTGTCTGTGCTCGACTCTCCTGGTCTGACGTCAGCAGAGGACAGTGGGCCTAATGTCAGTGTGCAGCTGAGCCGCTCCGTCTGTCTGTGCTCGACTCTCCTGGTCTGACGTCAGCAGAGGACAGTGGGCCTAATGTCAGTGTGCAGCTGAGCCGCTCCGTCTGTCTGTGCTCGACTCTCCTGGTCTGACGTCAGCAGAGGACAGTGGGCCTAATGTCAGTGTGCAGCTGAGCAGCTCCGTCTGTCTGTGCTCGACTCTCCTGGTCTGACGTCAGCAGAGGACAGTGGGCCTAATGTCAGTGTGCAGCTGAGCCGCTCCATCTGTCTGTGCTCGACTCTCCTGGTCTGACGTCAGCAGAGGACAGTGGGCCTAATGTCAGTGTGCAGCTGAGCAGCTCCGTCTGTCTGTGCTCGACTCTCCTGGTCTGACGTCAGCAGAGGACAGTGGGCCTAATGTCAGTGTGCAGCTGAGCCGCTCCGTCTGTCTGTGCTCGACTCTCCTGGTCTGACGTCAGCAGAGGACAGTGGGCCTAATGTCAGTGTGCAGCTGAGCAGCTCCGTCTGTCTGTGCTCGACTCTCCTGGTCTGACGTCAGCAGAGGACAGTGGGCCTAATGTCAGTGTGCAGCTGAGCCGCTCCGTCTGTCTGTGCTCGACTCTCCTGGTCTGACGTCAGCAGAGGACAGTGGGCCTAATGTCAGTGTGCAGCTGAGCCGCTCCGTCTGTCTGTGCTCGACTCTCCTGGTCTGACGTCAGCAGAGGACAGTGGGCCTAATGTCAGTGTGCAGCTGAGCCGCTCCGTCTGTCTGTGCTCGACTCTCCTGGTCTGACGTCAGCAGAGGACAGTGGGCCTAATGTAACGTAATGTAATGTAGGTCGGTAACACTATTTTAAGGTGCTTGTAATTAGCAGTAATTAACAGTTAATAAGCAGTAATTAAAAAAATAATAAAACACTTAAGATGCTTATAAACACAAATAACTGTTAACTAAAGCACAATTAACTAATTTATTATTGCGTACAAGACCTTATATAGCCTCTTTATTAGAAACTTGTTGATGGTTTATGTAAGGGTTAATGCCCGACGAGGTGTCCATTATCAGGTTTTAATGGACTACGGCGAGGCGTGAACCGTCCGACGCGCAGCGTATTTCCTTGTAAGACACTTGTAGTGAACGTATTAAAAAAATCTTAATGTTAATAGGCAGCTTATAAAATACATTTTTATTTACATTGATAAGACTTTATACGTGTTTTCTCAAAATATGAATGAACACATTTCTTATTTCTTATTAGCATCCTTATGAGCACTTACTAGAAACTTGTTAACAAGTTATATATGCCTTAAGAACCTTAAAGGGACATCATTACATATGGGGCGAAATGTTTGTTAGTATGTGTGAGCGCTCGAGGGCGGGCACAGACTTACATTTGAAACATGATCGGTAGTGAGAGGTCCTGTAACAGAGCGGGCAGTGAGTAGCTGTGGGCACGGGGAGGTGGACACGTGACTTACTTTTAACACTCGAGCGTCTTTTGCCCGCTTTATGAGAGTGGGCTCTGTGAGAGACACGGGATTTATAGTATTTTTATCATACTCTTTTGAGATTTCTCTGGGTCGCCGTGGAAACGGCGGTTATGTGCAGGCGAGAGGGTAGATTTACCGGCTCGTTGGCTTTGAGGTAAACATCTGCAGTAGCCATGGCAACGGGGACGGACAGAGCGTGAAGCTTTGACGGTGGTCCGGCCGCAGCGGGTACTGCATGAGTGAATGACACAGGGGAAACCGTGCTTGTGTGTAGGGGTGAACACTGGGAGGCGGGCACATTTTCTACACACCATCGGCGCCGTAAAAACAGTGTTTTGGTGCAGGCGAGCGGGTTGTACAACGTGCTCGTGGCTGCGGAATACACATCTGCAGTCGCCTTTTTAAGGGGACTAACAGAGCGAAATGCTTGAAGGCTTGTATTTAGATGCTCAGCAAATACTCGAGCACCATCACGAGAGGCGGGTTCGCTTTCTGTATGTAAGGAAAGCTGGCCGCGAGCTCGGAGAAGCAAACAGCATAAATTTTTATCTGCCGCGAGAGCCGGGATCAAACATGGGTCTCTGGCGCGAAAGCCTAAGATTCTACCACTGGGCCACAGGGGAGAACACATCAGCTTTCAGTTAGCGTGAGCATATAAGAGAGCGTCATAATGTTGTGTGTAGGAGTGTGTTTGCAGCCGTGCGTGTATTATAACAGGCTCGTTTACTGCAATAGTAATATTTCCAGCCGCCTGAACTTAAGAGGGGACTGTGTGAGAAATGTGTGAGAATTGGAGGTTGGTCCGGCCTCAGCGGGGCTAAAACACTCTCTCTTCCTCTTTTCGCAGAAGAGAGAAAGTCATACGGGTTTGGAACAACTCGAGGGAGAGTAAATGATCACAGAATTTTCATTTTTGGGTGAACTATCCCTTTAATCAGATGTTTATTAACATTGACTGTTAGTAATATCTCAAAAGACATGTATTATTGGCTTGTAAGATATTTATGAGCTCCAGCCGAACAGAAGTTTGTCTTCCTGTACTTTGGCCTGGAGTGGAGTCAAGAGTAGGAATCCCTCTTTATTAAAGCTTATTTAAGACTGCACTGAATTCCAAGTAGGAGTAAAAGTTGTAATGTAATGTAATTAAATATTTGATATTAACAATACAATGTTAAGTTTGTATCTTTACATGAATATATCTAGTTTTGAATTAATATGCAATTGTGACAGTGTGCATCTTGTCTTTACAAAATGCATGGAGTAATCACAGCCACTCTTCTTAGGCAAACACACACACACACACACACACACACACACACACACACAACAAACCTATGTACTCAGTATAAAACATTATTGTGTAGCGGGAGGAGCCTGGAGGAGCCTCGCTGACTCCAACTTCGCTCCCTGTTCTGTTGGTCTGGAAACCCCTTGCATTTCAAACGAGGAACATGTGGATCAAATTTAAGGTAAGAAAACAGTCAGCAAAGTGGTTAGCTACGTTACTACAGGCTTTACAGTTTTCTAATTGCACAAAAACGAGGCTTTGTGTAATTTGGAGATAACGTTGTTATAGTGGATTCTTACTGGAAGCCGGAGTGATGTAACTACTGATACCATGTGGCTAACAGTTACTTCTGTGCCATGCGGAGCTTCAGCTGGTGGGTGGCTTTAGTTGCTGTAACTGTAAATGAAGTGTGTTTTATGATGATAAAATTAAAGTCGACAGAAACAAGATAAAACCTTCACAAACCATCTTAGATGTCTTTCCATTGTTCCAACAACCAGCACTCTAGTTTGGTAATCTATGTGTGTTGAACCCATGGTGGTCTCTAGGGTTACTTCTTCCCAGTATTCTGTTTCTCCTTCCCTGTGGCTCTAATTCTTTTCAGTATCTCATGATGTTTCTCTTTCTCAGATCAAGGAAGAGTTCTGCAGGATCAGACTGAAGCCACTACAGTCCACATTCCCAGGGGAGTTGGACAAACACACGTAGATTGGAAGAGAGGAGCTGTTGGCAAGAACCTGATGAGACCCTTGACATCATAAACGAGGCATGTGCTTTTATCATAGTAGCTGTTAGTTTAATGCTGTAGCTTTCTGATATCTGTACTGTAAGATAGTCTGGTCCTCCATATATGTGTAGGACAGCAGCACAGAGTCCTGGAGAGAAGCTGCGATCACAGGCCTCGTTCTCTACCTTGAAGAAAAGACAGAGGAGTTAATCAAGGACTACAGGTAAAAACAGTTTTCTAACCTCTCACCTTGTATTAATGCACACTGCTGGAATCACACATTTATTTCATGATTTATATATACATGACTCTCTCCATATAGATATTGTTCAATTCACAGAAGATAGTTATTGTTTATAAATGTAGGCAAATCCATGTGAGAAAAACATTAATGTTCACAAAGGTATTGCTGATGCCCACACACATTTCTTGCCTTAAATCCCAACACCACTCAAACTCCCACAGCAACTACATAATCCCCCCCAGATTTCTGTCCAGAGGCAGAGCAAAGAGCTATATCTGTTCAGAACATCTGCCAAAAAAAGTAGGTTTAATTCTCTCTGGTATATTTCACAGGTTTGTGATGACGACGATGTTTCAGCCATCCCTTCATTTGCACTCAACATATCTGTGGTCAGGGAGGGAGGTCTTAAGAAGCAAGCTGGAATAGCCGTCGCAGGAGCAGAGGTCTTCTCTGGTATTCCCATTGTTGCACAGGCTTGCACCGACCTAATGGGCCTTATTTATGGCTTGGTACTAAACAATCCAAAGAAACTGAAATACACCTTTTAAGGTTTTTCAGAAGATCTTTGTGGAGATGGAGGATTCCCCAAAGTCCACGATCTCAAGGTCATCTTACGGGCCTAAAAGCCATACAGACGTTGTTGAAGGTGGAGGACTGAAAAACTCACTTGTATTGTCATTTTGTTACTGAAGAAAAGCCGTTACAAAATGTTTTCATAATGTTGTTTACAGTTAATGTTAAAGAAAATGTATTTGTAATTGCACCTTTTTTATACTTGTGTTTAAGTGGAAGTTCAATATAATCTTTTGGTTGCTGTGTTTAGTTGAAAATTATGAAACATGAAAGTTATGAAATGTAAAAAAAAAATATATATTTTCCACAAAATGTCTTTTGTGCTCCACAACTATAACACTAACTTTTTAAATATTTTTCCACATCCTTCTTGTATGAGTTATGTTAATGGTTAATAAGAGCATAATAAAGGATTTATTCATTTAAATAAGACACTGTTCCCACTTAAGTTCAGGTAGCTGTAAAGTTGCATTGTTAATGGTTAATAAGTGCATAAATAAGGATATACTAGCCTTCTTACAGTCTGATTACTGTCGATAAACATCCTATTAACATTGATAAGTGGTCTATAAACTGTTAACAAGTTTCTAATAAGTACTCATAAATATCTTACGAGGAATAATAAATGTGTTTTAGGACATTACTAACTCTCATTAAGTCTCATTAATATTAATAAACATCTTATTAAGGTTCATGAGGTATAAATAACTTAACAAGTTTTTAATAAGAGCCTGTAATTGTCTTATAAGCAATAATAAATGTGTTAATTATGCTTCAGTTAACACTTATATTAACTTATGTTTATAAGCATCCTATAAGGTCTTATAAGTGTCTTATTAACTGTTAATTACTGCCTATTACAAGCACTTTAAAATAAAGTGTTACCCAAAAAGGATATGTGGATATTTTCTGGGATTTGTCGATAACAATAGTTAGACAATATTTTGCATATTTAAACAAATGTGTTATTTTGTTTTTTGCTTTGATTCTGTCATCATGGTAGCGGTGTTTGACCCGGAGTGTGTTTCTGTACTGGTACCAGACCACCTCCGTACTAACGGGTCGGTCTAACAGGAGAATATGTAGTTGTAGAAAATAGTAACACATCAGAATCAGAATCTATTTATTGTTATTGTAAGCTCTGCATACAACGAGATCACAAATGCCAGTCTAGCAGACAAAACACAGAACAATAAATACAACCCCATTTCCAGAAAAGTCGGGACCTTTTGTAAAATGCAATAAAATCAAGAATCTGTGATTTGTTAATTCTATTTAACCTTTTTTAACTGACAAAAGTACAAAGAAAAGTTTTCCAATGTTTTCACTGACCAACATAATTGTATTTTGTAAATATGAACGCATTTTGATTTTGATGGCTGCAACACACCCCAAAAAAGTTGGGACAGATGCATGTTTACCTCTGAGTCACTTCACCTTTCCTTTTAATTACACTTTTTAATCATTTGGGAGTTGAGGATACTAATTGTTGGAGTTTTGCAAGTGGAATATTTGCCCAATCTCTTCTGACACAAGACAGACGCTCAACAGTCTGTGGTCATCGTTGCCTGATTCTCCTTTTCATGACGGGTCATGCATTAAGAGCCAGATTTGGACTGCAGTAAGGCAGGCAGGCTCATCTCTTCTACGTGTAGAGTGTCTAGAAACCACTCAGCTTTAGCATGTGCAGAATGAGGCCTGGCATTGTCTTGCTTCCCTTGATAGCAGTTTATGTCTCTGTACAATCCAAATATATGCCTCCATGTCCAGGGGCGGGTCTACGTGGTGGCATTGTGGAAATTCGATTGGCCACCCCAGGAGCCCCCCCTATAAGATGTCTTGTGATTGGTTCATTTTACGGCCAATCAGTTTATAGACTACTGAAGTTCGCGATTCAAAGAAGTGACCAGACAGTGACCTGTCCATGTCAATGGTACCTTCACAATAATGCAAGTTACCCATACCGTTTGCAGTGATGCGCCTCAATACCAGGACAGATGTTTGCTTTAGCACCTGTCGCTGCTGAAAGTCTGGTTGGTCCCTTTCGTCTTTGGGACTGAGAACTCGATGTCCATTTCTTTCCAAAAACAAGCTGAAACATGGACTCATCTGACCACAGCACACATTCCCACGGTCTTCTAGACCATCTGAGATGAGCTCAGGCCCAGAGAACTCGCCGGCATCTCCACATAGAACTGATGTAGAGCTTTCTCCTTGTGTACTACAGGACTCTACAGGTCATTCTTTGCATGAATTCACATACTGATTTGAAGATGTAAAATGTTTGTCCCTGACTTCAAATGTTTTGATACGAGTGTGTGAATGTGTTTTGCTCAACAAAACTTGCACCCCCTGCTGGTGAGGTAAACTAACAGCAGATGGAGAGTATGCTCGGCAATCTACTGCTTTTCCTGCAGTTCCTGGATGTCAACGTAGAATTGTCTGTTGAATTTGAACCACTGAATTTGTGGAAGCGAATTTGCAAAGCGAAATAAAATGGACTAAAAATTGCCTGTTGAATATTGTAGGTTGTTTTTTTAAACAGTTTGACTATTTTGGAAGTGAAATATGAAAGGTGAATATGGATTATTGCATTTTTAATAATGAAAATGTGTTTGAAATGTTTTGAATTGAAATATTCAACCATGCTGAACTTCAGCCCATAAAAATGCAAGCCCTAAAAATACAATGCATTAAAATGCAAGCATGGTTAATGCAATGCCTATTTTTTTCAAGTAGTGCAATTCAACAGGCTTTTTATTTCAAAAACATTTGCCATTATTTTACTTCCATATTTTTCAGCAAGATTGAATGGTTTTGAGCGGAGAGCTTCATTTGGACCTGGAAACAGGACGTTTGGGGAATTGGGTGAGAAGTTGTGGATTTGTGTTTAGAGTTTTGAGAAAAAGAGGCAAAAACAATCGAGAAAAACTGTAAAGCTGAAGTTAATATTATAGAATACATCTTAGAATATAAACATTACCTGCATAGAAATTAATTTCAAATAGACCTGAATTAAAATAGTTAACTGAATTAAATTGAATTATACTCCAAAATAAATAGTTGGATCTCTGTTAACCACAAAGAAAAGAGTCAAGAGAAGGAAATGCCTTAATATTTAGTTTGAAGTCAAGACTTTACACTTCAAGTAGTCATATTCATGACTACTACGACTGCAGCAGGGTTTCACCCTGGTATATCTCAGCTGTGTGGGAAACCTACAGTGGCATGTGGGAACACATGAGAGGAGCTGTGGTGCCTTATCTCCACTCAGGAACAGGGCACAGCACAGGACACCTTCAGCCAGCCGGACCAGTGCTGCCTAAAGCCATTTGCATCTGATCCGTTCATGTTCATCCCAGTTTTACATACAAGTACCGTCAAAATACTATTATATAAAAGGCCCTGTGACTTGGGACTTGTGACTTGTAAGGAGAACATTAGATATCAAAACCTCATGTCAAACATTTCTCTGATAACTATGTAAAACTTTAAACGGTTTAACAGTTTTTTGTACACATAAATAATAAAAGCCAGTTGGTCAGTCAAATGCAGACAGGTTATTGTACAGTGAGAGTTTGGTTAATAAATTAAACAAAAGTATGAACATAACAGAAAAGTCCAAGTAAGGAGGTGGAGCAGTGGACCAGAAACTGGACTGATTTTTTCCTAAACCCAACCAAGTAGTTTTGGTGCCTAATTGCTATTTTTGAAAGTGTAACCAGACGTTGCATATTTATTATAGCTGACTTAATCACAGAGCCCAAAAACAAAGCTAAAGGGTTCCCAGAGGGGTCTTGACCAGGCGTCCATCTTGTTGGGAGTTGGGAGTTGGGAGTGGGATGGTGTTGGTCTGGGGGCAGATCCCTAAAGGAGAAGACCTCATCTCTCTCTCTCTGCTTCTTCCTCAGTCGTCCTCTTTGCCTCGGCTGGCCTGAGAGCTGCCATGAACAGACCCCGGCTCCGCTGGCCCTGCATCCTCTTCCTGCTCTTCATCACCATCTAGACTTCATCACCATCCTCTTCCTGCTCTTCATCACCATCTAGACTGCTTTGGGTGCTATTCAAAAGCTACTAAGTGGTACTGTGTGTTGAAGCAAAACAGTAATGAGAAGTGTATAGGAGTGCAGTGACCAGTGAAAATGTTATATTCAGCCGTTGACTTTTTTATGGGAACTGCAGAAACGAAGCAAAACTGTATTAATAGATGAGAAAAAAATCAGTACCTGTGTTTGGATATCTTATTCTCTAATTGTTACCAGAAGACGGGGTTGGTACAGTTTAGGAAGATCATTTGTAGCACGTTTAAAAGCCATCTGATTAGCCTGATAATCCTGCTGTGTTACCCCTGATGGCTGCAGGTCAATCCAGACTAGCTGGAAGTTTAAACACAGACGTGAGACAGGTGAAGCTTGATATATACGCCAATTTGCTATTTCCCTTCACACAGCGTCTTTAAAATCATTATCTTTGTGGTTTCATTCCATTTTATTGTACAAAACTGAGTTCTGTGACACAAAGACAATCAGACGACGAGTGCTTTGAATGGGATGTTGTCAACTCCTATCGAGGAGAGACACGACGACAGAACCATCAACAAACTTCAGGATGGGACTCCACACTTGCTGGCTTTGACACATGTTTGTGTCCAAGTTGAAGAACTGAGGACTGAGTCTGATAAAACACCATTCACACGTTGGGGCCTCCCTGTTAGAAAGTCTATCAGCCAGCTTATGAGGCCAAGGTCGATGTGGATGCTCTCTAGACTTTCTGCTAAAGTTTAAGGCTGAATACAATTAGAAGCAGACGAGAGATCAATCAAAACCAGCGGCATCAAGTGTGCATGTGGCGTCCTCCACAGCTCTGCTCGACCTAGACTTCCCATGATGCACTGGGCTCTGCTCTCCATCTGTATGCATTCTTCTCCCACTAACGCATGTTACTAACTTGACTTCTTCCCTTTCCCATAGTCTTGTGCTTCCTCGTCCCTCTCCTCTCTCCTCCTGTCTCTTTCTGCAGGGGTTTCTGGCTCTGGAGCGGTGGAGTCTGGATCTCCTGCTGCAACTATCATTACTGCTCCTGTTATTAGTATCATTGCTATGATTATAACTTTGATATTTGTATTATGACCACTACCATTAGTATTTCTTTACATCACACTGTGTGTGGCCTCCGTGGCCAAGGACCTGCTGTGAGCTGTTGGGTCTCTGTAAGTATATGACAGAAAGTACAGTCAAGACCTGCGCTATATGTAAAGCACAATGAGATAACTTCTGTTAGGAAGTGGAGTTGTAAAATTAAATTTTTACGGTCTTTAATACACCCAGGCACCAGACGACCTTATCACATTTACATGAAGTGCTCGGATCTCTCTGTGCAACGGCTCTTATGAAAACGAACCTCTGTTAGATATGTTCTAGTTAAAACTCAAAGTTTATAAAACTATTTCATAATTATATACAATATTGTATAATATTTTTTAAAGGTGGAGTTGCCATTTTCTTTAACTGGTGTCCAAACACTCATGAATAAATGTAGAAGAAACCGCCAGACTGTATCTCCGCTAGAAAATGTTCCAATGAATAACAGCTGAATATTTTAAAACCTTCACATTGTCACATTGTATTTTTTGTTTTGGAATATAGCCTGAAATACTGTTTATTAAAGGAATGGTGCAAAACATTGTAAATTCTAGGGCTGGGTATAGACACAAATTTTACAATTCGGTTCAATTTCGATTCACAAGCTTGCAATTCGATTCAATTTTGATTCGATTCGATTCAATATTGATTATTGTGGATATCAGGTACAACACATGGCTTCTCAAGGAAAACAAATCTCTT
The DNA here is from genome assembly GCF_949319135.1 of Squalius cephalus. Taxonomy (NCBI): domain Eukaryota; kingdom Metazoa; phylum Chordata; class Actinopteri; order Cypriniformes; family Leuciscidae; genus Squalius; species Squalius cephalus. The sequence goes on from NC_137134.1 coordinate 240,157, forward strand.
CACTATTATTGTAAACTATGGGAGTCAGTTGTAGCCTATAGGCTTCATTAGCCTACTATAATATTGAAGGTAAAAATTAACTGATTTGTATACAAACACTTAAATTACACTTTTATTTATTTTCATAATAATAAAGTTATATGAAATATAAACATTTAAATGGTGGCTGTCATAAAAACTTGCCAGATTTATTCAAACATGCATTAAATATTGAAGAACATTAAAAATTATAATGAATATGTAATATGGTGCATATATTTAACAAAATGCTCCAGAGTTAATTTTTCTCGCTGAGTAATGAGTTTATGGTCACTGGATGTTTTTTCTGAGGTAAATGTGACGTTACATGACATTGTTTACAAGCTGTTTTACTGACGTCTTTCCACGGTTGAAAAACTGTAATTATGTTTTTGAATTTCGTAAGAAAATGGACGTAGTTTGAAATCTGAGACTTTGTTTCATATCAATAGGAACAAAGCACAAAGATTATTGTGATTTATTGGATGGGATGCGCGCTATATGTTACATTCATTCATCAACTGAAAACAGGATGACTAATCGATTCTTGGGATTTAAGAATCGATATTGGTTCGTAAAAATGAGAATCGATTAAAATCGAGAAATCAATATTTTTTACCCAGCCCTAGTAAATTCTCTTGTTTATTGTTTTAATTAACGTTAGATAAGATTTCAAAATCTTTCATCCCTGTGTGCGTTTCACTGGACCCTTTAGGAGAAAATTAAACCTCAAATAACTTTTACTATTTACTGATATTTTAACTCTCATGAAGTCTTTGCTTTCAGAGGTTTGCTCAAAATGTCAAAGGAATCACAATGGCCACGACTATCACCATGTACAGTATGTTAGTTGTACAGTTTAGGAGACAATTAAAGGGAAAGTCACCTCAAATTACTGTCTCTTTGTTTAAAATGTGTTTTATTGTGAGACACTTTGTAACTGTGTTATAAAAGGTGCTTTATAAAGCGAGTTATTACTATTAATAATCGTTTGGGAGCATAACTTTATCTCTGCATTACAGTATACTCTCACAAAAGTTGTGGATGTTAAATACACATTTTATTTGCGAGTGTGTTGATGAAACCCTTCTGGAAGAAAGAAGAGTCCCTTTGGCTTCTGCTGTTGTGTCGAGGGGAGACATGTTGCATGGTCTAAAAGCAGAGTAACATGGTTTGATTCCCAGCAGGACTGAATGTGTTGGACTGATGCAGTCATTGGGTTCCTGAATAAAACTCAGGACCAGCAGTTTCAGAAGATGCATATCTTTACCTCATCACAAATGTGAATGAGTTGATGAAAGTCCTTCCACAGCCCTCCTGTAGCAGCCCAGCACACAGCAGCTGTAGCTGTACGAGTGAGATAACAGATGGACTGGTGATAGCAGTGACTCTGTTGAATATCCTCCTTCCTGCCCAGTCCTAGGGGGCGGGACTCAGCCTTCACCTGTCAGGCAACACCTGAGCATATAAGAGGCCTGGATGAAGCCCTGCTCAGTCTGTCCCTGTGTTTGCTGCAGAGAGTCCGACTGCACCTTACAGTGCCCATCTTTCCCCGTTGGTTGAACACCGGACGCAATATTTGGGTAAGTTATGGATATTAGTGGATATAGTTAATGATGTTTCTTTGCTCAATGTTGAATGAGTGCTCTGATTAAGATTTATGAGAACATCTTTGTTTACTGATTATTGTTTTCTTCTGCCTTTTAGCTGTTAACCCTCAATTGGGCTTTGGGGTCTATATGACCCCAAGCGACTTTTCTTTAATAAAAAAAAATGGTTCCCTTCATCTCAGTGGAATAAAATTTGGTGACTTTTTCTACATTACCTATCTATACACACAGAAAAAAACTGGGCTTGATTCGGTCGTTCTAAAGGTATGTAAAAAAAAAAAGTCACACTTCTGTCCCTTGGGGTCAATATGACCCCACATTGAAATGAATGGGAAAATCGAAGAAAAAATGTTTTTTATTTTTCATTTGTCAAAAAAAATCTATAAATCCAGAATAAATCTGAAAATTTCAATACCACAATGAAGTCCTGGTACTAGAGCACAAATGACATGTGGAACAAACATGACCACTTGCACACACACATGTTCGCGCACACAAACACACACACACACACAGGTCTGACTCCAAAATAAAGCATTTTTATAGAAATTGACAAATAAAATCAATAATTCCAGCATAAATCTGAAAATTTTCACACATAAATGAAGGCCTGGTACTAGAGCACTAATGCAATGTGGAATGAACATTATCACACACACATATGCGCCTACACAGACACAGACACAAATACACACATAGACAGAGAAAGGGTGTGACTGCAATAGAGATCATTTTTACTGAAATTGTGAAATAAAATCAATAATTTCTGCATAAATCTAAAAAATTTCACACATAAATGAAGGTATGGTATGAGAGCACAAATGCAAAGTGGAAAGAACATGACTACACACAGATCAAATACACACAGAGAGACAAACACAAACAAGCAATAAAGATATTATTGCAAATTTATATAGCATTATTGCAATAACAAGACACTTCAAAAGACCTCAAACAACAACAACAAAAAATTCTAAACTTTGACAAAATACTGATTTAATGTATTTTAAAATGTTTAAATATGTAATTCATAAAAAAAAGCTATTATAAGAGCATTAAGTCACATCCAGAAAAATGAATGGATCTCTATGGGGCCTCTGCTGTAAGGATATGGTAATTACACTTTGTGGCTAAAACTATATTAGCTACAAAAAAACATCTAACCAGCAGATGGCAGAATTATGCATCTAACACCTAGATCAATATCCAGAAACAACTCATAGTTAAATTTGATCATCATTAATGTGTTTTTTTCATAAAAAAATTATATTTCATATGTATGCTAATGGTGTAGTTGAGGAATTTTGAAGTAAATAGGTAAAAAAGTACTTCATATCCCCCAAAACACAAAATTAATGAATAGATGAGAAGTAAACAAACAAAAAAACATATATAATTTGTATAATTAAAAATGTATATTTTTTGTACAATTTCTCTATCAATTGTTGGGGTCATATAGACACCAAAGACCAGATTTGTAAACAGGAAACGAAGACCTTATGGGGGTTAAAGGGTTGGTTCACCCAAAAATGACCCCGTAAGACCTTCGTTCATCTTCAGAACACAAATTAATATATTTTTGATGAAATCTGAGAGCCAGGCCCGGAGTGGGTAATCGGGAGAATCGGGAGTATTCCCGGTGGGCCGCTTCACTTTTGGGCCGGTCGAGGATTTTTTTTTTTTTTTTTTTTTTTTACATTTCAATGTCACATTAGTTAGGATACACACGTTCCGCATTCTGCCACCACAGCGCGCAACTCAGCATGGGTTGTACCATGTGAGGGAGTTCTCCCCTCCCCTCCTATAGAAATGGTTGGGTCCATAGCCCGTCTTTTCAAAACGTTTTCTCAGGGAGGCTATACCGCGGCTCCGCCGGCGCCTATTGATAGCTGGGCCGGCCGTAACGGTACTCGTCAGGGAGGATGGATGGGAGGAAGAGGCCATGAGGTATGCAGCTTTGTTTCCGCCACAGAATAAAACATTTTAAAAGATAATTGCGACTTTTTATCTCGAGTTTACATCTCGCAATTCTGACTTTTTTTCTCAGAATTGCGAGATATAAAGTCAGAATTGCCTGAAATAAAGTCGCAATTGCGTGTTAAAAAGTCAGAATTGTGAGATATAAAGTCAGAATTGCCTGAAATAAAGTTGCAATTGCGTGTTATAAAGAATTGTGAGATATAGAGTCAGAATTGCGTGATATAAAGTCGCAATTGCTTCTTATAAAGTCAGAATTGCAAGATATAAAATCAGAACTGCCTGAAATAAAGTCGCAATTGCTTATAAAGTCAGAACTGCAAGATATAGAGTCAGAATTGTGTGATATAAAGTCATAAAACGTGTTATAAAGTCAGAATTGCGAAATATAAAGTCAGAATTGTGTGAAATAAAGTCGCAATTGCTTATAAAGTCAGAACTGCAAGATATAAAGTCAGAATTGTGTGATATAAAGTAGCAATTGCGTGTTATAAAGTCAGAATTGCGAAATATAAAGTCAGAATTGTGTGATATAAAGTCGCAATTGCTTATAAAGTCAGAACTGCCAGATATAGAGTCAGAATTGTGTGATATAAAATCATAAAACGTGTTATAAAGTCAGAATTGCAAATTATAAAGTCAGAATTGTGTGAAATAAAGTCGCAATTGCTTATAAAGTCAGAACTGCAAGATATAAAGTCAGAATTGTGTGATATAAAGTAGCAATTGTGTGTTATAAAGTCAGAATTGCGAAATATAAAGTCAGAATTGCGAAATATAAAGTCAGAATTGCGAAATATAACGTCAGAATTGTGTGAAAAAGTTGCAATTGCTTCTTATGCTTCTTATGAAGTCTAAGTGAATTATTATTTAACCTTTACATTATTTGTTAACCCATGGTATTAATATTAACTACACAATAGTACGAGCTGAACTGTTGCTTCATTTATCCAATTTTAAAAAAGTGCTAATTTGGAATTCCACCATGGAAAAAGTGGGCCGGTCTTGGGCCTGAAACTCCCGGGCTGAAAAGTGGCCCCACTCCGGCCCTGCTGAGAGCTGATCACTCCTCCATAGGCTTCTAAGGGAATGAAGCTTGCTGGCCCAGAAAAGTTATTAAAGAGATCGTTAATATAGTCCAAGTGAATACAGTGGCTCAATCTTAAGTTTATCAAGCGACCAGAATACTTTTTGTGCGCATAAAAAAAAACTAAAATAACGACTTTATTGCACTATTGATTTCCTTCTCTCTGGGCCTCGAGTGAGTTCATGTAGTAAATCTGCGCAGCGCGTCTGTGTTGCACGTCACACGCATGCTCACTATTGGCCGACGCTGGTCATGTGTGTGATGCGTGTGACTACAACACAGACGCGCTGCCTAGATTTACAACATGAACTAACTCGAGAAGCCTATGGAGGAGTGATCCAGCTCTCAGATTTAATAAAAAATATCTTAATTTGTGTTCCGAAGATGAACGAAGGTCTTACGGGGTTGGAACAACATGAGGGAGAGTAATTACTGACAGAACTTTCATTTTTGGGTGAACTAACCCTTTAAATCATCTGTCAGTCTGTTTAACAGCTCTCACCTCTGGGCTTTATGTTTTAACGGACAAGCCAGTGCAGAGGCTTTTTAAAGAGCACAACTACCATACAGTTTCTACAGTGGTCATAAAAGTATTAATCGAGCATGTGTAAAACTGGTAGTAACATCACAAATGATCATAAATGTAATGTTAACCCTCTGGGGTCTGAGGGGTTTTTGGGGTCCTTGAGATGTTCTGACATGCCCTGACATTTGTGCTTTTTTCAGTTGCTTATAAACATATTAATGGCAAAGGTGTAAATTCACTCTATTTAGCACAAACAGGGCTACCATAATATGTGAACAACTTGCATGTACATGTTTGTATTTTTGATAGAATAATGTTTATGCATGGTTTTTTCAAAAACAAAAAACTAAAGTTTCTGAAATAAGGCCATAAAACACATTCTAAATATATGTAAATAAGACTTTTGACTAATGGATGACGTTGCCTAGAATTTTTTCTTCAAAATTATGTGAAAATCATCCTGCCTAATCATTCACATAACACAATACATTGATTTAAATCTTGTAAAACACTTTTTGTTTGGAAAGGCCATATGCGGGTGGGCGTGATTCACACCTGTGGAGTCAATGGGGCCCGCATAATGAGGCTGCATACGTAATGAGCCTTTCATTCAGGTGTGTGACTGAGCCACAAGAATGCAAGGACAATATATAACTGGTTTGTTGTTTTTTTCACAAATTTTGCTTGCAAATTGTACAATATCCAAGGTAAACATTTCTAGTAATTGTGCAGTTAATTGTTCTCATACTGTATTTTCAGATTTGGAATATATTCTCTTCCCAAATGTGTCACTAATAAAGCATAATAAAATTATTTAAAGAGAAGGCTCATAATGACCTTTTAAGATTTTGTTTACATCTATCCTTATATATATATATATATATATATATATATATATATATATATATATATATATATATATTTTTTTTTTTTTTTTTTTTTTTTTTAAGGTTATACAATTACAACAACATTTAAAATTGTAACAATATTTCCAGTGTAATCTTTCTTTGTATTCGCGATTCATATTAAAACAGTATTTTTGCCAGCTGTAGTAGCTGCACAACAGCGCGCATCTGTGCGTTCATTCATTCATAGAAACGCGATTCATATTTAAACAGTATTTTTGCCAGCTGTAGTAGCTGCACAACAGCGCGCATCTGTGCGTTCATTCATTCATAGAAACGTGATTCATATTTAAACAGTATTTTTGCCAGCTGTAGTAGCTCCACAACAGCGCGCATCTGTGCGTTCATTCATACACAGAAACGCGATTCATATTAAAACAGTATTTTTGCCAGCTGTAGTAGCTCCACAACAGCGCACATCTGTGCGTTCATTCATAGAAACGCGATCAATATTTAAACAGTATTTTTGCCAGCTGTAGTAGCTCCACAACAGCACGCATCTTTGCGTTCATTCATTCCGATTAGAACAAAGCAAACAGAACTGACCTAATTCCTCAGCGGGATCCGTTTGCTCCTCGAAATGATACTTCCAGAACTTCTGAGGTAAATTTTTGCAGGATTATTATCAAGATAGTATTATTCCTCACAGCATCGTAAAGTACATAAGTCTGAAAGTGAACTCGCGGTGTGTGTTATCCAGCTGATGTGGGCGTTTCACAGGTTTGTTTGGATCGCCTCACATTTGCGTTTGAATAGCGCGCGCTCTCCGTGGGCGGAGCACATTAAAACTTAATTAGCTGAGATGAGAACGACTGACATCTCTCTCTTTGCATACATATTACATAAACTGTGAATATTTGTTTTTTATAAAAATTACTTCATTTAAAAGAAGAGAATTCAAGCTTCATGCCTGTGTGTCTGTATGCCTGTTTGACTGAGTATTCGCTGAGTTACAGTTCATTTTCGGACGCGTTTCAGAATTGACTTCACTGACGGAGAGTAGGCAGAACTCGCATCATCTGTTTATTTTTCTTTATTTGGCGAAAAGCACAACACTTTGTTTTTATTATGAGCATACACAAAAAAATACACACTAAACAGGATCGATTGATGTATAACACAAGCATATAAGATAAAAAATAATATTTTTTTTTTATTTTTTTTTTGCACTCATACGGAAAAAAACGAGCCTATCGCGCCGGCGCGATAGCCGACCTCAGGGGGTTAAAGCATTAATAGTAACAACCTGGAGGCCGCACACCTCCCCAGTGACGAGAAAATGCTTGTTTAAAGAGAAGTTAAGGGTGTTTAGTTTGGGTTGTGGTGTCAGGTACTGGATCATTTTGGCTCTTTAGAGGTATCTGGATTTCATAGATCCGTCCTTCCCGAGAGCGGCTCTTTCAGCACGGCTCACTGCCTGAGTTACAGTCTTAGCTTTTGCTGGAAATAAAGCTGCAAGATTTTTCATCTGCAAGACAAAATACAAGATGGTTACAAAATAACACCCGGTAACACTTTAGAATAATAGTCCATCATTAATTAGTAACTGTGCAGGAAGTAATGCAGGACTAATTAGTAGTTCTACATTAACACTTCAGCTACTACTATTAACTAATATGGAAACAAGCTTAACTAATCAGTAGGTAATATCGAATTTAGGACTAAGATAGTTCCTTATTAGGTAATCAATAATTACTGAACGATATTGGCATCATTAAGAACTAATAGGTAATTATGGCAAATTATAAATAATTACTAATTAATTACTAATTATTAATTAGTATAATTACTTACCAGCATTAACGTGGCTGAGACGTTAGCAATTGTCTTTTTTTTTTACTCTCAACGTGGTTATAAAATACATCACTAATTACTCAAGTGTTGCCTAGTCACTCTTCAAGGACTACTTGTGATCTGGACCATTATTTTAAAGTGGAAACATCTTTTTTACTTTAAAATAATGGTCCAGGTCACTAGTAGTTCCTGCATAGTGACTAGGCAACACTTGAGTAATTAGTGATGTATTTTATGACTACATTCAGAGTAAAAATATATGACTGATTATGTCTCAGACACACAATATAATATTCTTAATAATTAGTCAGTTAGTTAATAGTTATTAATGATGCTTATCTCATTAAGTAATTATTGATTACATAATAATGAAGTATCTCCTAAATTCGATATTACCTACTGATTAGTTAAGCTTGTTTCCATATTAGTTAATAGTAGTAGCTGAAGTGTTAATGTAGAACTACTCATTAGTCCTGCATTACTTCCTGCACAGTTACTAATTAATGACGGACCATTATTATAAAGTGTTACCTAACACCCTACTAATGAAATGAAACAGTATGGTTAATAAATAATATCACCACTCTATACGGACATACTGTAATTAACAATTAGTAACAGTAATTAGTGTAAGGGTGATTTGTTGGATCTCAGACGGGAGCCAGCTCCAGATTGTTCACCTAAAACAGCCGACTCGTGCGGTGCTGGATGGGTCTGAGTCCGACCTCTGGCCCTTTGCCACATAACACCCCCCCCCACCCCCCCCCCCCCCCACCCCCCCACCACCCCACCACCCCACCACCAGATGTTAAGCTGCAGTAGTAACTGGAAAGGGTCGATGCATCGCTACTGTGATAATAAGAAGTGTTCAATGTTTTGCAGAATGATGGCAGGTGGGATAAAGAGCCGGAGGACACTGAGTCTCCTGATCCTCCTCAGCCTCCTCAGCCTCACTGAACTATTGGGTAAGAAATATTTTACATTTTAACACGTTCAGGCTCTCTTCTACATCTCTAAAGTTTCAATAATATTTGATTTGGCAACACCAGCGAGGTAATAAGGTGAATAAACGGCTTGACACAATGTGTGAAATCAATAGTGTATTACAGCTTTTCTCAGTGGCTCTGGTACATTTCATTAATCACCCTTAACACTGAGAGGGTTTCTCAAACCAGTGTGTTCAAACAGCAGCAAACAGGGGATTATCTGCTAAAGCCCAAAGTCTTCTCTCAGAGTAATAGTCAGGGGGCCAAAACTGATATTAAAACTTTGTCGGACACTTTTTGGTACAAGTATTCTTCCATGTTACCTACTGTAATTTTGGGCAAATGTGCAATATAATCCAACTTATGTGCAAGCATGATCATTACAAAATAATAATCAATAAATACCACAAGAGTATCACACCACAAGGGGCACTGTTGTGTCAGCGCAGCTGTGATTTGGCAGCAGATTGAGGCAGCAGATCCAGAGAAGATGATCACAGCAGGTGTCAACAGTACAGTCTGAACAAAACTTTATAAAGGAGTGAATCACACAATCACACAACAGATTAACTTGAATCTATTTGTCTACACAAACATTTACCTCAAGATTCTACCATTCTACCATCAAATGTTGCCAGAAACAGGTAAGCTAAACTGTTTTCCAACTAGCTATATACTTACCAGACATACACTCACCTAAAGGATTATTAGGAACACCATACTAATACTGTGTTTGACCCCCTTTCGCCTTCAGAACTGCCTTAATTCTATGTGGCATTGATTCAACAAGGTGCTGAAAGCATTCTTTAGTAAGGGTGTCACGATTCTCCAAATCCTCGATTCGATTACATTTACGATTCTAAAGTCACGGTTCGATTCGATTCTCGATTTTAAAAAAATAAACTGAAAGCACAAGCTATGCCATTTTAAGACTTTTATGCAATATGATAATATCTGACCTTTGTTCGCAATACCACACACTACATTGTCAAATTTAAAACGTTTATTAACAACATAATGTAACAATAACTTATATCTTCAGTCAATTGGAAACTTAAACAATATAACCTATTACCTGGCTATTATAGTCCCGGGGCTCCCTGGACTCCTCAGAGCAGTCACAGGCGAATAGCACGGCGTTTTAAATTGGTTTCCCACAGCGTTTGCAACGCAGTACGAGAGAACGTTCTCGTAAGGGAACGTAGGCTACTTGGTTATTGCGTAACCTCGGTTCCCTTAGAGATAAGGGAACGAGTACTGCTTTGCCTTGCCGTGCTATTTCGCTCATATCAGGTACTTCGCTTCAGTCGATTTAAACCTAAAATCCTTTGGCGAGTTTTTTGTGAATTATACTCTCCAGTCACGTCCAAATTGGCACGCTCGAGTTTGGCAGGGCGCCATGCGCTCCCATTGGACCGTACGCCACTGCTAACTCGCCATAGGTTCATGCAGTTGCCGCAGCACAGACAATCAGCTCGCTCAGACGAGATATGTTGCTCTCGCTGTGCAGCTGCAATGTGTTTTAAAATAAAGGCTTCAATATTCTCGAGAAAAGGAGTTTTACCTATTACAGGCAAGCCGAGCTGCCGTGACATGGGGGCGTGGCAGCATCGACGATTCCATTTTTTTATTCGATAATCGAGATTAAGCATTCATTTCGATCGATTTCGATTTAAAATCGAAATCGTGACACCCTTATTCTTTAGAAATGTTGGCCCATATTGATAGGATAGCATCTTGCAGTTGATGGAGATTTGTGGGATGCACATCCAGGGCACGAAGCTCCCGTTCCACCACATCCCAAAGATGCTCTATTGGGTTGAGATCTGGTGACTGTGGGGGCCATTTTAGTACAGTGAACTCATTGTCCTGTTCAAGAAACCAATTTGAAATGATTCGAGCTTTGTGACATGGTGCATTATCCTGCTGGAAGTAGCCATCAGAGGATGGGTACATGGTGGTCATAAAGGGATGGACATGGTCAGAAACAATGCTCAGGTAGGCTGTGGCATTTAAACGATGCCCAATTGGCACTAAGGGGCCTAAAGTGTGCCAAGAAAACATCCCCCACACCATTACACCACCACCACCAGCCTGCACAGTGGTAACAAGGCATGATGGATCCATGTTCTCATTCTGTTTACGCCAAATTCTGACTCTACCATCTGAATGTCTCAACAGAAATCGAGACTCATCAGACCAGGCAACATTTTTCCAGTCTTCAACTGTCCAATTTTGGTGAGCTTGTGCAAATTGTAGCCTCTTTTTCCTATTTGTAGTGGAGATGAGTGGTACCCGGTGGGGTCTTCTGCTGTTGTAGCCCATCCGCCTCAAGGTTGTGTGTGTTGTGGCTTCACAAATGCTTTGCTGCATACCTCGGTTGTAACGAGTGGTTATTTCAGTCAAAGTTGCTCTTCTATCAGCTTGAATCAGTCGGCCCATCCTCCTCTGACCTCTAGCATCAACAAGGCATTTTCGCCCACAGGACTGCCGCATACTGGATGTTTTTCCCTTTTCACACCATTCTTTGTAAACCCTAGAAATGGTTGTGCGTGAAAATCCCAGTAACTGAGCAGATTGTGAAATACTCAGACCGGCCCGTCTGGCACCAACAACCATGCCACGCTCAAAATTGCTTAAATGACATTTCTTTCCCATTCTGACATTCAGTTTGGAGTTCAGGAGATTGTCTTGACCAGGACCACACCCCTTAATGCATTGAAGCAACTGCCATGTGATTGGTTGATTAGATAATTGCATTAATGAGAAATTGAACAGGTGTTCCTAATAATCCTTTAGGTGAGTGTATAGCTAGGCTAATTTACTTTCATAATTACTAGCTTACTTACTAATAGGTAAATTAAGTTTTGTGCAGATGTGTAATGGAAATATTATGTTTTTAATTTATTTGCTGCACAGCAGCCTATTTTACAGTCTGCTATAGCTAAAAGCATTAATAAGTTTGTTAGATAGCAAAGCCCTCAGCTTATGTCAGAGGACATTGTAGTGATCCACTCAGAAACCAATCAGACTAGTGTAGTGAAAAATGTCTTTGCCTTCAGATGAGATAACATGGATCCAGAGGGAGCTGTAAGCCTAGCGTCCAAAGAAAAACAAATAGGAAGAGATATTGATTGGGAAAAATGTTTCATTTGTCAAGACAAATATGGAAAATACAGCCAAGATAAAGCCCTTTGATTGAAGTGATTTTTCAGGAAGTGGTGTCTTTGTGCTCTTTCTGGAGATTATTGTAGTATAATATTGTGCAATATTTTTGCAATATAATAGACAAACACCATTATTTGCATTGCGCTTAGCTTGACCTTGCTTATTCAATCCATTCAGTCTCAAAGGGATGAGACTGACAACCTGAGAGCCAACCTCTGCCAACCTGAGAGCCACTGCTTTGATGGGGAAAAACATACCTTTGCCATTCGACTATTACATAGTTATTACTACTAACTAGTTACTAACCCCCAACCCTAAAGAAGTGAGAGAGCAGTTTTGTTAGGATGGAATTAATAACTATAGTGATATGTGAATGTAATATAATTTGTGTTACAACCTGGTACACTAATTAAGTCAAATAGCACCATAGACCATCATCTACAGTTCTAAATTTCCGCCTTGACATTAAAGTATTATAACTTGTGCAGCATTGCACTGTCTCTCCCTACAAGCTTTAAACTTGGCTTGACTCATTCCCATAGATATGGGTACTGATTGATAGAGGTTTTGGGATACTAGGTTATGTTTCCAAGCTGATATTCACTTTGAAAACTGGTTCTCTTTAGGCGGAGATAGTTTTTTTCATGTTCTAGTTCTGTTGTCTCTTACACTGTACAATAAATGTTCATTCTGACACTTCAGCAGACATCCCATGAGTGTTGGCTTTCATTTGATACCATTTTTATGAATATGGTCCTTGTGGTTGTGGAGATATTCAACATTTACTGTTGGCATGTCGTGTTGAGCAGGAAACCAAAAAATTGGCCTGAAATTGCTTGTACAAGTCACACACAAAAAAATTCAGCTTGACAACCACCCTAATATCTTACCTATGGGTGTCTTCTAACTAAAAAAATAGGGTGACAGCTTGTACCAAAACATGTCCGCAAAAGTCTTAACGGAAGCCCTTTTCAGAATTGGCCCCCTGACTATAAAGCTTTGTGTCAGTGAACATGTGTGTTTGGTCTATCAGTTGATGTGTTCAACATGCTGTCAGTAACAGTGTTTTCTGATGTAAACTATGACTGAGGCTTGAATTACAATGATTATATATGCAGGAGGCTGCATCTTTCTGCACGAGGCATATGAGTTTCTTCAGTACACAGTTACACACATTACCATAGGTGTCGTTTACACTGGGGATGATGGAAGCGTTCGGTAAAAGTTTTCTGACAATTAGCTTTCAACAAGAAATGTTTAATAACAAATAAACATGATATGAGAAAGGTTTACTTGCACAGTAAGAAAACATGAAATGAAAAGTAGCTTAGGCTAAAAAAAATAAAAAATAAAAAAACAAGCTACTATATTTAATATTTGATAATATTTATATGTTCTGATTTGTCACTGGCCACATGAATTTGTTTCCCTTCATATAAATAAAGACATTTCCACCATAAATTGGTCTCCCGAATGCAGGAAATTAAGAGTTTAATGCTCAAAGGACTCCCCAGTCGAATAGCCTATTTCCTCTATGAATATTGCTTGTCTTGTTCTTGTGACTCGTGTTTCGTCACAGCCCTAATATGAGCCCCTAAATGTCCCCGCCACTTTTCAACACAAAGTGACGCCCTTGCACATTAATGTATTTGGGAGATTGATTGCAAGAGATTAGATAATGATTCACATTTGTGTCTTGAACTGTAGAGAAACTGTGAAGAAAAAGAAAATACTGTTGTACAGCATTGCAGATCATCACAGATCGTTCCTGTCTGTCGGGCCACAGATCCTCATCCAGATCATCACAGATATCAGTTCAGGACATATTTACAAAAATAAAGTCTAACAGACATGTAGAATAAATATGCTGACAGATTGTGGCAACCATTTAGCGTGTAGAGACGTATGCAACAAACGAATGCCTCGATGTTTTGGGCGGTCAGACTATTCACCAGAGAACCAGTAATAACACATTGGGATCAACAGCAGACAGTTGTTCATAATCATCTGCATGAATGTGTCAAATTACAATATCTTGAAAAGAGAAATTGCTTTTATGAAGTGACCAGATGATGTGGAGGTTGAACAAGTCGGGTTTATTGTAGAGTTTCACTTCTGATCTGAGAAATGTGCCAAAGCACTGAGAAGAACTGTAATGACTGTGGCCCAGACCAAGTGTTAGGGCAGACCTGGGCATATTACGGCCCGCGGGCCACATCCGGCCCTTTGTGTGTCCCTGTCCGGCCCCGGCCCAACATAGATTATAAAAATATCTATCGTATTTTCCGCACTATAAGGCGCACCGGATTATAAGGCGCATAGAATAGAAGACACTGCAGTCAAACTCGACGCGTCCGCATGAGCGCGAAGGTAATAAAAAAAGTAATATCCGTCTGCTCGGGCAGATTCGTCTTAACAGCGCGCGCGCGCCTCCGCATCCGAAGATCTGTTTGGGGAGTTGCGCGGAATGCGCGCGCACTCAGCGGAGGCTCGCGCTCTGTTGCCAGGCGACAGTGAAGTTGAATAGCAACAAGTGGTGTTACCCTCAAAATGTCAGCACACGCTAAGAAAAGAAAAGTTGATAATGAATGTCGTGTTTTTAACAAGACATGGACTGCCAAGTACTTCTTCACAGAAATTAAAGGTAACGCTGTGTGCTTGATTTGCGGTACACAGGTCGCTGTGTTAAAAGATTTGACATTGGTAAAATTGGTACAATTTGAATCGGCACTACACGACTAAACACGAGGAAAAATACAGAAATCTGTCTGAAAAAGAGCGCGCTAGTGTGTCTTATGCGTTGCTAGCAAAACTGCACACTCAACAAGGACTTTTTACAAAACTTTACACCACCAGAGAAGCAGCCGTTAGGACAAGTTATGTCATTTCTCACAAAATCGCCAGAAAAAGTAAGGCATTTTCGGACGGAGAGTTTATTAAGGAGTGCTTATTGGACTCGGTTGCACTGATGTGCCCGGAGAAAAAGGACGCGTTTGAGAACATCTCACTCTCCCGACGCACTGTGACGAGGCGGGTTGAGGACATCGGTGGAAACTTGGAGCTTCAGCTGAAGAACAGAGCTGCAGACTTTGACTGTTTTTCTCTGGCTTTGGACGAGAGCTGCGATGTGCGTGATACCGCTCAGCTTCTCATCTTCTTACGTGGAATGACTGCAGTCACGGAGGAGCTTGCATCCATGCAGTCAATGAAAGGGACAACCACTGGTAATGACTTATTCAAAGAGGTAAATGAATGTTTGGACAAGTTAGGACTGAAATGGGAGAATCTGGCAGGTGTGACAACAGATGGTTGTCCAAATCTGACTGGGAAAAATGTCGGTCTTTTAAAGAGAATGCAGGATAAAGTGACAGAACTTAATCCTGTGCAGAAATTGACATTTTTGCATTGTATTATCCACCAGGAAGTGTTGTGTAAGACAGTGTTAAAGATGAACCATGTTGTTGATGCAGTAACTAAAACAGTTAACTTCATCAGAGCGAGAGCATTAAATCACAGACAATTTGTTGCTCTTTTGGAGGAAAATGAGATGGAACATGGTGACATCAGCTACCACTGCCCTGTCAGGTGGCTCAGCCTAGGCAAGGTACTGAAAAGTGTCTGGGACCTGAGAGAACAGATTCAGGATTTCTGTGTGAAGAAAGGACATGACATCCCAGAGCTTTCTGATGAGGACTGGGTGGCAGACCTCGGGTTTGCTGTAGATGTAACTGCACTAATGAATGAACTAAATGTCAAACTGCAGTGCAAGGGCCTTTTTGTGCATGAGATGTACAGTGCAGTGAAGGCTTTCATGAGGAAGTTGCAGCTCATCTCAAGCCAAGTGAAGGACAACCTTCTGACCCACTTGCCAACACTAAAGGAGGCCACACCATCAGCCGATCACATCCACAAGTACTCACCCATGTTAGAAGCACTGCATGCAGAGTTTTCAAGGCGATTTCAAGATTTCAAAGCTATAGAAAATGAAATGCACATGGTTTCTTCTCCCTTCAACTGCAATGTGGATAATGCTCCAAGTGATGTTCAGATGGAACTGATTGACCTGCAGTCTGACACACTTCTGGCAGAGCACTTCAGGTCAGCCTCACTGCTGGACTTTTATGCCTCCCTCAAAGAAGAGAACTTCCCACACCCGAGGAGGCATGCTCAGAGGATTCTTGTCCTCTTTGGATCTACTTATGTATGTGAACAGACATTCTCAGTGATGAAGTTCAACAAATCCAAACACAGATCTTCTATCACTGATGACCACCTCTCAGCTGTCCTTCGTATAGCCACCTCAGACATGCAGCCAGATTTCAGTGCCCTTGTTCAAGCCCAGAACAGACTGGATTATTCTCACTGAAAGGGTAAAATGAGGAGGAAAACATTACAATTTATTACATGTCTATAAACATGCTGCCCTTGTTTAAGCCCAGAACTGACTGTGTTAATTGTACTGAAAAGGTAAAATGAGGAGGAAAACATTACAAGTTGCTGTGTTGTTACATTTCTCTAAACCTTTTGTTATTCTTTGTTTTTGAAGATTAACAAGTTCAAATTAAATTGCACTGATTCAGTGATTGTTTTTGTTTTATTTGACCTACGCACCACAATTTCACTTAGCCTAATATAAACAGAATTTTATTTTAGTTTTATTCTACTGATTACCAGTACCAGCTATTCATAATATATAATTAAGGGAATTGTACAATGGAAGAAAGCTGAGCAGAATTAAGTGTTATTGTTGGTGTGGCCCTCTGACACGATTCAGGTTTCTCATGTGGCCCCTTGTCAAAATTAATTGCCCACCCCTGTGTTAGGGTAACCTAACCCTAACCCTAACCCTAACCCTAACCTAACCTAACCCTAACCCCGAGAGCCCATTTACCAGGAGAGATCTCTCTAAATACTGAACTGGCCTTATTTGTTTTAACCAAAACACTGTGAGGAAACCGTGTAACTCCTATACCAATCTAGGCTAGCTCATGCAGTCACAGTAAGTGTGGGTTAATACTGCAGGAGACACTCACTGAGCTGCTGAAATATGACAGACATCTTAATAAAGACGTCAGCCAATAAGCATGAGGAACACCTACACACCAGTATGACATGTTTGTTTCAGAGGTGAAAGATGAGTGGCAGGAGCTCCGCCCCGACACCGCTGGCCTGCACCGCCTCAGAGGACTGTCTGAACACATGCTTCATGAAGGACTCCCCTCAGACCAAAGGTATCTGGAGAAATATCTCAGGAACGCCTTGATGGCACTTCATTTGGCACAAAAGTCCCCTTAGACTCGAGGATGAATTATGGGATGACATTTTATATGCAAAAGGTCAAAGGTTAACTTTAACTTTGGGGTTTAATGTGTGTGTGAAGCATCCAGGTTTTAGATCTTCCCAGATAGCAATGAGTCGGCGGCCCACCGTCGGCGCTCCGGCGGCAGTAGAAGCGGCAGAACGGCGACATCGCAAACACGTTGGACGGCGCACCGCCGGCGGCAGCCGCTTTTTAAAAGCGGCAGCCGCCTTCCTACCGCCTTCGTTCCGCGGCCGGCCCGCGGGCCAACCACCGTTCCGCCGCCTTTATATTGAAGGCGGCCCTTCCGCGGCCCGCCGGAGGCAAGCGCTATTTTCGAGCGATCTGCCGCCACTTATTCTGGCTATATATAATATTTAATATTTATAGCATGCAGTTTATCAAGAATAATGATTGCTCAAACCAGACAAATATCCATTTGGCATTTTTATTCCACATTTCAAAGTACAGTAACTGTCATTTAAACAAGATGTGTCAGACCACTGAAATATAAATAACAAAAAAATATATATATAGCCTACATATATATATATATATATATATAGCCTATATATAAAAATAATACACACACTAAAGAACATGCAGGTTTCCAATAAAATTTTGGTTAAACAAATCAGCCTTACAAGTACATTATAACACTTTCAATAATTGTTAATATAAAGAGGTCAGCTCTGGGGTGAAAATAATTACCAGTAAACATTATAACAAGTAATGAGGATATTTGGTACCAAAGAATGTGCAGGATACCAAATAAATCAAGGTATAACATCACATTTACAAGCCATTTCTAACAATAGGATAAGTGGTAATAATTTAGAGTAAAGCTCTGGAGAAGAATATAGCCTACCATTATAATGGCATTGCTGACCTAGGGCACAATATTTACACTGTGCTGCAATAAGATCTGTGTCTCTTGTATCTGTGATAAACAAAACTTGGTGTATATATAAATATATAAAATGTATCTATAAAAATACTGAGGTAAAAACAGTAGTAGAACAGACCATTATAACTGCAATGCTGACCTGTGGCACAAGGATTTACAAGCTACATTTAACAATAGAATAACAGTTAAGCACTGTGACGGAATGAAAAAAGCAAATGTTAACACAGTAAGTAGAATATTTGGTACCAGGTAATGTGCAATATCAAGTATCAGAGATATGAAATAGGATTTCCAAGCTATTTTTAATAGAAAAACAGTTAAGCACACTGATGGAATGAAAGTAGAATTTTACTAGTAGTTAATGTGCAATATCAAATATCAGGTATGAAATAGGATTTACAAACTATAATAGAATCGTTAAGCACTGACGGAATGAAATAAGCCAATACTAAAGTCACGGTAAGTAGAATATTTGGTACCAGATAATGTGCATATATCAAGTATTAGAGGTATAATCTAGGATTTACAAGTTATATTTAAAAATAGAATAGTTAAGCACTGTAACAATGAAATAAGCAGCAAATTGTGTATGAAGTAATTGAGATCTTTGGTATCAAAGAAAGTGCAGAATACCAGGTGTAATATGTACCAGGTGTAATATGTACATTTTGACATTAAAGCAGAACTCGGCAACTCTAGTAATTTCTTCTCTAACCGTCTCTTTTGTTGTTTCGCTGGAACATGTGAATGATCCATCGTCGCTGTATAATTCTAGCTAGTATTGAGGGGGGCGTGTGTGTTTATGTTGAATTGCCGTAAAGCAGTTCGTGTTTCTTGCTCGTTCTTGCTTCTCACGAGACTTCCAATTTCTATCTTGCCGGGACGGTAGACCTCAAGTTGCAAGGTTGGTTTTCCGCCTGGGAACGCTGGGGGGTGCGGGGAAAGTCACCAATTTCACCAGAACAGGTTGTTTAACCATCCAAATGATTTCTAGACAGTTTTATTAAGTTTAAAAAAAAGTTGCCAAGTTCTCATATCTTCAGTGAATCCACGTGCGCCTGTATAAAAGGACAAACAACCTCACCATCCGTGAAGTGAACAGTGTGGATTGGGTGAGTGTAGTCTGGCACTTCTGGCTTCTTGGTGTTACTGACTGCAGGATAAAGAAAGTGTTGCAGTTGTCAGTGATGCTGGGGTGTCAGTAGTCAGCCTAGGCTTAAGGGGTCGGCTGTGGGTCCCTCTCAGCTGTGCGGCGCCTTTTTCCACCTTCACGGTCAGATGCTCCTTTGAGGTAACGCATGACATTAACCTGGAGCGCCTCATCAGTGGCATCCTGGGTTGCCGGGTTCTTCCGGATGGCCCCTGTAGAAAATACAGATCTGTCATTTCATTTGAATGGGCCATACACCTACTTAAATATAAAAAAATATCTAACTTACTTTGAACAATGGTCTTCAGGAACAGGTCTCTAAAACACACTTTATCCCCTACACCAGTCCAGGTTGTGTTAATGGAAAGGTGATTAGAGAAGATACTCTGAAGCATTCGCCACACTGTTGTCTTTAGGTCCCTCCCACATTTGATAGCCAAAAACCGAAGCTGAAAATCCAAAAAAAGTGTTACAAATTACATTTCTCTAAAGCTTCTCATACATAAATATAAAATGTGACAGGCTGTGGATTCAGACTGAAAAATATGCAGTGTACAATCTTAATTTGACTTTTTAGATTACCCTACGGTGTTATAAACGAAAGCAGCACACTTACAAATCGGTCCTGGAGCTCTTTATCCTGCCTCAAACTGTGGTCAAGCAACATCAAATCTTCCTGGGTGTGTAGAGGGAGTAACAGATCCCCTGGCAGGGACAACTCTCCAACAGACACATTAGCACTGAAATGTTGCAGCATAGTGTCCATTTTGTTGTCCATGCTACGCACAACATCGCCAAACTCTCCAAGACGTCGCAGCATTAGGGTCTGATCTGCACCTACAGGGGTTCCCAGAATAAAAGAATAAAGTAGTCAGTCCTGGTCCCTCAACTACTAAACTATGACACTTATATCTAGGTCTTCTACACGTACAGGTAGCCCCAGTGGGAATTAAACGAACAACCACAGGTGTTGTTTGCAAGTTGTACCTGATTGCCCAGTGCGAGCAAACGTCTTCAACATAGTCCCAACTTGCTTCACCTGCTCTTGAAGTGAGCCGCTTTCATCTGAAGCTACGAAATGAAAGGCATATGGTAATTTTGAACCTACATCACACACAAAAAAGTACATTTAAGAAAGAGTGCATGTTCTCACCTGCTCGTGCATTGCTTTCCCTCAAGGTTTGGTTCTCCTCCCTCAGAGCTTGGTTCTCCTCCCTCAGAGCTTGGTTCTCATTCTGGAGTCTCTGGAAATCTACATAAAATAATAATAATAATAAAACTACAACTAAAGGCACTATTTTCAATATTGTTAAAACACTGGACATTAAGACATAGGCCTAGAATATACCTTCATAGCTGAAAACTTCATGCTGTACACGAGATGCCAGGGGAGTCCAAGGGCCAATAACGGAGCGCTGACTTTCTCCTATTGATAATCATTGACGTAAAAATATGTTTGAAGTTATTGCATACATTTAATGAATCGGACTTAAATGTAACACTTAGTTTAGCGTAACGTTTTACATACCTCCAGTGTTTTCACCAATGTGCTGGCAGGTTAAATTTGCTGCTGGGGGTGTAAAGCTTAGTACTTGACGAGCTGGGGGAACAAACATAACAGCTTTAATTTCACTGCAGAGATGGCATATTCAGTAAAGAAAACAATAATTGAACTCTGCAAAGCTAATGGAATGTACAACACACCTCGACAGCTTTCATCCAGAAACTGCTGCGGCGAGTAACCCGTCAAGTGTCCTAATGAAAAACAGATTATCAATAAAAGGATTCCTCGTCTTAAATAGAAGCAATAGTTTCCAAGACAAAAAAACGTCACAAATAACATCACTTACTTGTACTCAAACTCTTGGCTCTGTGAAGTGGAGTCTGGATTACCGGGGAGAAACCTGGTTCTGAGAAAGAGGAAACTGAAATTTGAAAATCTTACAAAGGGTATAGTTTAGTGGCAGGATCACAAATTAAGCATCACAGCAATACATTTTACATACCAGCTCTGAAGTCTACAGATGGCTCAACATTTTCCTGGTTTTCAGGAATCGATGTAACTTCTGGAGCATCTGGCAGCACTGAAACCTCGTTACCGGGAACAATGTTTTCAAAGCTCAAAAGAGGTTGTCGAAACGACAGCACTGCTGGTGCATCTGGAAGTCTAGACTCCTCTTCATCAGAAGAGGCCTGGGGTCTGTACTTGGAATTTGAGATTCTCTTTCGCTTTCCCTTCTTGTCATCGTCCGTCGTTTCAACGCTGGAACCTGTTTGGAAGCGCACCAAATATCTCGTCGCCTCTTGCCAAGATTCTAGATCAGGGAATAATGAATGAAAGAGTCAGCTATGTACCATAAACAGACAAAGAAATTACACTGATGAAATTCAGGAAAATCAAATGCACAAGTCAGACCCATTTACCTGCTCCCTTCATGAACTTAAAATGATGCTTCTCCCAGGTGCTGTGTGGAGGCGTGCAGTGGATGGCTAAACTGTTGCCGTTTTTCCTTTTGCGGAGGTTAAATGGGGGCCAATAGCACATGCCCTCGCTGAGCCACACTTGTGGAACAACTGCAAACGGCAGATCCTCCTCGTCGATGAACTGAACAATGGCAAACAGCATCTGAAATAGAAGAAAAATTTGTATTTGTAAAATTTACAGGCAAAATGAATAGTGCTGCCACTAACGACTAATTTTGACACATTTTTCAATTAGTGGTAGAATAAAAAAATAAAACAAATAAAATGTTTGTCATTTTGTTGTGTCCATTTTATTTTGAATTCAACTGAAGGGCCAAAACAAAATGTCCCGTTCAAAAACATTATGTATTAACAATCTAAGCATAAGTATCACATTTCCATTAAGCTATACTATATTAGTCCCAATCTAATCCTCTATTAACAACCATGTATTCATTTATTTAAATTACATCTTTTTTCTGCCTTAAATTAATACATTATTAGCTAACTGTACATTTCTGAAATGCATAACTGATAACATCACTCTGAATTGTAAAGTAGATTCATGCTGCAGAAAGGTGCCGCGGTTCACGAGAAAGTGAAAGTATCACAGACTCGCGTGTGCACTTGTTCAGGAAGTAAAGTGACCTGCGCATGCATACATTTTAGCGGATTATGGTGTATTTAGATAAATAAAATACATGTATCCAAGGTAAATCACCAACACTCATCCCTTACAAGCGAGAGTGAGCCTGGAGTGTATTCGCGCATAGCACGTGGAATTAGGGCAACAAACTTGGAAATCCAGTGTCTCCTCAGAGTCCGTTTGCAAGCAGCAGAAAGCCACTTCGTGCGACGCACGCACTAATCAATAACATTAAAATTCTCACCCCTTTAAAAAAAGCTGTCATTTTTACAAGTGGATCAACGGAAAACCAGCCTTTCCATCCGGGCAAGGAAGAAGATAATATTTCTTCTGCACATTTGCTGTATGCGTAAAGCGGAGTGTATCTGATAGGCCAGATAAATGAAAAATGCCTAGCTTGGAAGATTCCACAGGGTAAGTAAAGAAATCGGTCACGTTCCGGAACCTCTTGTAGATGACCAAAGTGTTGTCCATTTCATCAACGACGACATTCTGTATAACTACTATGTCCTTATTTTCCAACAGGACACAGTTGTCTCCCTCCGAACATTTCACAACAAAGTCTTGAAAGTAACACTCCTCATACTGCTTTTTCACAGAAAGACCATTGAGGAGTGGTCCATGATTGTGCTCCCTCAAGGACCTTGTTTTGGAGATGTTTGTTCTTCTGTGCTGACTTCTCTCTGACAATCGGCGAACAACCTGCTCCAGTGGTTGTGTAGGCTTGCGCAACAGTTTCTTCAGACGCCCAAGGAAGTTTTCAAATGGAAAGCATGAGATGTTATCAAGGACACCATACTTTTTGGCATCTTGGCTGAGGTGCACCAATCCATGCATGTTGTATGTCACATGTTCTTTTCCATAAAGCTTGCTGCAGTGATCAACAAAGAGAACCAATAGTCCGTGTGCATAGTCTGCAAGGTCAGCACACAGGGACACATTCAGTAGGATGGTGATGCCAACTGAAAGCAGCATGAAGTTGTTGTACACTTGAGTTGGTACAAGGCCTTTTAAGCTGACTGGTCCAGTGTACAAGAGGAACTGCCTGAATTCTGTAGCTTTCCAACGCTCAACATCTTCCATGGATCGTTGCTTCCTGTTGAACTCGCACGGAACATGAGGTGTGAAGGTCAGGAGTACTCTGGAGAGCTCTTTTACCATGCTGGGCGAAAATCTTGTCAGCCGCCGTCCCTTTAGCCAAAGATGCAACAACTTTCTTGTCACTCCAAGGCATACCAGATGCATATAATCCAGTGGGAATTGGGTGACCAAACCAACAGATAACAATGCCAATGGGGTTTCTCCACACTGATGACTGTCATCAGAAAGTTCGTCATGGACTGCATTGTCTAATCTTAGAATAGCATCTGTTAGAGGAAAGGTCATCCTGTTCTCGTAGTGGACCCCCTTTTGAACACACTTGTCACACCCATAATATCCACTGTGACCTTTCACATTTCGAACAAGTGCACGAGCAGGGGCGTCACAGATGAATGTTGATATTTTGAAAGGAAGTGCTCTCCTTTCAAACAGAACTCCTTCCGTTTCAAGTCGCTGTGCCTCTTCTACAAAAGGATTCAAAAAGTGAAGGCTGCTTGGCTTCTTCTTCCCATAATAGAGACCAATGACAAATGGAAGTTTGTTTTGTTGGACATTACCCACGTATTGCTCAATTAAACCAAGAACTGGCCAGAACTGGGCATTTGAGCTTTTGAAAAGTGGAAGTCCATCAACATTAACTTGCATTGAAACTGACGTCAACTTCTGCAATTCAGGAGACACTAAAAACTGTGATAGTATTCCACTTTCAATTCCAGAGTGATGGTATACACCACCTGAGAGTTCTGTTGTTTTAACACAAGTCACTGTTTTCAGAAGGGTTCTTGGGTCTTTAGGAAGAGTTGGATGATCCTTGGACAAAATGGTTAAAAGCTTACCAAGTGCCACATGGGGGATCATGTTGTCAATAGCCCAGCCTGCCAATTGTGTCCTTAGGCAATCCTCTTCCTCTTCACTATCTTCTGTGCTTGAGGAAAAAATGTCACCAGGTTCATATACCTCATCAACAGTTAATTCCTGTGCTTCAGGGATTACAGTTTGTCCATGGCTTGTTGTAGCCATTCCATGTTGATGTTCATTAACAGGAGGATTTACTTGGTCAAAGTCAGGAATAACAGCAAGTAGAGCATCGTTTGCAGCTGCAATTTCCTGTTTGTCCCTCTCAACTCCTTTCAATATTCGTCTCCTTTTGGCCCAGTAACTAGACATTGTGACTAACAATGCATTTACCTTTAAAGCCAAAACGATTGTCCAACAGTAGGTCTCTTGTGTGAAGTTAATCAGTAATGCTCCGGTCAAGGTAACTGCAAGAAAATGTGAACAAAACCACATTGTTAACATTAGGAATATACAGTAGCTATGCTGTAGGGGAAAAAGATGATCAGCCAAATGTGGAACAGTGAAATTGTATAAAAAAATTATAATAATAAAAAAAAAAATACTAATTCAGTGTAGTGATTCAAGTGAACACAGCACTGTTCTCAAACATAAAAAGTACAGCAGTTCAGATAAATATAACTCATCATAATCCTAAAGTACAGCAGCACAGCACGTGCTAGCTAACACTTGCTAGCCACTGTAGCTACACTGTGAACTGAACTAGCAACATACTTTGATCTGACAAACAAAATAATTTAAACAACCTATATACATCATTCTGCTTTGTTAAAAAACACCAAAAGTTATACTTAGTCTTTTCAAATGTAAAGCTTTGGCTACCTACAGTAGCTAGTTACATTTCTACATGTACGTAACTAACAACTTTGCTTAACCTCAGTGTGTACTGTAACAAAGGCAAAACAGCATGTGTTAGCTAACACTTGCTAGCCACTCTAGCTACTGGACTAGCAGCTATTTGTTCAGACAAACAAAATCATTTAAACAACCTATATACAACGTTATTGTGTAAGAAAACACCAGAAGTTAAACTTAGTCTTTCTAGATGTAAAGCTTTGGCTACCTACTGAAGCTAGATACATTTCAACATGTAGAACATGCTTGAACTCAGTGTGTAAAAAAGGTGAAACAGCATGTGTTAGCTAACACTGAACTAGACTAGCAGCGTGCGTGTCGGAACAAACAAATGAAAACAACCTAATGAAAACAACCTAATGGTATATACACCATTCTGTTTAGTTAGAAAACAACACAAGTTATACTGATCTGTCTTTCTTGTCGTAGATTTCGCTACCTACTGCTGGATCCACATTACCACATGGGGGGCGGCATAATTGTCCATACAAGTAACTGTTAGCAGCTAGTTCAGGAACTGGTTACGTAGTTAATTCGACTGACCAAAACTAACTTAAAACACATACGTACTCACACTCGTATAAACATTCGTATCTTAGAAGAAAAGAAAAACTCAACGGCTGGAAGAAACTAAGTAACGTTAGCTATTACTAGTGATGTGACATATGAACCGAGGCGTCGGAGCGTGTGTCGAGAAAAAATGGGCGTGCCAGATGAAGCCGCGATTCGAGGCTTGTATTGTTTAAGTGAAAATCACGTGACTGATGACAAACGAGGCCTCGGTTTGTGTGGATACGTCATCGGTTCGGTCTGAGTGTCGCTTCCGGATAAAAGGGGTTCGAAACTCGCGCCTCTTTGTGGGTGTTGTCAGGAGTTGTAGAATCAGTTGTAGTAGAATCAGAGAGTCAGAGTTAGAGAGTTAGAGAGTTGTGTCATCGTCTTTATTGTGTCATATATGTGTTAGGGTTATATATTATTACATTATATCAGGTTAGATTAGTTATAGTATATTGTTATTGTTAATTATAGTATATTATAGTATAGTATATATTAGTATAGTATAGTATATATTAATTACATAAGATTATTTGGATTGCTTTGGATTTTTGGACCTGGACTGGACTGCTTTTTGATTTGGATTGCCCTTTTGGATTTGTTTGCTTTTTTTCACCTTTTTCCTTGTAATGGAGCCAGCAAGAAAGAGGAAAACCTCCCCAGTCTGGGAGTTTTTTGAAATGGTTGGTCAGAATAAGGTAAATGTATTATTATTATAAAACAAAATTCTGTCTTGATATTAAAATTATCCTCACTATATAACTGTATTATATTTCATGTCTATTAATTTATGTTTCAAGGTGAAATGCTTGCTGTGCCTGAAGGAGCTGACATACAGCAATAACACCTCCTCCATGCTCAGGCATTATCGAGCACTGCATGAGCATGCACAAACTACTACCAATCCACAAAGTAGTCAAAGTAATTGATAATACTATATATATATATAGTTTTTTTAACCAACATTTAAAAAATATTTCAGCCTCCTACAATACACATGCATTGTATTTTATTATAGATTCCAAAAAAGAAATGGTGAATGAGGCCCTGGTGAACATGGTCATCAAGGACTCCCAACCTTTTTCCATGGTGGATGATGATGGGTTTAGGGAGCTCCTGCATGTGTTGGATCCCACTTATGTTATCCCAACGCGAAAGGTATGTGATTAATAAAGTGGTTCATCATTATTTAACAAGTTACAAGTATTTATTTTCTGCATTTATTTTTATTCACAGGCTTTGAAGATCATGGTTGAGCATAAATATAAGGAGGCTAAGGAGAAGGCCAGAGAGCAGCTGCAGAAAGTTGCGGCTATAAGCCTTACCTCGGACATGTGGACATCCCTAAACATGGATGCCTACCTAGCAGTTACTTGCCATTTCATAGATGACAATGACAAGCTCTGCACTATTTTACTTGGTGTAGAGCATTTTCCTAAGAGCCATACTGCAGAGAACTTGGCTGCTGGACATAACAAGCTCATGGAGGAGTGGGGTATAATGGATAAAGTAAAGTGCCTGGTAACTGATGCTGCAGCCAACATGATAGCATGTGTAAGGTCACTGAATGTTAGGCATGCAATATGCATTGCACATGCTCTAAACCTTATTGTGAGAAAATCTTTTGATGACATCAGCACCTTCAACGACATTCGATCTAAATGTAGGAAACTTGTGACCTATTTCCGAACCAGCACTACAGCAAAGGAGAGACTGGCCCAAGTACAGGAGCAGATGGGGAGACCAGTGCTGAAAATGATAATTGAAGTGGACACTCGCTGGAACAGCACTTTTAACATGCTGGAACGTCTGTATGAGCTGAGAGAGCCAGTGGGGGCAGCCCTGGCCTCTCTAAAGACTGACATCACCCCTCCTACAGCCCTGGAGTATGAGGCAGTTCGGGATGCTTTAGATGTGCTTGGCCCTTTCCGGCAGGCTACAGTAGAGCTTTCGGCAGAGAAAAGGGTGTCTGCTTCCAAAGTGATACCAATGATGAAGATGCTTAATCACGCTGTAACGAGCAAGCTAGAAGGCCTCAATTCTAATCTAACAAAGCAGCTGGGTGACAGCCTTGTACGGAGGGTCAGGGAACATGCAGTAAATTTGGAATCAATAAGTGTGATGACCATGCCCACGTTATTGGATCCCAGATTCAAAAAGCTGGGATTCTTAAGTCAAGGGAAACTGCAAGAAGCGGTATCAAGATTAAAGTCTGAATGTGCTTCTGTAATCAGAAGTTCTGGTCTCCAATCTGCTTCCACCGACACACCCCCAGCTCAGCTGCCAGCCTCTTCAGAAGCAGGTCAATCTACAAACAACAGTAAGTAGTATATGTCTTTGTTGTGAGAATGTTCACATTAGTGTTTAGTACTGTGAACCATTGTTAATGGATTTTTTATTTCTTTGTACCTTTATTATTAGGTGACCTTTGGCATCTACTGGATAGCACAGTTCATCACAGCAGAAGGAGCTCAAGTGCAACAGCAGATGCTACTGTAGAAGTGGACCGCTATTTAACAGAAGTGAATCTCACAAGATCTGAGGATCCACTACTATATTGGGCTCAACACAAGCTGATGTATCCTCATTTATATCAGCTGGCACTGGTGTTTTTATGTTCCCCTGCATCCTCTGTTCCATGTGAAAGGATCTTTTCCAAGGCTGGAGAGGTTTTGTCCAAGAAGAGGAATCGTCTAAACCCCAACACACTTGAAAAGATTCTCTTCCTCAATAAAAATCATTTGTAATTCTTCCTTCACCCACCTCAAACTGCAGTGTTGCAGTTTGCTCCTCTATATCCCCAGTCCCATAAGCACAACACTGCACTAAAAGTAGTAACAGTTCAACGCACAAAACCCCCCAGAAACAATTATTCATCTTTCCCACCCCACACTTTTCTGTTGTAGTTTGCTTTATTACACTCCCTCCACCATAAGCACTGCACTCAACACAATCTCACTTTTGTTGTTCATACTGTCACTATCCAAACAATTTATGAATAATTAATGAACTGTGTGTGACAGTTGTCTCTGCACAAGTAAATTCAGACAGAGAAAAATACATATTTTATTTTATACTCAGGCAAAAATGTCTGCTCAGGTCTTTTTATTATTGCAAATGAAAGGTTACAGACATTAACAGTGAGAAGAAAATAAATAAATACATAAAACGGGACGGGGGGGGCACTGTTTCAGAATGAATTAATTTGTCTGCTATTTCTTTGCACGGTCGCTAGGTGTCACTAGTGAGCAATGTTGAATGAAGCTTCGAGTAATGAACCTTTAGCTGAAGCAATGGCCTGCGAGGTCTCAGTGGTTCAGGAAGCCTCATTTTGCCATCACTAGCTATTACAGAAAGTTATTTGTAACATGGCGGCAACTTTGTAAACAAGGCTTACTTTAGCCTTACTTTAGCTTGACTAGTAAGGCAAGAACAAAGATGACTACAGATTTTACAAAGATAAACTAAAACCAATGTAAACATAATATTGCGTTAAACAAAAAGGAACCATGTACTTACTTAAACGATGGTAGTCGACAGCAACTCGCGGTGAACTGATGCGAATGTGCTCTACTTATATTGTTTGGGGAGGGGCCAGCCTCAGTGGCTCCAGTGCGTCATCGAGCCACCGTTTTAGCCCCGCCCAAAAAAATCCTGAACACACAATGGTGAAAAACTATAAAACAGTCTAACTCCACAATTCAGTACTTCACAGTTCACAGTCTTTGTAATGTGTTTAAGCAATACATTTCTAACATTTCTAATGTGTTTAGATTTTTTTTTTTTTTAGCATTTTTTTGCATTGCCTTTACATGGACTTTAACACTTTCTTAAACATTTGTACAGATCGCAATTGCAAATTAATCCCTTATACATGTAAAAGGTCCAAAAAAAAAAACCAGGGTTGGAAAAAAATGAAAGACATAAAACGACATTTACACAGACAAAATATTCCTAAATATTTCACAAATCTTCCAGCGCAGCTGTGAAACCAGAGGAGATTTTAGCTTTTTCGTTGAGTTTATCCTTCAGGTCAAAACAGAGATTTTCATGTTTATGATAGATAGGCTATTACCATGGTTGCAAATTAATAAAAAAATATAAAGCAAACCCAAGATTTTGGCCAAGTTGCAGATGTCTTTCACTGTTCACTGATTTCAAGCATTGGTGAAAAATCTAACTTCATCCATTTATTCTGCTAAATTGTTCATACCATGAATGAAATATTTATTTTAAAAACTAATCAGAATCAGAAAGATATTTATTGCCAAGTAAGTTTTACAAAAGGAATTCTTTTTGGTCTATTGGTGCATCTCAAATTGTGCATAAATCAAAGAAATGTAAAGAATTGTCACCTTAAGTGAATAAAATAATTCTATATATTTTACATATTATCGCTTCAGAGTTTCAAAGTAATTTAAATGTAATTTCCTAAACCTTATCATGGAATCAGAGTCAAATCTGTTATAACCCCTAATGGCTTTGGAGCAACAACAAAAATTTATATAATTCACATAATAATTATATTATAATCGCTTTAAATGTGAAAAGTATGCTGTCAGTTTCACTCATGGCTGGTCGATTTCAAAGCGGCTTGCCGCCAGCCGGCCGCGGTTCGTTTAGACGGCGGCAACCGCCAGAGAGAATGAAGTCGGCGGCCCGGCGGCTGTTCGCCGGCGGCATCTCGCAAGAAATGGGAGTGACGTATTCGGCGGCAAACGTTTCATCGCCGCCAGCGGGGCGCACCTATGGCCGACAGCTTGGGGCCGGCGGCAAAAAGAAGCCGTGCCGATATTTTTTGCTATCTGGGTTGTAGCTTCTTTGCAGCAACATCCATATCTGGAGCAGTGAAGGTTGGCTTGTGGTCGAGCACGGCCCTGCATTCTGCCATAATTCTTACTCTTTCATAATTCTTAAAACGGAATTTGCTTTGGTCATGAGGTGCTACACGTAGACAAACATACAGTCGACATAAATACATGTAGAAATATATAAATATTAGCGCTGGGCAATGATTACATTTTTTAATCGTGATTAATCGCATTGTTACGCGCAAAATTGAATAATGAATTCTAAAGTAGTGTATTGCGCACTTTTGATTTAAATGTACTGCTATGCAAAACATGCAAAAACTTTAAACAAATAGCCTAATGTGCTTTTTAACAGCAGTATACAGTAGCAATACAATATTTCTTGTAAATCTCAACTTAAACATTAATGTAATCAAATCAAACTTCTCAGCTGATTTATTACCCCAGTAAACACTTTCCTAATGAGTTTATGGTCTCAGTCGCTAGTTTCAAGTCTTCTTCGACACAGCATGATGTTAATTTAGTGAATTATGGTCCCATCTAGAGGAACATAGACCAGAGAGCAGGGGAGGCTTTAGGGCGGGGCTACAAGCTGATTGACAAGTCGCTACCATGGCAACCTGTCAGGCACAGTAACGCATATCCCTCCACAGCTCCACCCTTTTGTCCTAATATGGTCACTTGGTTCCAAAAATCAAAGATGGCGACGGCCACTATATCGAACTCAAGGCTCCAAAACGGTAGTCCACAAACCAGCGGGTGACATCACGGTGCGGGTGACATCACGGTGCGGGTGACATCACGGTGAGGGTGACATCACGGTGGCTACATCCACCTGTCTTATACAGTCTGTGGTGCGGACCAAACCCCCGCACTGACGCCGCTGAAAGATCAGTCTCGCCGTGAGCGCCTGTCGCCTGCTGTTCTTTGCTTCATTCGATTATTGCAGCGGATTATAACTTTAAAAAGCAGTTCATCTCCGAGGTAGTTTTACAACATTCTCAAAAGTTATGATCGATGTTGTGAAAGAATCCCCAGGACAATTAGCTGATTATTTATTTGTTGATCGTAGTAACTTTCCAAGCACAAATGCCAAACATTTGATGGTTTCCAGCCTCTCAAAAGCAATAATGTTCTAATAATTAATAATTTCCTTTAAGGTTATATTAGATTTAACTTCTTTTGGTTTTGGACAATTAGTTGAACAAAACAAGACATACGATGACATCAACATGAGTGAACAGGCATTTTTCACAGTTCTCTAATCTTCATGAATTGATAAACTGAATAAATAATCCACAGATTAAGATAAAGTAAAAACCAAACACAAGTAGACGTATCGATCATAGTATGGAATAATAATAACCAAGATCTTATAGTATATCATGTCTTTCAGAGTCAGTAAGGATTGACATTTTTATACAAATAAAATGTTTAATTTTGCAAAATATTTAATTTATACCAATGTGTTGTTATTCTTCTTTCTTAGGGAAGGTACTCTCAATCTTAAGTCTTTAACTTTACACATGGTCTTTATCAGGTTTTAATGAACTAGTGTGATTATTGTGTGAACGCAGCCTCTATAATAAGCATGTTCATCTTCTCTCAGTGTGGGCATTGGCCAGAGTGAGCAGGGTCATTGGCAGCAGTGTGAGGAGGGGTTTACGTCCTGTGACACTCAGGAGGAACAGGTTGGTGGACTTTAGAAGAAGAATCAGTGAACACAACGCTGAGTTTAGAAGAACTGAATTCAATACTGGAAGCCAAATCTATGGGAAGAAATATGTGTCACTGTAAAATTTATTTAATGAATAATAATAATAATAATAATAATAATATATCAGGCTACAAAGCTGTACTGTAATTCTCTAGGAGAATTCGGTGAGACAGCATTTAGCAGCAGGAGTCATAGTTGAGACTTGAGGGAAATACCTTGCTCAGTCACATTCATTATTGGGGTGGTTAGCACTGTCGCCTCACAGCAAGAAGGTCGTGGGTTTGAACCCTGGTCGTTCCAGGCAGGGCTGGCGGGCCATCACAATCAGTCGGACATCCCTCACCAATACACTACATTTTAATTATTAAATATCATAGGCCATTAAATACATTTATTATGATTTTTATAATTACTATTGATAATAATAAAAAAAAATATTTAAAGGTTCAGTGTGTACTATTTCTGAGGATCTACTGACAGAAATGCAATATAAGATCCATAACTATGTTTTCAGTGGTGTATAAAGACCTTATATAATGAACCGTTATGTGTTTATTACCTTAGAATGAGACATTTATATCTACAGACACCGCGGGGCACCCCCTTCCATGCATCGTCATGTTTCTACAGTAGCTGAAAACAGACTAACAGCGCTACAGAGCGCCTTTCACGCTTTTATATACAGTCTATGGTTTCTTCACTAAGTTCTTCTTGTTCTACTTCAGGCAGTGCACACACTCATCACTATTATATATGAATGAATGTGTTTCCCTTGTCAATGTTTGTATAAACTTTATTTAATGTGTGGTTTATGATGGACTGTGGTGCAGAAACAGTGGCAGTGTTTCACACTATTGGCTTACATTTCCCATGTTGTCTGTCAGTGGCCAAGTCACAATAATATATGGCTTTACTGAATAATTCGCCTTTGGCTAAGCCACACCCTAGAATGTAGATTGACCAATCACAGCGCAGCCAAGAACGAACTCCGACAGAGGTCCGACACTTTTTCACAGCGCTCCATTGACTTTAACGCAGGCGTCTCATATTTTTGGTCTCGGCAGGCTATTACCGTCGTAGTTTTATAAAAAATTTGGTTAAACGTTGTGCCTGGGGCATTTGTAACACAGATACGCGTTTCCCAGAGAGGTTGGAGAGGGGTGTCCGTTTTTTTCCCCTTCCCAAAACCGAAGTCAAATCCTGACAAGTGTCGTCTTTGGATTAAACTGTGTGTGTGGACGTCCTCACAGTCAGCTAAACCCCTCAAGGATCAACAAGCACACTTCTGTGTGCTCTAAGGTAAATTTTGAAGTCATTATATTTGAACAAGCTCTAGCTGCCCCACTGCTGTGCATTAGCCTGGGTTATTGCTCTGCTGATATGGCAGTAGGCTTCTACCCCCCGTCTGACAGACACAGAGCCCATCTGGGACTGTACTAGATGAGACGAGCTCACTGCTCTTCATCAGAGGTAGAAAACACTTGTGATCAGACAGAAATATCAAATGGTCCTTAGGTGTGAGTGTGAGTGTGAGTGGTTGTGTGTCTATGTGTGGCCCTGCGATGGACTGGCGACCCGTCCAGGGTGTACCCTGCTTTTCGCCCGATGTGAGCCGGGATTGGCTCCAGCGCCCCAAGACCCTGCACGCAGGATAAGGGGTTGGCGATGGATGGATGGATTTTCAGTGAGGAACAAATTCAGTTTCACAGCAAATTTATTCAATTTCATAATATTACAGTCAGTTAAAAAAATAGTGGAATTAATACATTAAAATGATCCAATAATTTAAATTGAGCAATTCAAATTCAAATCTAAATTCAGTTTCTAGTGACACATATTTCTGCCCACAGTCAGTGTTAAACTAATAAAACGAGTTATTAAAAGAGTTCAACATCAGAAAACATGGAGTGAGATACCACATGTTTCATAAATTATTATCTTGACCTAATCTTTATTCATATTAAGGCGAGACACGGCAGGCAAAAACATCGAGGGTTTTTCACTGGTCAATTTTGAGATTTTGGGATATTTGTCTTCAATAACATGTCTTCTTTCAGACTTGTGGTGAAAAAAAGTCTGAAATACACATTTAGGTCTTTATTTTACTACACTGTTTGCGTCTGTAGATTTCTCATAAATTCATCAAAAGTTGGCGTTGTAAATCCTCCCGCTGCTCCGCAATCACTGTCTGCTCCTGTCATCACACACACCGTTAGAAAGCTCTCTCTCTCCTGTACAATGCTATCGGATCCAAATATGGTCTTTTCCTTTTATCAGCAACCAATCATGAAAGTAAAAGGGCTGAATGCGCAATCTCATTGGCTGATGATAAATCTTTAAAGCCCGTTTTCTCAAAATGACTTTTTCAAGTCCGAAATCTCCACTTCAGTAGCACCGATATACACCAAACTTTCCAGTCTTGTACCTAGTTATATTATGAAGACATTTACAGAGGGATTCGTAAATATATTATTCCTAGCCTGATTTATATAACATTTTATTCCAAAAAACATGGCGAAAATCATTTTTTTAAGGCTATTGACAGTATTTTCTGATTTACAGGATAACAAAAGTAGATATCCATAAATCCCTCTGTAATTTTTCCCCATCTAATATGTGAACACAATGAAAAAATAATTTTTAATCTGGCTTTATCCAATACTCAGATTTAATTTTTTTTAAATATATGCAAATTAGTGGATATTTAATTAGATATTGCCTAATTTGCATATTTAAACATTAAATTACAGAAAACTTGTAATACACTTTTTTCTCATCTTAAAGTAGGTAATCAACTGGGAAAGTTTCATGGTGATATCTGCTAGTTAAAGATTTTACCCAATTCACCTGTAGTGTCTCGCCTTAAATGTCATATATACATGTTTATTTTCCAGCATGTTGATGAACAGAAGATAAGTGCTTCAGAGATCTCACACAGCTACAGCCGAACACTTCTGGTCATGGCTGAGAAAGAGAAGCCAGCCGAGGACAGAGTCCAGCAGGAGTCCAGCGTGGATCCTCATTACTCAGCAAGAGTCAGCACAGAACGCCTGCTCAATGGCTCATGTGGACCAGAAGCAGACCAGTATGACCACCAGCAGATCCTCATTATGCAGGACGACCTGACTGTCAGGAGAGCTGCTGCTTCTCTCTATGAGAAACGTCCAGCAGTGACCTCTGTCTACGCTCTTGATGAAAACCAGAGACGCGAATTGATCCACGGTGCCTCTGTGCCTCTGTCAGAGGACAGCCGACTGACGCTGGTAGGCCACGGTGAGAGAGACAGCTCTGGAGAGACGAGACTGGCAGGGTACACGGCTCGAGACGTCGCCAGAATCATTCAACACACCTTCAGGACGGGCCACAGGATCAGAACGACCAGTGTGGTGGCCTGTGAGGTGGGGTCAGATGAAGAGTTTGCTGAAGCCCTGCTGAGGGAGCTCCGTGAGACGGCCCACATCGAGACCGAGCTGCACCTCAGGAGCGCTGTGCTCCAGGTCCGACACACAGGAGAGATCATCACCCAGGAGATCTCTGAGGAAGGGGTGCAGTGGAGACACAATGATGACAGCAAGAAGGTGGTGGCAACCCTGGACAGGAACGGAGACGTAATTATCAGAAATGAGCCTGGCAGCAGAGGAGAGCAAGTCTTTACTCATGAAAGAAACTTTCTAGCGCCCCCCAAAAGAAAGAACCCACCAAAAAAAGATGATAAAGGAGCATCAAGTAGTACTACAGTTACCTACAGAAACAGCTGGCCTGCTGAGCCACGCAGATTTATTGACCAGAATGTTTTTAACCAGCTAACCCCTGCTGACCAAACTGCTCTTGATGATCTTGAAGCTCTGTCCTGGGCCTTCTTTCATGCAGACCTGCCACTTCCACAAAGAGTAAACGCAGACACCCTGGACATAAACCAGGATTATGTAATAGGGGTAAAAACAAAACAAGAAAATAACCAGCTGGTTGGCATCAAGTGGATAACGGATCAGCAAGGACTAAATAATGTTCTTGCCGGGTGTTATGAGATTAACACAGCAGATGATGTCAGAAGAATCATCCGTCATTATGCAAAGGATGGAGAAGATGAGCTCACATACCTAATGGTCAGAGACTGGATATACGTTGTTCATCATGTAAATCTGTATGTGTATCCAGTTGGAAAAAGGCTTGACCAAAATCAAAGAGATAATGTGGGAAGGAATGAAGTCAAGAAACGTATTGCGGGACAGACAGACAAAGTAGATTACGGAAACCTTCGAGTTCAAATAAAAAAAACAAGATATGCTAATTATGTGAAAGATATTTTTCTTGGACAGGAAACTTATCTACAGCTAAAAGATGAGCCCACGTACACCACATATTTCACTGCATCAGTTATAGCTGAATCTGCTCGAAACTTCCGGACATTTCCTCTGATTCTTATGGCCGTGGAAATGGTTGTAAACGGCAGAGAGGAAGGAGAGGATTTTCTTTATGAAGGGCATTCGATGGCAACAGGAGGTAGTTGGATTAACCAGGACCTGCGTGGATTTAGAGGCTCAGCAACACCTGAAGTCTCCAGCACACCAACTGCTTCCGCTAGTACAACGGGTCCCCTTAAAGAAGTCATAGGCAGAGAAGCCAGACTGTATAATTGGTGGATAAATACAATAGGTGGTGGGGAATTGCATGATATAAAGGTACACAAGATTGCAGAAAAGTTCGAGTTAACTGAAGGTGATCCAGTTAAAAATTACAACGATTTTATAAACGAAATGAATACAATCAGTGGAGCTTCATCATCTGGCCGATAAGAAGCCCACACTGACGGCTACGCGACTTTCCAAGAGCTAAACGTACCAGACCTCCCATGACCACACCATCAAGAAGAACGACTCAGCCATGTCTAGTGCGACTCTTTAACCGGTGAAGACTTACTGCTTAATGTTTTTTTTTTTATTATTATTTTTCTTTATTCATTTTCTTTATAATTTCATGATGTTTTAGTGTAGTCAGACTGTGTGTGCACTTGTGTGCTGAGCAGAGAGAGAGTTATAGTTAGCTTAGAGGTAATGTCCACTAGCAGAGATGATCCAGTGATGAAGATGATGTTTCAGATGTGTAGAGTTGCTCTTAGCGAGAGAAGGGATGTTTCAGCGGATGCAAATGTACCATATGTACATCACTAATAATGTGGATTGTCCCATGTGAAAGCATGGGGTAAATTCCAGTTTTAAACATAAGCATTAGGTATACAACATGATTTTTAACAAGTCTCTCTGTGATGTATATAAGCTTTACTGTACCACCTCAGAGAAAAATAAAGGCACGATGGGCTGAGAGGAGAAACATAGAGATGATGGGGTGAGGAAGGAGAAACCCAGAGGAACCGTTTACAGCTAGCATGATGGGGAATGAAGACCTCCTCTCATGTAGCCTTATATTGTTATATGCCTGTTTCTCTCTGTCTGACACACGACACATGTATAACTAATAAATCTCTTGGCAACAGTAACTGGTGCAGCTTCCGTGATCCAACACTAATGGGGGAAACACTGGGATGTGTGTGTACAGGGATAATAGCTGTGGCGTTAGCTGATGTGTTAGCTCTGGAGATGTGTAAAGCCTGATATAATCAGTGTAGGGAGTTTATCCTCCGTTGTCTGCTCTCGGCACCAGTGCTGAACACTGGGCGAGGACGTGTCTGCAGAGCACTGCATCTTATCACTGAGCTCGCATTACTACAGGCACACCTGATGGTGAATGTGGGAAAGCTTCACTGCATTATCACTGAGCTCGCATTACAACAGGCTCATCTGATGGGGAATGTGGGAAAGCTTCACTGGGTGGCCCTGAGGTGTCGGCAAACGCATGGACACATAATCTCACAGGGGTGACGGCTATGACTTTAGTGGAGGGGATGAAGAGGATAACTGTGAAAAAGGAGTGTAGTTTTTTGAAGAACAAACTCTTGTTGGCATGCAAGTAAAACAAATTAAAACAACTGTAAATTATTTAAATTGTTACATTAGTTTTGTAAGCTAAAGAAAAACTATTGTTTGTGTTAAAGGAGCCCTGGGCCTTATGCCTGTGCTTTTGGACGAGTGCACACAGAGCCCATGATGCTGTGAATGTGCTGAAGTGATGCTGTATTATTATAGCAAT
The DNA here is from genome assembly GCF_949319135.1 of Squalius cephalus. Classification (NCBI taxonomy): domain Eukaryota; kingdom Metazoa; phylum Chordata; class Actinopteri; order Cypriniformes; family Leuciscidae; genus Squalius; species Squalius cephalus. The sequence goes on from NC_137134.1 coordinate 278,734, forward strand.
CTCCACCTGCCTTGCTAAATATAAGGACATATATCTCATACATTTTGTGAGAAAAGAACCACATGACATGTGTCAGTAGAATAACATGCATTTTTAGTTTTAGAGAGGATATTGCAAATCTGCGTCACTCCCCCTAGCTAAATATAGATCCATCTGCCTTCTAGCTTCATTACTTCAGCTGGAGATGATTAGTTATCATTGTTCTGTGGTTGCCAATCTGAACAATTTAGGGAGAAATCCACCAGTTTCTGCACAGGGAGCTTTGCTGTGTCTCTGCTTTCTGAAAACAGCTGACTTCAACAGTCATGGATCTGTCCAAGCTTTACAAACAAGGTGCATTAGGGGGTTTGTCCATGAAATATTGGGGTTTTGCATCATTACTGAAATGTTTCACTTCAATTTGGAAGGGCAACGGCAACGACCAATTCACTGTGTATTTGATGGTTGTATTAATGTAACTGGCCTTTAATCAAACTCAGAGTAAGCAGAAAGTGCCAGCTTTATGCATAAACTGTTCCTTGAGTTATAGAGAGCAACACATGTGCATTAAGTAACAGGCAGGTGGTCTGACAACATTACTTTAATGCTCTGTCCAGCTCATCTGAAGAAAGCACATCAGCTGAAGCATGAAGCGGGAATTGGCTAAAGCGTCTGCTCTGCTTAGAAGTGTTTATTGTGTCGGAAACATTAAGCAGACACCTGCAGTAGAGACAGCAAATGTGTTCGCCAATCCTGCTTTTATGATTATATTCACTATTCCTTATTCTCATGTCCGTGAAAGCCTCTGGTACAGTGAGTGTGGGCGTTTTACACATGAAGTAAACACATATAGAGCTGACACACACACACACACACACACACACACACACACACACACACACACACACACACACACACACACACACAGGCATCCAAAACATGCTAATAGATGGCTAGATACACAGGTGGATAAATAAGAGATAAATGTGTTTAATATAAAGTTAAAATTCTGTCTAAGAGGCCATGAATAAGCTACACGAAACTGTAACAGAGCCACAGCCATGTGCACTGGTTTTAGGGAATAGATATCACACTTTATATGTGAAATAAAAAATAAAATTATGTTTGCTTTAATTTAAAATCCTAAAAAAGTAATCTTGAATGCATCTGTTCCTGTAAAACACAATCTCCAAAATTATCTGAGGCTTTTGGTAAAAACTGCATAGACAGTTGTTTGTATTTACCTAGTATTAAATACAACAAATAAACCTAGAGCTCACAGGAATGAAATGTCACAGAGCCTGGGAAATAAATATTCCAATCTCTCTTTAATAAGGTAAACGGGACCTGAGTGCTAATAAAGGAAAGGCCTCAAAGAAGTCATGATGATGTTACCAAGGAATCAAGTGTCATCCTGGTAACTCCGAGACAGACTCACTAGGGTATCAGTCACAGTTTGTGCATAGACCCCTGCATCACCACAGGCCATGAGCAATGGCAGGACACGAGGAAGGAGACGGTGTGGAGAAATGGCCAATCTGAATGTCAAACGGGTAGATTTGAGGAATGCATCCAGCATGCAGGGAACATAAACTGTCAGTTTATCATAGCAGAACTGCTGTAGTTGTGTGCAGCACAGCACCAGAGGCAGTGTTCACATCTACACTACGGTAAGGCAGCACAGCACCAGAGGCAGTGTTCACATCTACACTACGGTAAGGCAGCACAGCACCAGAGGCAGTGTTCACATCTACACTATGGTAAGGCAGCACAGCACCAGAGGCAGTGTTCACATCTACACTTGGGTAAGGCAGCACAGCACCAGAGGCAGTGTTCACATCTACACTACGGTAAGGCAGCACAGCACCAGAGGCAGTGTTCACATCTACACTATGGTAAGGCAGCACAGCACCAGAGGCAGTGTTCACATCTACACTTGGGTAAGGCAGCACAGCACCAGCGGCAGTGTTCACATCTACACTACGGTAAGGCAGCACAGCACCAGAGGCAGTGTTCACATCTACACTACGGTAAGGCAGCACAGCACCAGAGGCAGTGTTCACATCTACACTATGGTAAGGCAGCACAGCACCAGAGGCAGTGTTCACATCTACACTTGGGTAAGGCAGCACAGCACCAGAGGCAGTGTTCACATCTACACTACGGTAAGGCAGCACAGCACCAGAGGCAGTGTTCACATCTACACTACGGTAAGGCAGCACAGCACCAGAGGCAGTGTTCACATCTACACTACGGTAAGGAAGCACAGCACCAGAGGCAGTGTTCACATCTACACTACGGTAAGGCAGCACAGCACCAGAGGCAGTGTTCACATCTACACTACGGTAAGGCAGCACAGCACCAGAGGCAGTGTTCACATCTACACTACGGTAAGGCAGCACAGCACCAGAGGCAGTGTTCACATCTACACTACGGTAAGGCAGCACAGCACCAGAGGCAGTGTTCACATCTACACTACGGTAAGGCAGCACAACACCAGAGGCAGTGTTCACATCTACACTACGGTAAGGCAGCACAGCACCAGAGGCAGTGTTCACATCTACACTACGGTAAGGCAGCACAGCACCAGAGGCAGTGTTCACATCTACACTACGGTAAGGCAGCACAGCACCAGAGGCAGTGTTCACATCTACACTACGGTAAGGCAGCACAGCACCAGAGGCAGTGTTCACATCTACACTACGGTAAGGCAGCACAGCACCAGAGGCAGTGTTCACATCTACACTACGGTAAGGCAGCACAGCACCAGAGGCAGTGTTCACATCTACACTACGGTAAGGCAGCACAGCACCAGAGGCAGTGTTCACATCTACACTACGGTAAGGCAGCACAGCACCAGAGGCAGTGTTCACATCTACACTACGGTAAGGCAGCACAGCACCAGAGGCAGTGTTCACATCTACACTACGGTAAGGCAGCACAGCACCAGAGGCAGTGTTCACATCTACACTACGGTAAGGCAGCACAGCACCAGAGGCAGTGTTCACATCTACACTACGGTAAGGCAGCACAGCACCAGAGGCAGTGTTCACATCTACACTACGGTAAGGCAGCACAGCACCAGAGGCAGTGTTCACATCTACACTACGGTAAGGCAGCACAGCACCAGAGGCAGTGTTCACATCTACACTACGGTAAGGCAGCACAGCACCAGAGGCAGTGTTCACATCTACATTACGGTAAGGCAGCACAGCACCAGAGGCAGTGTTCACATCTACACTACGGTAAGGCAGCACAACATCAGAGGCAGTGTTCACATCTACACTTGGGTAAGGCAGCACATCATCAGAGGCAGTGTTCACATCTACACTACGGTAAGGCAGCACAGCACCAGAGGCAGTGTTCACATCTACACTACGGTAAGGCAGCACAGCACCAGAGGCAGTGTTCACATCTACACTACGGTAAGGCAGCACAGCACCAGAGGCAGTGTTCACATCTACACTACGGTAAGGCAGCACAACACCAGAGGCAGTGTTCACATCTACACTACGGTAAGGCAGCACAGCACCAGAGGCAGTGTTCACATCTACACTACGGTAAGGCAGCACAGCACCAGAGGCAGTGTTCACATCTACACTACGGTAAGGCAGCACAACATTTTTCCTGCAGCCTGCCGGATCCAGGCCGTATCCAGATCTGACGAAGGACCTTCGCCTGGACCGATGACAACGCAGTGCTGAAGTGCCAACTAGTCTCTCCCTATGGAGGATCCCACTACCACTCTACAGATAAGGCGTTGTCGGGAAAATTCGTCTCGCGGTCCTACCCCAAAGCAACAAATAAAATAAAATTCCTTATCAAAATTTATAAGGAAAGACAAGTATTCTGTTTAGGCTTGGCTTGTAGGGAATTCCAAACCTGCGTATATTCAAACGCACATAACTATAGAACCCATTCTAAATGCGCATGTGAACGCCATCAGTGTTTCTCACAGGTTCGCATTTAAAGTCTGTGTAGAGAGAATGGTGTCGTCTTAGCGGCCCCTAATTTAATAACAAATGATCATTGCGACGGAAGCACATCAATTAAAACTAACTTTAGATGGAAATAACTTAACTCTGCTGTACAGCCGAAACAATCTCTGTTGCCTTAAATTATACGCTTATCTCTGTAAAGCTGCTTTGAGACAATCTACATTGTTAAAAGCGCTATATAAATGAAGATGACTTGACAGAGGCAGTGTTCACATCTACACTTGGGTAAGGCAGCACAGCACCAGCGGCAGTGTTCACATCTACACTACGGTAAGGCAGCACAGCACCAGAGGCAGTGTTCACATCTACACTACGGTAAGGCAGCACAGCACCAGAGGCAGTGTTCACATCTACACTACGGTAAGGCAGCACAGCACCAGAGGCAGTGTTCACATCTACACTACGGTAAGGCAGCACAGCACCAGAGGCAGTGTTCACATCTACACTACGGTAAGGCAGCACAGCACCAGAGGCAGTGTTCACATCTACACTACGGTAAGGCAGCACAGCACCAGAGGCAGTGTTCACATCTACACTACGGTAAGGAAGCACAGCACCAGAGGCAGTGTTCACATCTACACTACGGTAAGGCAGCACAGCACCAGAGGCAGTGTTCACATCTACACTACGGTAAGGCAGCACAGCACCAGAGGCAGTGTTCACATCTACACTACGGTAAGGCAGCACAGCACCAGAGGCAGTGTTCACATCTACACTACGGTAAGGCAGCACAGCACCAGAGGCAGTGTTCACATCTACACTACGGTAAGGCAGCACAGCACCAGAGGCAGTGTTCACATCTACACTACGGTAAGGCAGCACAGCACCAGAGGCAGTGTTCACATCTACACTACGGTAAGGCAGCACAGCACCAGAGGCAGTGTTCACATCTACACTACGGTAAGGCAGCACAGCACCAGAGGCAGTGTTCACATCTACACTACGGTAAGGCAGCACAGCACCAGAGGCAGTGTTCACATCTACACTACGGTAAGGCAGCACAGCACCAGAGGCAGTGTTCACATCTACACTACGGTAAGGCAGCACAGCACCAGAGGCAGTGTTCACATCTACACTACGGTAAGGCAGCACAGCACCAGAGGCAGTGTTCACATCTACACTACGGTAAGGCAGCACAGCACCAGAGGCAGTGTTCACATCTACACTACGGTAAGGCAGCACAACATTTTTCCTGCAGCCTGCCGGATCCAGGCCGTATCCAGATCTGACGAAGGACCTTCGCCTGGACCGATGACAACGCAGTGCTGAAGTGCCAACTAGTCTCTCCCTATGGAGGATCCCACTACCACTCTACAGATAAGGCGTTGTCGGGAAAATTCGTCTCGCGGTCCTACCCCAAAGCAACAAATAAAATAAAATTCCTTATCAAAATTTATAAGGAAAGACAAGTATTCTGTTTAGGCTTGGCTTGTAGGGAATTCCAAACCTGCGTATATTCAAACGCACATAACTATAGAACCCATTCTAAATGCGCATGTGAACGCCATCAGTGTTTCTCACAGGTTCGCATTTAAAGTCTGTGTAGAGGGAATGGTGTCGTCTTAGCGGCCCCTAATTTAATAACAAATGATCATTGCGACGGAAGCAAATCAATTAAAACTAACTTTAGATGGAAATAACTTAACTCTGCTGTACAGCCGAAACAATCTCTGTTGCCTTAAATTATACGCTTATCTCTGTAAAGCTGCTTTGAGACAATCTACATTGTTAAAAGCGCTATATAAATGAAGATGACTTGACAGAGGCAGTGTTCACATCTACACTTGGGTAAGGCAGCACAGCACCAGCGGCAGTGTTCACATCTACACTACGGTAAGGCAGCACAGCACCAGAGGCAGTGTTCACATCTACACTACGGTAAGGCAGCACAGCACCAGAGGCAGTGTTCACATCTACACTACGGTAAGGCAGCACATCACCAGAGGCAGTGTTCACATCTACAGTACGGTAAGGCAGCACAACACCAGAGGCAGTGTTCACATCTACACTACGGTAAGGCAGCACAGCACCAGAGGCAGTGTTCACATCTACACTACGGTAAGGCAGCACAGCACCAGAGGCAGTGTTCACATCTACACTACGGTAAGGCAGCACAGCACCAGAGGCAGTGTTCACATCTACACTACGGTAAGGCAGCACAGCACCAGAGGCAGTGTTCACATCTACACTACGGTAAGGCAGCACAGCACCAGAGGCAGTGTTCACATCTACACTACGGTAAGGCAGCACAGCACCAGAGGCAGTGTTCACATCTACACTTGGGTAAGGCAGCACAGCACCAGAGGCAGTGTTCACATCTACACTACGGTAAGGCAGCACAGCACCAGAGGCAGTGTTCACATCTACACTACGGTAAGGCAGCACAGCACCAGAGGCAGTGTTCACATCTACACTACGGTAAGGCAGCACAGCACCAGAGGCAGTGTTCACATCTACACTACGGTAAGGCAGCACAGCACCAGAGGCAGTGTTCACATCTACACTACGGTAAGGCAGCACAGCACCAGAGGCAGTGTTCACATCTACACTACGGTAAGGCAGCACAGCACCAGAGGCAGTGTTCACATCTACACTACGGTAAGGTAGCACAGCACCAGAGGCAGTGTTCACATCTACACTACGGTAAGGCAGCACAGCACCAGAGGCAGTGTTCACATCTACACTACGGTAAGGCAGCACAGCACCAGAGGCAGTGTTCACATCTACACTACGGTAAGGCAGCACAGCACCAGAGGCAGTGTTCACATCTACACTACGGTAAGGCAGCACAGCACCAGAGGCAGTGTTCACATCTACACTACGGTAAGGCAGCACAGCACCAGAGGCAGTGTTCACATCTACACTACGGTAAGGAAGCACAGCACCAGAGGCAGTGTTCACATCTACACTACGGTAAGGCAGCACAACACCAGAGGCAGTGTTCACATCTACACTACGGTAAGGCAGCACAGCACCAGAGGCAGTGTTCACATCTACACTACGGTAAGGCAGCACAGCACCAGAGGCAGTGTTCACATCTACACTACGGTAAGGCAGCACAGCACCAGAGGCAGTGTTCACATCTACACTACGGTAAGGCAGCACAGCACCAGAGGCAGTGTTCACATCTACACTACGGTAAGGCAGCACATCACCAGAGGCAGTGTTCACATCTACACTACGGTAAGGCAGCACATCACCAGAGGCAGTGTTCACATCTACACTACGGTAAGGCAGCACAGCACCAGAGGCAGTGTTCACATCTACACTACGGTAAGGCAGCACAGCACCAGAGGCAGTGTTCACATCTACACTACGGTAAGGCAGCACAGCACCAGAGGCAGTGTTCACATCTACACTACGGTAAGGCAGCACAGCACCAGAGGCAGTGTTCACATCTACACTACGGTAAGGCAGCACAGCACCAGAGGCAGTGTTCACATCTACACTACGGTAAGGCAGCACAGCACCAGAGGCAGTGTTCACATCTACACTACGGTAAGGCAGCACAGCACCAGAGGCAGTGTTCACATCTACACTACGGTAAGGCAGCACAGCACCAGAGGCAGTGTTCACATCTACACTACGGTAAGGCAGCACAGCACCAGAGGCAGTGTTCACATCTACACTACGGTAAGGCAGCACAGCACCAGAGGCAGTGTTCACATCTACACTACGGTAAGGCAGCACAACATCAGAGGCAGTGTTCACATCTACACTACGGTAAGGGAGCACAGCACCAGAGGCAGTGTTCACATCTACACTACGGTAAGGCAGCACAGCACCAGAGGCAGTGTTCACATCTACACTACGGTAAGGCAGCACAGCACCAGAGGCAGTGTTCACATCTACACTACGGTAAGGGAGCACAGCACCAGAGGCAGTGTTCACATCTACACTACGGTAAGGCAGCACAGCACCAGAGGCAGTGTTCACATCTACACTACGGTAAGGGAGCACAGCACCAGAGGCAGTGTTCACATCTACACTACGGTAAGGGAGCACAGCACCAGAGGCAGTGTTCACATCTACACTACGGTAAGGCAGCACAGCACCAGAGGCAGTGTTCACATCTACACTACGGTAAGGCAGCACAGCACCAGAGGCAGTGTTCACATCTACACTACGGTAAGGCAGCACAGCACCAGAGGCAGTGTTCACATCTACACTACGGTAAGGAAGCACAGCACCAGAGGCAGTGTTCACATTTACACTACGGTAAGGCAGCACAGCACCAGAGGCAGTGTTCACATCTACACTACGGTAAGGCAGCACAGCACCAGAGGCAGTGTTCACATCTACACTACGGTAAGGCAGCACAGCACCAGAGGCAGTGTTCACATTTACACTACGGTAAGGCAGCACAGCACCAGAGGCAGTGTTCACATCTACACTACGGTAAGGCAGCACAGCACCAGAGGCAGTGTTCACATCTACACTTGGGTAAGGCAGCACAGCACCAGAGGCAGTGTTCACATCTACACTACGGTAAGGCAGCACAGCACCAGAGGCAGTGTTCACATCTACACTACGGTAAGGCAGCACAGCACCAGAGGCAGTGTTCACATCTACACTACGGTAAGGCAGCACAGCACCAGAGGCAGTGTTCACATCTACACTACGGTAAGGCAGCACAGCACCAGAGGCAGTGTTCACATTTACACTACGGTAAGGCAGCACAGCACCAGAGGCAGTGTTCACATCTACACTACGGTAAGGCAGCACAGCACCAGAGGCAGTGTTCACATCTACACTACGGTAAGGCAGCACAGCACCAGAGGCAGTGTTCACATCTACACTACGGTAAGGCAGCACAGCACCAGAGGCAGTGTTCACATCTACACTACGGTAAGGCAGCACAGCACCAGAGGCAGTGTTCACATCTACACTACGGTAAGGCAGCACAGCACCAGAGGCAGTGTTCACATCTACACTACGGTAAGGCAGCACAGCACCAGAGGCAGTGTTCACATCTACACTACGGTAAGGCAGCACAGCACCAGAGGCAGTGTTCACATAGCACTGTCACACTGGTGCCGAAACCCGGAAGAAGTAGGCGGGAACCGGAGTGTGTGTGACAGCACTATAGCGCGAGCTGCTCCTGCACACACACACACACACACACACACACTGCACACGGAGTGTGTGTGACAGCACTATAGCGCGAGCTGCTCCTGCACACACACACACACACACACTGCACACGGAGTGTGTGTGACAGCACTATAGAGCGAGCTGCTCCTGCACACACACACACACACACACACACACACACACACAAACTGTGATTTCTAATCCAGGAACCATGTTTGAGAACTTTGAGATTAATTAATTAATTAATTAATTAATTTTTTATTTTTTATGTTGCTGTTCTTGTTTACTGTTTACACTTTTGTCAGTGTTTTATTCTCTCATGCTGAATGCTGTTTGGAAGTAATTTGCATCATATGACAGATCCATAACTGTATATTTTCTTTTTATTATTGCTTAACTTAGAATTAACCTTATTCTGTCCCCGTTTGCTGTATGGTCCTTTCGATGAACAAGAGGGATGGAATTAATTACATATATGTGACCCTGCCTGTGAAAACCCAGCTAAAGTCATTTTTTTGTGATTCAGTGTTTTTTACATAAAATCATCCTACACAATGTAAAGAACATTCTGTGAAAATATAACCTTAATATCTTTAAAATTGACTGAGTAAGGCCATGTCAAAGATTTGCTCAAATTCGGCCTCAGAAAATCATATTTTTGAGAAATTCCAATTTAAAAATAAGTTATTTTTTAAAACTGCAACACATTTGATCCATTAGTTATCCTGCATATGTGACTTATAACACATTAAAGCTGAGATTCTCCCCTTTTTAGTGATATATGACACATCAGTGGAAAAATTCTTAAAGTTTTGTAAAACAGATCTATTTATTATGATGTGCATGTCCAAAAAGCTAAAAGCATAAAAACATTGAAAACGAATGGGGGTACCACAAGAGCTTTATCGTAGCAACAATTACCATGTCAATTCAGTGGAATGATTTGTATAACTTTATTAGTAAAATGAAATATCAGTGAAATGTCAATAATATATCAATTAAATAACATACCATTTCTCATTCTCTGAAATTATCATTCTCTTACTGGCCCACGGTGTAACATTGAGTAAATCTGGAGTAAAAAATAAATAAACAAATAAAATTTCAAGGGATAGTTCACCCAAAAACTACAATTCTGTCATAATTTACTCACCCTGATGTTGTTCCAAACCTGTATGAGTTTCTTTCTTCTACTGAGCAAAAAATAAGATATTTTAAAGAATGTTTGTAACCAGACAGTTGACGGACCCCATTGACTTCCATAGGTGCCGCCAACTGTCTGGTTACCAACATTCTTAAAAATATCTTATTTTTTGTTAAACAGAAGCAATAAACTTATACAGGATTGGATAGGGTAACATGAGGGTGAGTATGAGTATGAGTAAATAATTTTTGGGTGAACTATCCCTTTAACAGGTCAGTCTCAAACTTTGTACACATTCTAAAATTGTCTAGATGCAAAATAAAATCCTGAGTGACAGCAACTCTCCCTCCTTGAAAAATAAAGAACACTTTTCCCCATTGAAATACTTGCAGTTGCAAGAGAAACTGATTTTCAGTTTCACATCTGGACTTCCAGCATTCAAAGCAAATTCTTCTTGCTTGTGTTCCCTCTTCATGTTCGCCAGACAAATAGCTTGGGGTTCAATCACCAAAACTGGCTTGTCCTCCTCATCATGTTGGTCACTGCCTGAAAAAGCAAAGATCATTTTTTTTCAATTCAAAGCAAGATACCTAAAAACATGATTGTGTAACATGCAAGAATGGGAAATGGGTTTAATTTCACATTTAAAATGGATAATGAAGCATTTTATATGAAAATATCAGAAAATATTTTTTCAGTTTAGTCAGACTGGATCTGATTAATTGAGGGGAGGGCATAAGAACAAGAAACAGCCTATAGGTGGTTAGCAGACTTCAATTCAGAGTGTAATGAAACAAATAAACATCATGCCATAAACGTAATTAATTTAAACTGACTAAATCCCAATCAACAAATGTAATAAACATTTAAATCCACTATTTTTGCATCACAGATATGTGTTAGCATTACATTGGCTGGACTAGACAGTATACATTTACATTAGCATAAAACAATAATAACACAAACTTACCGTCAAATTCCTCGTCAGTTTCGTCAAAGAAGTGTCCTGTTCATCATCACAATCATCCTCCAGAAAATAATCCACAATAAAACCGGTTAAATCATAATTTGGGTTCAATTCCACCGAGGTTAATATCAAGCAAGCTGTTTAAGCAAGCAGCTATTTTCCGTTCCTGCTCATACTTCGGTGTCGCCGGCAGATGTCAAAACAACGCATTACGTTACCATCATCCAGCAAATAACACGTAGCAGGCCAAAAATGTCCTTAAAATAAGTTTAATATTATTGGCAGAATACTAAGCTACAAAACAAATAAGCAGTTCTTAAAATATTGGCTATGACAAGAAAAAATCACCACAGACATCTAAACGCGGCTGACATCTTCTCTCTTTTTTTGCATTGTGTTGACCTGATTACCGGCGCTCGCGGATTGATATTAAAGTCTGTTTTTACTCTTTCTAATAGAAAATACACAGAAAAGAAGTTCCTGAACCGATTGATATACGAATCAGCAGTGTTGTTGCGCGAAATAAACGCAGAGACGACTGAAATCAATGTTTAGGAAGCCCACGTCCGTTTTTTTTTTTGCGCAAAAGTATAACGTAGTGTCAATAAAAACATTAATTTCAGTATTTATCATGTTATAAATGAAAATGTAAGTATTGCATCTCAAAACCAATGGTATAATCTATCATTTACAGCAATAAACACACATGGACTATTTTTGTCATTTTTATGGCTATGACTACTTTGACGCTCGTTTACTCATAATTCGATTCTGCGACTTTAGCCGGGGTTTCACAGGCGGGGTCACATATGTGATATTCCAATGGTATCTGTAACTGTGTGATGTACTCTGTTTATGTGGAAAAATTCAAAATAAAGTTGGGAAAAAAAAGAAAAAAAGAAAGTGATGTCATACACTCACGCCCACAACACACGCGCTCACACAACAACATAAACACAAGACTAGAAGGAACAGAGAATACATCTACCGTGACAGGGGTTTTCAAAAATGTTCGGTTTCAGTGACCTGATACTGCGTTTCCGTGTGGACGAACGACCGAACCGCGTAAAAAAAGTCACGGTTATAAAAATACCCGTGTCTGTATGGACAAGGCCTTAGACACTACAAATAACATACAAAAAAAGAAAAAAGAAAAAACCTAAATAAATAGTATAGGAGAAAATAGGGACTGAAGAGATGTGGGGGGAGGGTTATCTTATTATTATATTATCTTCTATTATTATCTTACTATCTAAAAATTACTTTATCTATAGAGAGTGCTGACAATGGTAATTGTTACATAGGAGAAAAGATAGAAATAAAAATAAAAATTGACTAATACAATGTTGGCAGTATGATGGTAGTGAGGAGTGGTGGTGGTGATGGTAATGAAGATGGTAATAAATAATAAATGGTTACTTTGCTTATGCACACACACACACACACACACACACACACATACACACACACACACACACACACACACAAACTGTGATTTCTAATCCAGGAACCATGTTTGAGAACTTTGAGAGCCTTGGTGGAAGAGTGGGGTAACATCTCACAGCAAGAAAAGGCCAGTCTGCTACAGTCCATGAGGATGATCTGTGGGACTTACAGCAGCTCCTGGCTACACCTGATATGACTGCTTATTTTCATATTGTTCAGGGACTCATTGTTCCATTTCTTTTCATCAAATGTCTGCGGAACCTGTTTATTTTATGTTTATGTTGTTGAATCTTTTTATGTTCATAACAATATTTATACATTAAGACATTTTCTGGAAATAAAAGCAGTTGAAAGTTAGACATCACTTTTTTACAGAGTTTAGTTCTGTATGACTGTCCCTTTTTTGTCATTATGTTTTTGATAACACAGATGCAACATGACTGATGAAAGTGATTAAGCATAAAGCACATAATGTCTACATTTACCATTTAGTTTATTTAATGAGCTAATTTAATACAATTTATGAACTAATTTCAGTTTAATTAATTGTTCAAATTGAACATCAAAAGCAGAAAACATACTCTCTGAAATAAAACAAAGATACATGTAGTGTAAATTACAAATATAAATCCTACAAAGATAATCATATCCTTTATGAGTGACAGCTTTACCAGTTTAATTACAATTGATGCTCTGTAATTGAATTGGCTCTATCACTCTCTCTCCTCTCCACTATAGCTGGTGTGTGGTGAGCGCACTGGCACCGTTGTACTGTGGCTGTTGTCACTGTCACATCATCCAAGTGGTTGAGGAGAGATCCCCTGATATGATTGTAAAGTGCTTTGGGTGTACAGTAGTACATATGAAAGTGCTATATAAATGCCTCATTCTATTCTATTCTATTCTATTCTATTCTATTCTATTCTGTAAAAATATTGATCAGAGAGGATGCTGGCTGAAATATTTTCAGAGTTAAGATGAGTTTAACTGTCTTTTTAAACCAGGGATAAAATATAGCATAGATCAGAGGATTCAGACCTGGGTTTATGTTCCACATCCACATTAAAATAATTCTGGCTGTCTCAGAGTTTACCCATATATAACAGGTATAATATGGAACATAGCCAATCATATAAACTACCACAATGATTCCTAATATCAGAGTAGCTTTACTCTCAGATTTCCTCTTCAATGAACCTTCTGTTACACATTTACCACCCTTCATCAGAGAGTTTATAACTTTCACATGCTGAAGTACTACATAGAAAATCCTCATATATAAAGAAAGGGATATGGTACATGGAAAAATAAAAGCAATTAACGCATCAACGATAAACAAGGGAAGTCCCCCATAAATAGTACAATCTCCATAACACACGTCGACTGTGGATGAATCAATGTTTAAATATTTAAACACAATTACAACTGAAAGACCATAAGAAAATGAAAAAGCCCAGCTCAGACAGATGCATATTAAAGTTTTAGTTGTGGTTATTTTCTGTAGGTAGTGTAAAGGGTAACACACAGCCACATAACGATCAACAGCAATTAAAACTAAACTACTGAGAGATGCTGTGGAGAGAAATGTAAAGACTAAAAGACACAGTCTACAGAAAGTTTCTCCAAAGTACCAACAATCACCCTCAATCTGTGTGGTGGCCTGTATGGGCATCATAAAAAGTCCAAAAAGCACGTCGGCCACAGCCAGAGAGAGAATATTCAGGTTGGTTGGAGTGTGAAGCTTCTTGAAGTGAGAGATAGAGATGATCACCAGCAGGTTCAGAAGCACAGTCCATACTGACAGCAATGGAAAAAACACATACATAATAATGTATTCATGTCTAGAGTATTCAAATCTCTTGATACATGATGAGTTGATGTCAGGAAAGCAGTATTGAGTCTCATGATCCTCTGTCTCATAGGCCATGAGTGAGTCTCCTCATGTTAGGAGTTTGTTCTGCTCTCTTTCTTGTCATATAATTTATACAGTGTCTGGATCAGACAGCCCACCCATCTACTGCCCACTGATGATGTAACATTCAAATGTTTTTTATTTTTTATTAATTAATTATTATTTTAATTTTTTGTTTGTTTGTTCAAGTTTCAAGTTTCAAGTTTGTATTTATTTATATAGCACATTTAAAAACAGCAAACAGGGCTGACCAAAGTGCTGAACAATACACAAGATACAAAACATAACCACATATTCATGACAAAAGCTCACAATGTATTAAAAGCTAAAGAAAAAAAGTAGGTTTTAAGAACATTAGATTTGAAATGCAATTAATTTCTTGTCCAGATTAGAATTCTCTTACATTTTTCAAAACTTAATACATTTTTGTTTTGTTTTTTGCTTCATTTCTTCGCTGTTTTGGTATTAAGTATTTCCACATGAAAGCAAAGCACAGGTGGAACTGAACTGAACACAGGTGTGGTGGTTTTTGCTTTAATCAGTAATCAGCCACTGTAGATCACCCTTCTGTCACAGTGTCTGGTTTGTGTTTCCCCGGGTGTCCACTAGAGGTCTCTCTCCCTTACTGTCACCATTCATTCTGGAACTGCATTTCCCACGATCCTTTGTCTGTTCTCATCACTCATCATTGCACTCAGCTGTTTTCCATTACGTTAGCTGTGTCCCAATGTTGAAGGCTGCATCCTTCGAAGGACGCAGACTTCAAGGATGCAGCCTATGTGTCCTCTGAAGGACGCACCATGTAGCCTTCCTAGGATTTCCTAATTGTGCAACCAGGTGTTCCAGATCAGCGCTCCTGGCGCCAAGCAACGGTGCGAGAGGACAGCTGCTCTCCTGATCATTCATTTTGATAACTGAGTAAACAACTATGGAGCCAGAATTGGCTATTGTCATTTTTATGTTTTATATTTTACTGGAGGACATGGTGAGGATTTTTTAGCCCCGGCGCTGCCGGATCATGTATTTTCGGTTTAGCCCTGTTTGAATACAAAACCCAATTGAATATAAAAAAGTCCAGTATTTCTCGCGCTCGTCATCTGCAGCTGTCACAGTTGCCAGGCGACAAGAACAATCCTCTGTAGGCTAGACCGGTCCGAGCGCTTCAGATGCGCCCTTTGATATGGGACGCAGCTCTAGTTAGCAACAATTTGTTAATATTGTGACAATAAGCCTACATTTTGTTACTTTAATTTTCGGAACTGCATATTTCGTTAAGTATTCATTTACAAATGTGAAGTAACCTACTGAAGTACTTTTTTCCCTCACATCACAATATGATTACATTAAACTACACAAAATAATGTAACAACCAGATATTACTGTGTATTGAAAATATACAGAAGTAAAATGCAACATAGCCTACGCAGTAATGCAGTAGTAGCCTAATATAAATGCAGTAGTTATTAAAAGTACTTTTTTCAGAAAGCCATCGATTGAATCAGCCCTGCAAACCTGTTGGTAGACAACTTAGTGGATAGTGGAAATATGCACTCAAACACTCTGGAGACCATCCTCATCCCAGATGATGTCCCACCAGCAGAGAGGCCTTACCAGGGGCAGCCCATCCCGGTCCAGCAGTTCAGCTCAATAGAGTCTAAATCTTTTTTTTTCTTATTTTATGTATTGTAAAATTAAATGTTTATGTTGATTTTGATATGTTTAACGTATTTTGTAAATAGTTGGAAAAAGTACTTTAATCTAGCCTAAAGAACAAATGATTTTCATTTACCAATTTTATTTGAAAAAATAAAAAGGTATAGAATTTGTTTCATGCAGAAATTATGACTGTCATTACAAAAATAAACAATGTCCAGAACAATTCATTCTCTTTTATTTACACAATTAAAGTTGCATAAAAATACATGTACATAATTTTTCTTTTAAAAAATAAAAGTGAAAAAAGTTAAACAAGAATATGTAGAAAATATATATATTTTTCAAACATTCTCTCAAGAAGAGAAAACAGCCTGTCCATCCTCTCCCTTCTTTCCTGTGCACTCCTCGCCTCTGCCTCCCTCTGTAGTTGCATTTCTTCTCTGATCAAGTCCAAAAACTCGTCCGGTCTCGCCGCCTTCGTGTTGGTGCTGGTGGTGGTACTCCTCCTCACCGTGGGCACCCACTACTGAACTCGGCCCTGGTGTGTCCTCAGGGATTGAGGCGATGAGGACAGGGGGGTTGGTGCAATGCCTCTGTCCAAACACCTCATCCATGAGGACAAACCAGGGCCAAGTGTCAGCAGTGGGTTTCCCACTCACACCCTCACCTGTCCCAGGACACTTGCAATCCTAAAGGCAGAGCAAATGAACCATGGCTTGTTAACAACAACAGGACAATACATTTCAGCAAAGATGTGTGTATTACTTTTCTTATATATATATATATATATATATATATATATATATATATATATAGATCCATATATATAGACCCATTTTTTCCTGAATTGTTCTAAAAAAGCAGAAAAGGGTACTTAACACAGAGGAGCAATCTTTAGTGCATTGTTAACACTGCAAAATATGACACATCAAGACATGCATACAAAATACTTAAGAAATCATATTTCTGTATACTAAATTTGGTTAAAACCACATGGCTTGCATGACAGCACAACAAAAACACATAAAAGTGAAACCCCATTGCCTTATCTACTGCTTTTCTTATTGTTTTTGGGCTTTATTGGGTGAGTGATATTTCTTATAATACACAAGTGCAAATATTACAAATAGGTCGTTAAACTAATAACGTTATTACCACAAGTTTTGCCTAAAACTACCTGATAAATGTAGCCACGCAATGGTGACGAAGGAGTTAAGAAGCAGTTTATAAGAAACTTTAACTCTGGTTTCGCTAGCTATTTGAGTAAATGAAAACATAATACTTACATTTAAATGTGCATTTGCTGTCCACCACCGATCTCTAGTCTCGGCCGCCTTTAAAAATAAATAAATAAATGCTGTCGTCAACGGCACGCAATGACTTATGGGGTAGAATAGGCCGCTAAGTGTCCATTTATGTATCCTTCTTTTCACGGGGAAAAGAAGGGTGCATTTGGCATCGCTTTTGAATCAGGGAAGCCTTCGTCGCGGCGCGATGACGCAACCGGCCTTCGAATACGGCCTTTGAAGGATGGAGAACTGAATTGGGACAGCCTTCATCGCGCCGCGGTGACGCAATCGGCCTTCAAATGCGACCTTCCAAGGATGCAGCCTTTGAATTGGGACGTCCTTCGTCGCACCGCGGTGACGCAATCGGCCTTCAAATACGGCCTTCGAAGGATGCAGCCTTCTGTCACGGTGTGACAAAAATTAGAAAAAGAGATTAAAGCCCTTGTGAATGCAGTGTTATTTGGAGACCTCCTGTGGACGCCCGTCTCATTGCACTGCGAATCTGTTGCCATGGCAGCGAGGCCAATTGCCTGATTGACAGCAGGTGTGGAGAATTACAGAGAGCGTTGTGAGAGGGACACGTATTCAGATGGGGCTTTAAAAAGAGAGAGGAAGCAGACTGTCAGTTGTTGGTTCTCCTCCCGTGAGATACTGTGTTTTGTCGGCGGGTTGTTTGTATTTGAGGCTGGGCTGTGCAGCAGGGCGAAGATTGAAGCCGAGAAATGGAAAGGAGAGAGTGAAGTTTTTGTCAACGAAAACCCAAGGGATATCGTCAGCAGTGGGAAAGACGCAAAGTGATGAGTATTGGATTCGTTGTTTATATGCACTGACACTGAAGTGGTGTGGAGAGTTTGGCAAGCGTGTGGCTCTGTAACGACGAGGCTGAGGCAGCATTAGAATCCATTTGCGGGTGTTTATTAGCAGCAGGTTTTAGAGACAGAAACGTTAAGCCAGGCAATAGGTCAAAATCACAATAGCAGTCCAATCCAGCGACATACACAAGGGCAATCCAAAAGGCAGAGATGAGCAAACAGGCAAAATGTCCAAACACAGTCATCAGTCCAAAAACAGGCTACCAGAACAGAGGGGCAATCCAACAGGCGTAAATCAGAAAATCAGGCAGAATCAATACACGAGATAAGCAGGCAGAAAACAATGGAAACGCTCGGTAAGGCAGATTAACTGGCAATACTTCGCAAAGAGCAAACACACAAACACTTCTTAAATACTGTTCAAACAGGAAATGAAAGTAGAAGCAGAGGGAGCGGTACACAGTCAATACTCAGGAGAAGGCTCCCTCTGCTGGCGTGGCGTTACAGAACCCCCTCCCTTAGGAGCGCCTCCTGGCGCTCGACGTGGACGTCCCCGTGGTCGTGGTGCTGGTCGATCAGGTCTGGCACGATGAAAATCCTTGATGAGAGAAGGGTCCAGGATATCGCTGCCGGCTACCCATGATCTCTCCTCAGGTCCATAGCCCTCCCAGTCCACCAGGTATTGGAGCTGACCCCCTCTCCGTCTTGAGTCCAGTAACTCATTCACCTTGTAAGCTGGAGTTCCATCAATGTCCAGTGGAGGTGGCGGCTCTCGAGCCTCAGCGTTGGGGTCAGCCCCCGAGTGGACCGGTTTGAGGAGGGAAACATGAAAGGATGGAGAGATACGATAATTAGCAGGAAGCTCTAATTGGTATGTGACCTCATTTATTCTTTTTAGAATTTTGAATGGACCAACATACCTTGGTCTGAGCTTCCTGCTCGGTAGCCGCAGCTTGAGGTCCCTGGTAGAAAGCCAGACCCGCTGTCCTGGTTGGTAGGGAGGATGTGGGCGACGTCGCCTGTTGGCCTGGAGTTCTTGAACTCTTACAGCTCTCTGAAGACGGACATGTGCACTGTCCCACACCCTCTCACTACGCCGGATCCAATCGTCCACTGCAGGGACCGATGATGGTTCGCCAGACCATGGGAACAAAGGAGGTTGATACCCAAGGACGCACTGGAAGGGGGTCAGGCCAGTTGAGGAGTGAGTTAAAGAATTTTGTGCATATTCTGCCCATGGGAGGAATTCAGACCAGCGGTGTTGTTCTCGGCTGCAGTATGATCGAAGATATCTACCTATTTCTTGGTTTAATCGTTCAACTTGTCCATTAGACTGAGGGTGGTATCCTGACGTGAGACTGATGTTGATGTCCAGATGCTTACAGAAAGCTCTCCAAACTTGGGACGTAAATTGAGTTCCTCTATCGCTGACAATATCATCAGGTATACCATAAATTCGGAAGACATGATGAAATAGTGCTTGAGCAGTTTCCATGGCAGTGGGGAGACCCTTTAGAGGAACCAACCGACAGGACTTGGAGAAGCGATCAATTATGACAAGGATAGTAGTGAAGCTATTGGAGAGTGGCAGATCGGTCACAAAATCAATGGAAAGATGGGACCAAGGACGTTGTGGTATAGGTAGTGGTTGGAGAAGACCAGAAGGTAACTCTTTGGGGGTTTTAGATTGGGCACAGACCTGGCAGGCTTTGACGTAAGTAGTAACATCCTTGGTCATCGAGGGCCACCAGAATGAGTTTTTCAGTAAGTGAAGAGTGCGAGATATACCTGGATGGCCTGAGCTGACAGAAGAGTGGACCCATTGCGTTACTCTGTGACGTAGATCTTGTGGAACATACTGTTTGTCAGGGGGGCAGTTGTCAGGTGCAGGCTCTTGTAGTTGGTCCCTTTGTATTTCCTCCATTATGTCCCAGGTGACTGGGGCGATGACAATAGAAGGTGGGAGAATACATTCTGGTGGGATGCTTTCAGTGGGAAGATCGTACCGCCTAGATAAGGCATCTGCCTTGCCATTCTTACTGCCTGGTCGATATGTCACTGTAAACTGAAACCGTGTGAAAAACAGAGACCAGCGAGCCTGGCGTGAGTTGAGTCGTTTGGCACTCTTGATGTATTCTAGATTCTTGTGGTCGGTTATTACTTGAAAGGGATGGATTGCTCCTTCGAGCCAGTGTCTCCACTCTTCGATGGCTGCTTTCATGGACAAAAGTTCTTTGTTCCCCACATCGTAATTCCTTTCTGCTGCGGTTAACTTCCTTGAGAAGAATGCGCATGGATATAGTTTACCGGGTTGGCCGTGACGTTGGGAGAGTACAGCTCCAACTCCACAGTCTGAAGCGTCTACCTCCACCACAAACGGGAGATCCGGATCAGGATGTTTTAAGATGGGGGCTGTTGTAAACCTTTCTTTCAAAGTATTGTATGCTTGGCTGGCCTCTTCAGTCCATTTCAGCTTCGAAGGTCTCCCTTTCAAGAGGGATGTCAGGGGTGAAGCAATCATACTGTAATTTCTGATGAAGCGTCGATAAAAGTTGGCAAACCCCAGAAACCGTTGAAGCTCCTTAAGGGTGGATGGTTGTGGCCATTCTGTGACTGCTTTAACTTTGGATTCATCCATCTTTACTCCTTGGTGACCGATGTGGTAACCCAGGAATGCAGTCTGTCTGACGTGAAATTCACACTTCTCTGCCATGACGTATAGTCGGTTTGCAAGTAGACGAGAAAGGACTGTCTTGACATGGCTGATATGTTCATCCTCAGATTTTGAGTAAATTAAAATATCGTCAATGTAAGCTATTACATACTGGTTCAGAAGGTCTCGGAAGATCTCATTAATGAACGACTGGAAAACAGCTGGAGAGTTGGCAAGTCCATATGGCATAACCTGGTACTCATAGTGCCCTCTAGTGGTGAAGAAGGCAGTTTTCCATTCATCGCCCTCTTTGATTCTGATCAAGTTATAGGCACTCCGTAAGTCAAGTTTAGTGTAGATGGTGGCTTCTCGGAGCTGTTCCAGGGCTGAGGGAACTAATGGAAGGGGGTAGCGGAATTTCACTGTGATGTTGTTCAGTCCTCTATAATCGATACAAGGCCTTAACCCGCCATCTTTTTTCTCAACAAAGAAGAACCCTGCTGCAGCTGGAGATGTGGAGGGTCGAATGAACCCTGAGCTTAGTGCTTCTTCGATATATTCTTCCATGGCTTGGGTCTCCTTCCTGGACAGGGGGTAGACTTTACTTTTAGGGGGCATGGCATTGGGGAGTAAATCAATTGCACAGTCCCAGGGGCGATGAGGTGGTAGTTGCATTGCTTTGGTTTTACTAAAAACTTCTGCCAGATCGTTATAACAATTGGGAATATTAACAGTCTTGTTAGTCTCAGGGCTTTCAATGCTGGTTGTGAAACATGGTTGGGGAACTTGGGAAAAACAATGGTTTTCACAGAAATTCGACCAATTGGTCAGCTCACCATAATGCCAGGAAATAACAGGGTCATGAATGGACAGCCATGGAAATCCGAGGATCACTTCATGTTTAGGAGAGTCAACGATGTACAGAGAGATCAATTCTTTATGGAACAAACCTACTTGGAGAGTTAACGGTTTAGTCTGATGGGTAATCCCCTCTCCAATGGTGTTATCATCAATGGCTTTGATCTTGATAGGAGGATTACATGGTTGAGTGGGAATGTCATACTTCTTGATAAGTTCCTTATGTATGAGGTTCAAAGCTGCTCCAGAATCGATCATTGCTGTTAATGAAATACATGCATCTTCAGTCTTTAGTTTAATAGGGAGCTTGAATGATTTGTTATGTAGAAGTGAAAAATGTTCAAGATTTACCCGGGAAGTTGTTTGACTCTTATGTGGGCACCCTTGGCTGCGATGGCCGGCTTCACCGCAGTAGAAACATAGACGAAGTTGTCGTCTTCTCATTCTTTCTTCCTCAGATAATCTAGATAGACCGAGTTGCATTGGTTCGTCACTAGGCTTGATAGTTGATGAAGTCATCGGTTGCGAAACGGTAGCCGGAAAATGTTGAAATTCCCTCAAACTTCTTCGTTTGGGTGCTTGTCTCATTAGATTATCAATCTTTATAGTGAGGGTCACAAAGTCAGAAAATGATAAATTCTCTCCTTTACAAGCCAGCTCTGTTTGCAGATTAGGGTTGAGGCTCTGTTGAAACACAGCTTTCAGTGAAATATCATTCCATCCACTTTGAGCAGCGAGTGTTCTGAACATGATGGCATAATCAGCAGCAGTACGGTTACCCTGTGACATTTGTAGAATTTGTGCTGATATATCCTTGCCCCCAGCGGGATATTCAAACACTTCATGCAGTTGTTGGATGAAGTAATCAAAAGATGCTCTAAATCGTGTATCCGTTTCCCAAACTGCCGCAGCCCAGTCTAAAGCTCTGCCAGATAATAACGTCATCATGAAAGCGCATTTTTTTCCATCTGATACAAATTTGTCTTCTTGGTTATCAAAATATATCCTTACTTGACGAATGAAGCCTTTACACTGCACTGCACATCCATCAAATTTATCTGGTAATGCAAAGCTTACCGTCTTAGGTGTGGCCGATGGAAGAGACTGGATGTAATGAGTCAGGTGTTCGTTGACAGACTGGAGCTTAGTGAGTTGATCTTGGTAGCCCTTTAGCACTTCACTTTGATAGGCAAAAGCTGCTTGCAGGTTGGAAACTTCCGCTGGATTCAGTTGAGGCGAAGTATTCTGTAACGACGAGGCTGAGGCAGCATTAGAATCCATTTGCGGGTGTTTATTAGCAGCAGGTTTTAGAGACAGAAACGTTAAGCCAGGCAATAGGTCAAAATCACAATAGCAGTCCAATCCAGCGACATACACAAGGGCAATCCAAAAGGCAGAGATGAGCAAACAGGCAAAATGTCCAAACACAGTCATCAGTCCAAAAACAGGCTACCAGAACAGAGGGGCAATCCAACAGGCGTAAATCAGAAAATCAGGCAGAATCAATACACGAGATAAGCAGGCAGAAAACAATGGAAACGCTCGGTAAGGCAGATTAACTGGCAATACTTCGCAAAGAGCAAACACACAAACACTTCTTAAATACTGTTCAAACAGGAAATGAAAGTAGAAGCAGAGGGAGCGGTACACAGTCAATACTCAGGAGAAGGCTCCCTCTGCTGGCGTGGCGTTACAGGCACGAGTGAATTATTACACCGAGTGAATCATTGATCTGTCTCCAACCTTTGTTCTTCCTTCACTGAATGTGACGATTGCTGCATCCGTTCTGGCTGTCTCCGAGAGAAGTTGAGCCCTTGTGAGAGACGAGAGTCGATCTGGTGGGAGAAAGACCGGTGGGTGAGTGCTGGCCCGAATGCACGGTGTGCGAGTGGAATGCAGTGCCTGAAGTGACGATTCACACGGTTTGTGTGGTGGAGTGAAGTTTATCGTGTGGAGAAGTATTAGTAGTCTGCTGTGCACTCTCTTCTATAGTCTTTCACCCGCTGTCTCCAAGCAGGGTTTGTCACATCAAGCGCCCAACTTACCATTTTGAGACAGCCCCGCTCTGTTAATGCTGTTGACCCGTTAAATCCTGTTACATTGTTACAGCGTACAGCTGAACTGGAGCGTCTTGCTTAAAGCATCCTTCCCGCCTGGTGGTCTCTACATGTTCCTATCGGAAGCCGCTGCCCTGGTCCGAATGAGAGAAGGTATTGCCGTTGAATGTTTCATCTACTGTTGAATGGTCAAATCCTGTTGCATTGTTACAGCGTACAGCTGAAGTGGAGCGTCTTGCTTAAAGCATCCTCCCCGCCTGGTGGTCTCTACATGTTCCTATCGAAAGCCGCTGCCCTGGTCCGAACGAGAGAAGGTATTGCCGTTGAATGTTTCATCTACTGTTGAATGGTCAAATCCTGTTGCATTGTTACAGCAAGTTAAGCCCTGTTACCTGGTTACAGTGCACAGCCAAAGTGGAGTGTCTTCCCTCAGAGTGTCCTCTCCGTCTGGTGGTTTCCACCTGTCCCATTGAAGGCCTCCGCCCTGTTCAGAAGGAGAGAAGGTATCGTCGTTGAGCGTCGCATATTGTTGAACCATTGAACCCTGTTGTATTGTTGCAGGGCATAGCCGAGAGGGAGTGTCTCGCTTGAAGTGTCCTCCTGCCAGGTGGCCCTCCGCGCCCGTGTTGTAAATTGTTGCCGCTGTTGAGAAGGAAAGAGAATAGCTGCGGCACGTACCTCGATCGAAGTGTCGTCCTGCTGTCCAAGGTCCCCTCCCATCACGGCCCAAGGCCCAGTTCCATTTGGCTCGGCCCAGAGGACACCTGCTGGGACATACTCACCTGCTTCCCCTCCTGGCCTGGCCCGCTCGCCATCTGCGTCCCTGTGACCCGTCTGAGTCAGAGATCACCGCCCCCTGGGTACTTACCTTGGGCAGCCTCCGGAACTTGTTCCATCCTCGCCGCGAGTACTTACCTGGTTCCAGTCCGAATGGGGTCCGTATAGCCAAGACTTCCTTGCGAGCTCTGTAAGGAGTACTTACCCAGTGACCTACCTGGATGGTGTGCGTCCTCCTCTGATCCCTCTCCGACGAGCTGCAGGGTGTCCACGAACGTTCATCCCGCTCCAGTCCAGGGGGCCCATCGGATCGCTTCTGGCGACGAGAAGGAAGATTTTAATTAGGACTTTCAAATTATCTGCTTTTAACTCAATAAAGAAATTGTTATTCTTTTATCCTCTGTCTGCTGTTTGGTTCCTTGACACGCTCCTCGAGGCGGTACCCAGTCTCCAGGGGTGGGCGCAGTCTGGCTTGGCCCACCCCGACCTGTGACAGAACTTGGCGTAGTCGGCAGGATTACCGTCTCGAGTGGAGCGATCAAGGTCCTAAATGGCCGAGGAAGAAGAGCCAGTGGCCAGACAGCCGGTTATGCCCTTCTTTATGGGGGCCCCGTGGGCCCAGAAGTACGGAGGTCCGGGGTCAGAATTAAGCCTGTCAGCATGGAAGGCCCAGGTGGAATACCTGGCAGGGCTCCAAGGGCTGAACGCCCTGCAGAAGGTACAGTTTGTATTAAATTCACTAGAGGGAGAAGCAAGAAGAGAAGTACAGGCAGCACCGGAAGCAACCCGCACCACAGTCCGAGCCATCTTTGATTTCCTCACGGTACAATACGGAGATACCACCCCGGTAGCTGTCCTGAGAACCCAATTCTTTAATTGTAGGCAAGGGCCTCGACAAACTGTTCGGCCATTCGCGTTGCAACTGAGGGAACAGTTTACCAGGCTAAGGGGAAGACAGGACCACGGCCTGGGCGACGAGGAGACCCTACTGCGAGATCAGTTTCTGCTAGGATTACGGGAGGGCCCAGTACGTCAGAGTCTGCGGGTGCAGTTGAGACGAAATCCTGACCTTACGTTTGAAGAACTGCGGCGAGAAGCTCTAGCCCTTGAGCGTGATCACACCGAAGGTGTGGATCCTCCCAGCTGTCTGGTGGCGAATGCTGTTAGTGGGCCTTCGGCCCCTGCCACCTCCGATTGGAAGCATGCCCTCCGGGAAGAATTGAAAAGGGATATCCGTGAACAAATGTCTGATCTGTCCAAATCTGTTGTCGAAGAACTCCGCCGAGAACGCCTCCATTCACTTCCTTCGCCGCGGGAGCGGGCCTACTCTGACGGGAGTCGCCCTCCAGAGCGTCGTTTCGCCCGATCCATGGGTCCCCGATTCCAGTGGGATGAACAGGGGCGTCCTATCTGTAACGGTTGTGGAGAAGCTGGACATTACATCCGTCAGTGCCCTTCCAGACGCGCTTCACAAGGGGGTTTTTAGAGTCTCCGGCCACTGTGGGTCAAGTGGTCGGGACCCCCTTTTCAGACCCTTCTTCTCCTGGACTGTCTAAAGAACGCCTGGTGGGCCGCTGTCCGGTTATTACGATCCGAGTCAACAGCAAGGAGGTGCAGTGTTTGTTGGACACAGGGTCGCAAGTCACTCTGTTTGCGGAGAGCCTAGTTCAGGAACTATTCGGCACCCAGGGCCGGCCGACGACTGAGGCCCCCTGGTTAACTCTGCGAGGGGCCAATGGGCTCGATATCCCGTATGTGGGTTATGTAGTGACAGACCTGGAGATCCACGGTATGGTTGTACCCCAGAAAGGAGTGGTGGTGGTTCGTGACGTGTGTCTGGGGTCTCATCGCGCCCTACTGGGCATGAATGTCATCTCCGACTGCTGGGAAGAGCTGTTCCAGCGTGGGCCGGCCCGAGCGACTGTGACACCTGAGGGCAGAGAATGGGAGCGTATTCGGGCAGACTGTCGCCGAGTTTGCCTGGCCGAGCAGCAGGAGGACCGGGAGAGCACTGGGAGAGTGGCTTGCCGTTATGCTTTGTCCGTCCCGGCTCGAAGCGAGGCGATGGTCTGGGTCAGGGTGCCCCCTAGACTTTACCACCCGGAGGAGTGGGTGCTGGTGGAACCACACAACGAAGGTCCTAAGGTGGAGGTGGCCAGAGGACTGGCATCCGCCCAAAGAGGCCGAATTCGGGTGAGAGTTCGGAACACGAATCCTTTTCCAATCCAACTGTATCGTCATCAGTGTCTAGCCCGAGTCATCTCGGTGAAACCGCAGCAAGTGCAAGAGCCAGGAGAAGTCAAGTTCAGCCAAGTAGGCCCAACCGTAGTGGAGGTTGCTTTGGCGCAGACGGGGATGCACAGCAGAGAGGCTGGAGAAAGACTGCTGGCCCACCTTGGAGGTGAGTCCCTACGGGGAGAAGGGCTGGAGGAGGACCAGACAAGGCGGCTTAAGGCTTTTCTATCTAAATGGCCACAGTTGTTCTCCACCCATGATGAGGACTATGGGTGTACTAACATCGTTAAGCATCAAATTCCCACTGGAGGGGCCACACCCAGTAGAGAGCGCTACCGACCGGTGCCCCCGACATTGTACTCTGAGGTTCGTGCTCTGTTGCGAGGGATGCTGGATAGAGGGATCATCCGCGAGAGCAGCAGCCCTTGGGCGGCCCCGATCGTACTGGTGAGGAAGAAGACAGGCGCATGGAGATTCTGTGTGGATTATCGGAAGTTGAACCTAGTGACAAAGCGGGATGCTTTCCCATTGCCTCGAGTCGAGGATTCCCTTACTAGCCTCACACGGGCGGCCTGGTATTCCACACTAGATTTGGCGAGCGGCTACTGGCAGGTGCAGGTGGACGAGCGGGACCGGGAGAAGACGGCATTCACGACCCCCTTTGGGTTATATGAGTGGGACCGGATGCCCTTCGGCCTCTGCAACGCCCCTGCCACGTTCCAACGACTAATGCAGCGCTGTTTAGGGAGCCAGCTGATGGATACCACCCTGGTGTACCTGGATGACGTGATTATCTATTCCCCCGATTTTGAGTCTCATCTTCAGCACCTCGAGCAGGTGTTCCGCTCTCTGGAAAGGTACGGGCTGAAACTCCAACCGGATAAATGCCAGCTTTTCCAGAAGGAGGTAAAGTTCCTGGGCCATATCGTGAGTGCGGCAGGAATCGCTGTGGACCCAGAGAAGGTGTCGGCCGTACAGGGGTGGGCGGCCCCAAAGACCGTGCGCCAGGTTCGATCCTTCCTCGGCTTCGTGGGGTACTACAGGAGATTCATCAAGGATTTCTCTAAGATCGCCAAACCCATGAACCAGTTGCTGGGTGGAACGGGACATGCTCGGGGCCGAGGGTCCCCAGCGGTGCAGTGGGATCAGGCATGTGAGATTGCCTTTCAGAGGCTCAAGCAAGAGTTGTTACAAGCACCCATTCTGGCATACGCCGATTTCACACAGCCCTTCATTCTTTACACGGACGCTAGCCATCTGGGCTTGGGGGCTGTCTTAGCCCAGAAACAACAGGAGGAAGAGAGGGTTATCGCTTATGCTAGTCGGAGTCTACATCCCGCGGAGAGGAATGATGCCAACTATAGTTCCTTTAAGCTCGAGTTACTGGCCATGAAGTGGGCGCTCAGTGAGAAGTTCAAGGACTACTTATGGGGAGCAAAGGTAACCGTGGTGACCGACAACAATCCGCTGGTACACCTGCAAACCGCCAAGCTGGGGGCGGTAGAACAGAGGTGGGTGGCTCAGTTGGCCAACTTTGATTATCAGCTTCAGTACCGGCCAGGAAGGGAACATACCAACGCTGACGTGCTGTCTAGGTGGCCTGAAGGAGGGTCGGAAGATCCGAGACCGATGCTGGAGGCAGACCGCGATGAGGGAATGATGGTGGGCATTGTGGAGGCACCGGGGCAACCATCGGAGGAACTGCCTGCAAGTTGGGGATGGGATCCACAGCGTTGGAGGATGTGGCAGGGCGAGGATGAGGACCTGTTATTGGTCCGGGCCTGGTTGGAGCGGGGCAATTGGCCGGAGGGTGCGGAACGCCGGGCTCAAACCCGAATTGTGAGAGGCCTGTTGGGCCAAAGGGAGAGGCTCCATCTGAAGGAGGGGGTGATTTGTCGGTCCCTCCAGGACTCACACTCGGGTGACCCGGTCTGTCAGGTAGTGGTTCCCGAGGGGAGGTGTCACGCTCTGCTGGAGGCTTATCACACCAGGCTTGGTCATCAAGGACAGGAGAGGACGACGGCACTCTTGCGACGCCACTTCTACTGGCCTGGGATGGAGGGAACTACGAGGGCCTACCTGCGGGGCTGTCCGCGCTGCACCTTGTTCAAAGCCAGGAAGGAGCCTCGAGCTCCAATGGTCCCCATTCGAGCCAAAGCACCGATGCATATCATCGCTATGGACTATCTGACGTTGGGTAGGCCGGTCGACCGTATTCAAAACATCTTAGTGATCACAGACTTGTTCACTAAATATGCCTGGGCCATCCCAACTCTGGACCAGACCGCCATCACCACCGCTAATGCCCTGTGGAGGTACGTCATCCAGCCCTTTGGGTGTCCTGAAGTGCTCCATTCGGATCAAGGACCAAATTTCGAATCCAGGGTAGTACATGAGTTGTGTCAATTGTATGGATGCAGGAAGACCCATACGACGCCTTATCATCCTCAAGGGAACGGAGGGTGTGAGAGGTTTAACCAGACGCTGATTGGTCTCTTGGGGACCTTGGAAGGTGACCAACAGGGACATTGGGTTGACAACCTCCCGGCGATGGTACAGGCATATAATAACAGCATTCATAGCACGACCGGCTACGCACCAACTTACCTGATGTTCGGAAGGCATGTGAGGCTACCAGTGGACCTACTGCTGGGGACTGCGGCGGCTGAAGAAGGAGGCAGCGTAACGGGGTGGGTAACCAGACACCATCAACGCCTTCAACTGGCCTATGAACGGGTCTCGGACCGAATCAACCAAGCCGCAGCCAAGAACAAGAGGTTGTATGACCGTACGGCTCGAAGCGCACCGCTACTGCCTGGCGAGAGAGTTCTAGTTCGAGATAACCGACGACAAGGAAAGGGTAAGCTCAGTGATCGGTGGGAGCCCCAGCCGTATGTGATCCAACGACAGCCGCATCTCGATCAGCCTGTGTATGCCATTCGTCCCGAAGGGAGAGCAGGGCCAGAGCGGGTGCTCCACCGCAATCTGATGCGCCCTTGTCCAAATTATCCCAAACCAGCTGTAGAGAGACCGCCGACTGAACCAGTGTGGATGCCTCCCGTGGTGGGATGGGCTGTGGTCCCTCGGAGAGTGGAGATAGGGCCAAGGCCCGAGGAACCTAATTCCCCGCCAAGACGGTCCCAAAGGGAGAACCGGGGACAACCCCCGGCCAGGTATGGAGATTGGGTGTCCGGATCCCGTTCTAGGGACTATGGGTTGTTTATATGCACTGACACTGAAGTGGTGTGGAGAGTTTGGAAAGCGTGTGGCACGAGTGAATTATTACACCGAGTGAATCATTGATCTGTCTCCAACCTTTGTTCTTCCTTCACTGAATGTGACGATTGCTGCATCCGTTCTGGCTGTCTCCGAGAGAAGTTGAGCCCTTGTGAGAGACGAGAGTCGATCTGGTGGGAGAAAGACCGGTGGGTGAGTGCTGGCCCGAATGCACGGTGTGCGAGTGGAATGCAGTGCCTGAAGTGACGATTCACACGGTTTGTGTGGTGGAGTGAAGTTTATCGTGTGGAGAAGTATTAGTAGTCTGCTGTGCACTCTCTTCTATAGTCTTTCACCCGCTGTCTCCAAGCAGGGTTTGTCACATCAAGCGCCCAACTTACCATTTTGAGACAGCCCCGCTCTGTTAATGCTGTTGACCCGTTAAATCCTGTTACATTGTTACAGCGTACAGCTGAACTGGAGCGTCTTGCTTAAAGCATCCTTCCCGCCTGGTGGTCTCCACATGTTCCTATCGGAAGCCGCTGCCCTGGTCCGAATGAGAGAAGGTATTGCCGTTGAATGTTTCATCTATTGTTGAATGGTCAAATCCTGTTGCATTGTTACAGCGTACAGCTGAAGTGGAGCGTCTTGCTTAAAGCATCCTCCCCGCCTGGTGGTCTCTACATGTTCCTATCGAAAGCCGCTGCCCTGGTCCGAACGAGAGAAGGTATTGCCGTTGAATGTTTCATCTACTGTTGAATGGTCAAATCCTGTTGCATTGTTACAGCGTACAGCTGAAGTGGAGCGTCTTGCTTAAAGCATCCTCCCCGCCTGGTGGTCTCCACATGTTTCTATCGAAAGCCGCTGCCCTGTTTAGAAAAGGAAAAGGTATTTAAAATGAACGTTTGATATGCTGTTGAATAGGTAAACCCTGCTACCTGGTTACAGTGCACAGCCGAAGTGGAGTGTCCCGCTCAAAGTGTCCTCTCCGTCTGGTGGTCTCCACATGCCCCATCGAAGGCTTTGTCCTGTTTAGAACGAGAGAAGGTATTTCAGCTGAACGTTCCATATGCTGTTGAAAAGTCAAACCCTGTTACCTGGTTACAGTGTACAGTCAAAGTGGAGTGTCTCTCTCAAAGTGTCCTTTCCGTCTGGTGGTCTCCACATGCCCTATTGAAGGATTCCGCCCTGTTCAGAGAGAGAGAAGGTATTTCAACTGAACGTTCCATATGCTGTTGAAAAGTTAAACCCTGTTACCTGGTTACAGTGCACAGCCAAAGTGGAGTGTCTCCCTCAGAGTGTCCTCTCCGTCTGGTGGTTTCCACCTGTCCCATTGAAGGCCTCCGCCCTGTTCAGAAGGAGAGAAGGTATCGTCGTTGAGCGTCGCATATTGTTGAACCATTGAACCCTGTTGTATTGTTGCAGGGCATAGCCGAGAGGGAGTGTCTCGCTTGAAGTGTCCTCCTGCCAGGTGGCCCTCCGCGCCCGTGTTGTAAATTGTTGCCGCTGTTGAGAAGGAAAGAGAATAGCTGCGGCACGTACCTCGATCGAAGTGTCGTCCTGCTGTCCAAGGTCCCCTCCCGTCACGGCCCAAGGCCCAGTTCCATTTGGCTCGGCCCAGAGGACACCTGCTGGGACATACTCACCTGCTTCCCCTCCTGGCCCGGCCCGCTCGCCATCTGCGTCCCTGTGACCCGTCTGAGTCAGAGATCACCGTCCCCTGGGTACTTACCTTGGGCAGCCTCCGGGACTTGTTCCATCCTCTCCGCGAGTACTTACCTGGTTCCAGTCCGAATGGGGTCCGTATAGCCAAGACTTCCTTGCGAGCTCTGTTAGGAGTACTTACCCAGTGACCTACCTGGATGGTGTGCGTCCTCCTCTGATCCCTCTCCGACGAGCTGCAGGGTGTCCACGAACGTTCATCCCGCTCCAGTCCAGGGGGCCCATCGGATCGCTTCTGGCGACGAGAAGGAAGATTTTAATTAGGACTTTCAAATTATCTGCTTTTAACTCAATAAAGAAATTGTTATTCCTTTATCCTCTGTCTGCTGTTTGGTTCCTTGACACGCTCCTCGAGGCGGTACCCGGTCTCCAGGGGTGGGCGCAGTCTGGCTTGGCCCACCCCGACCTGTGACAGAACTAGTCTGCTAATGCTGGAAGAGCCTGCTAATGCTGAAAGAGCCTGCTAATGCTGTGAGTTACACGTGTCTATTCCTCTCTCTGCCTGAGTCCAGTGAAGAGCCGGCTAATGCTGTGCCGAGATACGTGAAGAGAACACTGAAGAAGAGAATGTGGAAGCTGTGAATTATGTTCATTCTTCTCTCTGTCTGAAGGTGCTGAGAAACGCGAAGAGAACGCTGAAGAGAACGCGGAAGCTGTGAATCATGTTCATTCCTCTCTCTGTCCGAAGGTGCTGAGAAACGCGAAGAGAACGCTGAAGAGAACGCGGAAGCTGTGAATCATGTTCATTCCTCTCTCTGTCCGAAGGTGCTGAGAAACGCGAAGAGAACGCTGAAGAGAACGCGGAAGCTGTGAATCATGTTCATTCCTCTCTCTGTCCGAAGGTGCTGAGATGCATGAAGAGAATGCCGAAGAGACTTTTTAAGATTGTTTTTATTATTTAATAAAGAGTATATTTATTTTGAATCCTGTGTCCGCCATTTCCTTTGTGTCCACGGCCAGCTCCTCAGGGGCGGCACGCAAGTGAAGGGGTGGGCGGCCCGCTGGCGCTCCACCCCGACCTGTGACACTTCACTTTGGGACACAGCTATTCTGTCACGATCCACACACCAAGGAAAGGGAGAGAAACTGGTGGATCCAAATACAACACTTTCTTTATTAGGGCAATCCAATTCGTCGTCATCCATGCAGGGGTCCAAATCCATGTTAGCAGACCAATATAACAAAATAAACAAACAAGGAACAAAACAAACTCAAACTAGGAAACAGACTTGAAGAAGTGGTGTGATACATAACAATGACTCCGTGACCTGGGGTCCGTTCTTCGTACGTCGCTAACTCAGTTAGCTGGATTTGATTGTTGGCGATTTGGCATGATCCTGGATTGTTTGGTTCTTCAACGCTCGCAGCGCGATAGTGCACTTTCTGAGATATATATATATATATATATATATATATATATATAGCCTATATATATTTTCTCGTGATTCGTGAGATTGTCGTTTTTTGTCGCTTTTATGTTTAAAAAAACAGGTATATTTTTTTTATTTTTTTTTATTTTATTTTTTCCAAGCCACTTAAGACCCAATGTTGTAAAGCAGTTTTTTTTTATTATTCTTTTTAGGTTATCATAATTTTTTATGAAGATCATACAATCATGACCATGCCGATTACAGATATGTCACTCAGGCTTCACTAACGTGATTGGTACCATAGACTATAGGCTACCATAGACTGCCATCAAGGCCTCAATGAAGGGGATTATGTGAACAGAAAGGGGATTCACAATGTAAATGTGCAGCCCAGTTACTATTGTGATTCTTAATATTCCAGATTAGTAATATTATATAAAATAAAAAAAAGGCAGTTGACTAAAATCTTCCATATCACAAATGTGAAAGCAAAATGGCCAGGATCTGTGCATGACTTAATCATTTTCAGAGATTCACATGTATGCACATTATTTGCAAGTGGTAAGAAAAGTTCCACAATTAAATATCAAGCTCACTGTATTACATACACTTATGCTGATCCTAACAGAACTGCATTTTTTCATAGGTGATTATGACATGTTCCTGCAGACAGGTGTTTTATGACCCCATTCCCTGACCCAAACCAGTTACAATGCAGCTCTAGCCAGGACAAGGGCACACAATGAAATGAACTTTGGCTAACTAAAGGGAAGATTTCAGTGTCTGAAAAGTCTGAGGGTTGCACACCTGACAGGGCCTGTGACATTGTTGCATGTGCCATATTACACAACATTGCCAAAAAAAACACACTTTTCATTAAATGTTTAATAAAAGACTAATATGCTTAGTTCCTTGAGTTTTATTTCAATTGTTCTTTGTAAAGAAAAGCCAGTGGTCAAGTGCCTGCAACAAGAGATATTAGACACATGCCTCATGCAACAAATAAAAAGGAAAAGTTGGCTATACACTGCCCACCTGTAGGCCTATGTCTCTCTGTCTGTGCAGACTCTTCTGTAGGCCTTTCTGTAGATGTGGAATCCTGCAACTTATATTGCAGCCATAAAGCAGACAAGTATAAATTAAGTAAAGTTATTTATGCACTCGCAGGTAGGCTAGTTCCTCCATATGACAGTTATCTGAGAGGGTTTATTCACTGTCCAGTGCAATGGAAACAAATGGACATTACAAAGTCTTATACTTTCTTTCCTTTGGAAAGTTAGAAAATGTCCACTTACTGCACATATTTCAGCCACCACTTTCTTGGGAACAGATACAAGTGTTGGTGTATTATGTAAAAGTGCACAAAAGAGGAAAACACAATGTCATTACAATGAACTACACTGGGGAAAAATGTGATCAATAACTCATGGCAAAATATTTTTACATTAACATAAGTTTATCAGTTTTCACTTTCACAAGTCAAAGCAATTCATCATTACTCAAGCTTTAACAGTTGAAATGACTATACGGCCTTAATTTAATGCAGCAAAAATTATTTTACAGTGTAGGCTACTAAGATCTTTTCTATTTTTTTCTCAGCCTTTTTCTTAGTTGCTTTTATAAACAGACAACCATTTATTTAACAGTGCCTTTTATAAAAGAGACTATAATATAACTAAAAATTACCATTATGTAGAATATTTTTGTACTTCACTTTTATTTGTTCCCATGTTCTAGTATGGTGACTGACATTACAATGCACAAAGTAATTATGCAATTATTAAAATACAAAAATATAGGCTAAAGTGATAAAAACATCTAACATGGCCACTTCTAACGGATTTAAATTGTCTGCTACTTTTTGCCAGCCCTCTCTCCTGGCTTTTGCAGACTTTGAGGTGTTCCCTGGCGTTTTGATTAAACATTAAAATTCCTAATAAACTTCGACTATTAGTTCTTGCTCTGCTGAGGAGAAAAACTGAGTGCGTTCTTTGGCCACGCTGAGCAGCCAATAGCAGCGTTGCTGATCAATGTTTCTACTATCGATACATATCCCCTTTTAACCAGCGCATGAACGCGCAATTATCTCATATAACACAATCCAGCGATACTAATCATATCCGGCAAGTGTGTTCGAAGAACCGAGTTAGCCAGATCATGATTCGCACGATGATATCATCTTGGATGTGTAATTTGATCTCGGATGTAATAAGCAACGTACGAAGAACGGGCCCAAGGACTAAAACAGACAGGGTTATATACACAGGGAACAAGCTAAACAAGATAACAAGGGGGCGTGGTTAAACTGAAACACCTGGGAAGACTAATCAACATAACGGGGAACAGCTGAACATGGGACAAGACACATGGCAGGATCACATGACAAGCAGGGAATTACATGACAGACAAGAACAAGGAACACAAAACCCACACCGTGACACGTTTCTGTGTATAAATACCCTGTCTGTTTTAGTCCTCGTCATGGAGTCGTCATATATTGTCACTACACTTTTGAGGTCTGTTTTGCCTGTTTATTGTTTTGGATTGCTATCATGGATTTTGAACCTTGCCTGGATGACTACGAATTGGATTGCCTTGATAATAAATATGCTGCATTTGGATCTACCTCTTTTTCCGTGTTTTCCCGTGACACCTTCCTTTGAGCGGCTCTTGGAACTCATCTGAGGGGTCCCTTGGTCTGGTTAAGATGATTTCTGTGAATTAGGAATGGGGTCCAGACATAGAGGGGTTATGTCATCCATTGGAACTCAAGAATGCTTGAGCTGTCCATA
Source organism: Squalius cephalus (assembly GCF_949319135.1). Classification (NCBI taxonomy): domain Eukaryota; kingdom Metazoa; phylum Chordata; class Actinopteri; order Cypriniformes; family Leuciscidae; genus Squalius; species Squalius cephalus. The sequence goes on from NC_137134.1 coordinate 314,711, forward strand.
ACCCTCCCAGTTTACCCTGTAAATTAACTATTGCAATGTAATAGGTGGGCAATAACTGTCCCCTATACAGAACACATTATCAAAAATGGTGAAATAATTTTTATACTGAACACTGAAAAAGCTTTTGAATTGAACATGTGTAATTAAAAGGATTCAATTCCCAATGGCATCCATTATTGTCATGGAGTCAACAGAGCCATCACTTCTGCCCACTGCACCTGATCACAACACTCGTCATCGTCATCATCATCACCTGCAAAGACATTATTCAAGTTCAGCTAAGTGTTCATCTTGTTACCTGATTATTGATTCATTTGCCCCACCTGTCCTCCCTCATTACCCTCTTTTGTTTGCTTCCCTATTTATTCTCCTTGTTTTTACACTCCTGTGCTGTTTAGTTGTGGCTTGTCAGAGGGTCCCTGCAGGAGAGGTTGAGAACCACTGGTCAGGTCAGGTCAAGTCAAGTCATATTCATTTATATAGCGCTTTTAACCATGTAGATTGTTTCAAAGCAGCTTTACAGAGATAAACGTATAATTTAAGGTAACAGAGATTGTTTTGGCTTTATAGCGGTTCTTTAATAAAGTTATTTTCCAGCTAAAGTTAGTTTTGATTGATTTGCTTCCGTCGCAACGATCATTTGTTATTAAATTAGGGGCCGCTAAGACGACACCATTCTCTCTACACAGACTTTAAGCGCGATCCTGTGAGAAACGCTGATGGCGTTCACATGCGCATTAAGAATTGGTTCTATAGTTATGTGCGTTTGAATATATGTGCGCAGGTTTGTAATTCCCTACAAGCCAAGCTTAAACAAAGTACTGGTGTTTCCTTATAATTTTTGATACAGAATTTTATTTTATTTTATCAATTTGGGGTGTGGGAACCCCAGAGGGTTAAGTACCCTCATGTTTCTTGTTTCCTGCCAAGTCCAGTTTGTAAAGTCTTGCAACCTGTCTTGTTTTCCCCTTATGGGGTAGTTTTTAATATAGAATTTATAGACAATTGGAAAAGTTTTTGGGGCAAACCTGACCTGTTGAAAAGAGATGGTATTCATCCCTCCTGGGATGGTGCTGCTCTTCTCTCTAGTAATATGGTTCATAGTCTTAGAGCTCAAACATGACAATCTGGGGCTCAGGTCAGGAAGCAGACAGACTGGCTAAACCAACCGTCTGCTAGCGGCCTCGCGTCACCAAGGTCAGATAAATCCCATCACATAGAGCCTCTTTCACCTAGCTATCATCATATAGATACTGTTTCTGTTCCCCGAATTTGGAAATCCAAAAAACGTCTAAACCCATCTAAGGTTAAAGATTTAATTGATGTTCAACAATAAAAAACAGCTATAATACAGATGAGCAAATGCTAAAGCTTGGGTTGCTGAATATTCGATTGCTTACTTCAAAAGCACTCATTGTTAATGATATGATTTCAGATAATAACCTAGATGTGCTGTGTTTGACAGAAACCTGGCTAAAACCAAACGATTACATTACTTTAAATGAATCAACCCGCAAGATTACTGTTATAAACATGAGCCTCGTCTGAAACGCAAAGGGGGAGGTGTTGCTGTAATTTATAGTAATATTTTCAAAACCACTAAGAAATCAAGTTTTAAATATAATTATTTTGAAGTGTTAGTACTTAACCCTCTGAGGTCGGCAAACGCGCCGGCGCGTTTTGCCGTATTTTCTTCACATTGTAGCACTATAAACTTAAATTACTCCATCATTTATGGTCATACAGAAAAAAGAAATATAAAAAAAGAATCTGTGATATTTTTACTTTTGTATGTGTCCACTTACAATCAAATCAAAACATTGTGCTTTTGTAAAATAAAGAAAATAAACAGGGTGTGCGTTCTGCCTCTCCGTCGCGGTGAACTTTTTTTTCTTGAGCACGTCTATAAACTGAAACAAAACTCAGCGAATACTTGTCACACATTTATGAGCTATATACCTTTATAAACATTTAAGTGTGTACTTTTAAATGATCGGATTCAAACTGAAAACAAATATTCTCTGTTTAAGTAATTTGTATAAAACCAACAAGATGTCCAGCTTCTCAAACGCTTCCTAATTATTTTAAATTTGAACACGCCCACTCGCGCAAAAGAGATTCACATGCAAATCTCCACATGGAACGCGAACGCGCTCGTTACCTCAAAAACAAAACACCAAAACACTTCACAAGTCTCTGCTTTTCGTCGAGTTTGAAAGACGCGCGGTGAGCTTACATTGGCTTTACCTCAGAAGAAGAAGAACGCGATTTGAAGACAAGAAAGATGTAAGGTAAGAAATTCTTACATATTAGTTTGTTATTGTTGCATAAATTTCACATTGCAGTTGAACTGTTGCTAGATATATGGTGAATATTATAATATTTAGACCCGTGTTTACTGTTTGTGGATATCTGCTCAAATGTAGATAGATATGTATATGGTAACCATAATGTTTTATATTTGAGCGCGATCGCGTTTGAATGTATCATATTTGGATCGCGATCGCGTTTGAAAAGCACCAAACGGCTTCATGTTTTTACTATTATCTCATTTTATATCATCATAACGAATGGAAACATTTGAAGTAACATGATAATCAATATATTTTTCTCTAGCTTAGTTGTTACTGAAATATTTTGGAAGATTTATAGGCTGATATGGTTATTGTTATTATTATTTTATTATTATATGTTATTAAAATGTATTCCCAAAATCGTGCAGGCCTATAGTTTCTCTTGATATCAGTATGGTCACTTTTTTTTTTTTTTTTTTTTTTTTCAGGTCCCAGATGCCACTCCTGCTGACTTCAACATTCACATGAGTCTCTGTGATGAACATGGTAAAGTGTAAATCAAACACCTTGGAAATGAAAGGTATGTACAATGTTTTTAGGAATGGCACAAAGGTCTCTGTCTTTGGATAATTGTTTTCAATGAGTGCTTTTTTGTCATTTGTTTTGTATCTTTGGATTATGTTGTGTTGTAAATAAATCCAAAAAATCTAAAAAATCTAAAAGCCATTCTTTTTTAAATCTCCTCATTCTTTGTGCAAGGTTTCTCAGAATGATAGGGCCTGATAGCTCCTAATAGGGCCATTAGGGAGTGTCTTTGTCTTTCTCAGGTGTGGAAAGCTTACATATTAATGAGCTCCCGCATAAAGCTTTTTCACACAAAACACGTCGTAAAATCTTTAAATCAATATATTGTCTTATCTGAATGAGCAGTCAGGGTGATTTTCACATAGTTTTGGAGCAAATATTCTAGGCTACGTCATACAATTTTCAAAAGTCTTGTGAAGAAATAATCAGTATGGGTTTCATGACCTTATTTCAGTGAGGATTTTTTTTTGTATTTTCACAAACCACGCATAAATGTCATTATCTCAAAACTACAAACTTTTACATACAAGCTGCTGATATATTATTGTAGCAGAGTTTGTGCTGAATACAGTGTAATTAGACTTTAGCCATGAAAATGTCACAAGTAACAGAAATAAGCACAAATGTCAGAGCATGTCAGAACACCTCCAAGGCCCAGAAAACACCTCAGACCCCAGAGGGTTAATGTAAAAATATATAGTATAAACGATAAATCACGTTTGAGATTTGTGCTGGCTACTGTATACAGGCCACCAGGGCACCATACAGACTTTATCAAAGAATTTGCGGACTTTCTATCAGAGTTAGTATTGGCTGCAGATAAAGTACTAATTGTTGGTGATTTTAATATACACATCGATAATGAAAAAGATGCATTGGGTTTGGCATTTAAAGACATTGTAAACTCAATTGGAGTTAGACAACACGTGTCAGGACCTACTCATCGTCGTAATCATACTCTAGATCTAATATTATCACATGGAATAGATGTTGATGCCGTTGAAATTCTGCAGCAGAGCGATGACATCTCAGATCATTATCTAGTCTCTTGTAAATTACATTTAGCCAAGGCTGCAAAGCCGACTCCGTGTTTCAAATATGTTAGACCTATCACTTCTGCCACTAAAGATTGCTTTATCAATAATCTTCCTGATCAGTTTCATCATTTTAGCATCCCAGATAGCTTAGAAGAACTCGATATTGCAACAGAAACTTTTAACTCTCTCTTTTCCAGCACTTTAGACACAGTTGCTCCGTTGCGCTTAAAGAAGATTAAAGAAAATAGTCCATGCCGTGGTACAGCGAGCACACTCAGGCCCTTAAGAGAGCAGCCAGAGAGATGGAGCGCAACTGGAAGAAAACAAAACTAGAGGTATTTCCCATTTCATGGAAAGAGAGCTCGATTGCTTACAGAGAGGCCTTAAAAGCTGCTAGATCTGCTTATTTTTCAACCCTATTAGAAGAAAATAAACATAATCCTAGGTATTTATTTGAAACAGTGGCTAAACTAATGAAAAAGAAAGCTTCAAGCACCGAAGTTTCCAAGCAACACAGCAGTAATGACTTTATGAACTTCTTCACTTATAAGATTGATAATATCAGGGACAAAATTATAACTATGCAGCCGTCTACTACAGTATCACAGCAGTGCATTGTAGTCTCCCTGAGGAAACATTTGATTCATTCGTTGCTATAGAAGAGGAAGAATTTACTAAACTCGTTAAATCATCTAAATCTACAACATGTATGTTAGACCCTATACCGACTAAGCTACTGAAAGAGATGCTTCCAGAGGTCATAGATCCTCTTCTTAATATCATTAATTCATCTTTGTCTCTAGGATACGTACCAAAAACCTTTAAGCTGGCTATGATTAAACCACTAAAAAAACGCAACTTGATCCTACAGAATTAGTCAATTACAGGCCGATCTCGAATCTACCTTTTCTGTCATAGATATTAGAAAAAGCAGTGTCTTCACAACTGTGTTCCTTTCTTGAAAGAAATGATATCTGGAGGATTTCCAGTCAGGATTTAGACCGTACCATAGTACTGAGACTGCTCTCGTTAGAGTCACAAATGATTTGCTTTTATCATGCGATCGTGGTTGTGTCTCTCTATTAGTGTTACTCGATCTTAGTGCTGCATTTGATACTATCGACCACAACATTCTTTTAAATAGACTCGAAAACTATGTTGGCATTAGTGGAATTGCACTAGCATGGTTTAAATCATACTTATCTGACCGTTATAAATTTGTAGCAGTAAATGAAGAGATGTCTCATCGATCACAAGTTCAGTATGGCGTACCACAAGGCTCAGTACTAGGACCGCTGCTGTTCACTCTGTACATGCTACCATTAGGAGATATCATTAGGAAACATGGAATTAGCTTTCATTGTTATGAAACCCTAACCCTCGGTTACGTATGTAACCCTCACCCTAACCCTAACGATACTCAGCTCTATATTTCTTCAAAACCAAACGAAACCTACCAATTCACTAAATTAACAGAATGCATAGCGGATATAAAAAATTGGATGACTCGTAATTTCCTACTTCTAAATTCTGAAAAAACAGAGATTCTAATTATTGGACAAAAAACTTCCTCACGTAATAACCTAGAATACTGTCTAACACTTGATGGCTGCTCTGTTAAGTCTTCGTCGTCGGTTAGGAACCTGGGTGTGCTCTTTGATACCAATCTTTCATTTGAAAGTCACGTGTCTAGTATCTGTACAACTGCATTTTTCCATCTTAAAAATATATCTAAATTACGCCATATGCTCTCATTGACAAATGCGGAACAATTAGTTCATGCGTTCATGACCTCAAGGCTAGATTATTGTAATGCTCTACTGGGTGGTTGCCCTGCAAACTTAATAAACAAACTACAGCTAGTTCAAAACGCAGCAGCTCGAGTTCTTACCAGAACCAGGAAGTATGACCATATTAGCCCGGTTTTGTCAAAACTGCACTGGCTCCCTATTAAACATCGCATCAATTTTAAAATATTGCTGATTACTTACAAAGCACTAAATGGTTTAGCTCCGCAGTACTTGAGCAAGCTCTTAATGCATTATAGTCCTTCACGTCTATTGCGATCTCAAAATTCCGGCCAGTTGATAATACCTAGAATATCAAAATCGACTGCTGGCGGTAGATCCTTCTCCTATTTAGCACCAAAACTCTGGAACAGTCTTCCTACCATTGTCCGGGAAGCAGACACACTATATCAGTTCAAAGCTAGATTAAAGACACATCTCTTTGACATAGCTTTCACATAACACATTATAGACTTCTATAATTCAATGTTAGGCTGCATAGATTAGGTTAGCCGGAACCGGGAACACTTCCCATGAATCCTGATGTACTCGTTACATCATAAGAAGAATGGCATCTACGCTAATTTTAGTGTCTTTGTTTATCCTGAGGTTTTCCCGCAGCTTGCTGGATCCAGGCCATATCCAGATCTGATGAAGGACCTTCGCCTGGACCCGATGACAACGCAGTGCTGAAGTGCCAACTAGTCTCTCCCTATGGAGGATCTCTTTACCACTCTACAGATAAAGCGTCGTCGGGAAACTCAATTCGCGTATCTACCCCGAATTGATAAAATAAAATAAAATTCTGTATCAAAAATGATAAGGAATCACCAGTACTTTGTTTAGGCTTGGTTTGTAGGGAATTCCAAACTTGCACACATATATTCAAACGCACATAACTATAGAACCAATTCTTAATGCGCATGTGAACGCCATCAGCGTTTCTCACAGGATTGCGCTTAAAGTCTATGTAGAGAGAATGGTGTCGTCTTAGCGGCCCCTAATTTAATAACAAATGATCGTTGCGACAGAAGCAAATCAATCAAAACTAACTTTAGCTGGAAAATAACTTTATTAAAGAACCGCTATAAAGCCAAAACAATCTCTGTTACCTTAAATTATACGTTTATCTCTGTAAAGCTGCTTTGAAACAATCTACATTGTTAAAAGCGCTATATATATTAAGATGACTTGACTTGACTAGTTTTGGTTTGTTTTTGTTTTAAATTTTTACTTAATAAAAACCCATTGTCTGGCTCTTGAGTCCTCGCTACTTCCACCTACCCAAACCCTGGCAACAGATAGTTTTAAAGCAGCTTTACAGAAATAACAGGAAAATAATGCAACAAAGTTTATTTCCAGAAGAAAGTAGTGTCACAGTAAGTTCAGTGGTTTCAGTTTTGTTGTAAAAAAGTTATTAATTTAGTTAATCTGTATATACAGTATAGCCACTCTGGAGAAACCAGTGATGTCATCGTCCAGCTCAGTTCAGTTCTCATTAAATGGTGTCAATGCAGGCAGATCAATAATATTGTTGAATATTACATTAAATGTTGCCAACTAAGCAAGCCAAAAGCCAATGGCGGAAAAAGGCGACAAAGGCAAAAAAGGCGACAGTGGCAAAGAACTAAAACTCCATCAGGTTACAGAATGGGCCAGTTCTCCTCTGGCCAAGAATGAACAGTGTATGATTATGATTCAGACACCATTACAGGTCAGAAGTCAGATTGGATTGGAACATTCATAATATTATCCAGTTCCATCTGGTTGAAGATCGGAGTCATGATGCACTTATAGAGACGGGTTTGTTGATGATCAGTGCCGATGGCTGTCATGTCGATGAGGCCTTCACAGGGGAGAGGCTAGTTGACAACCTCTGTCGCAGGTCCTCCATCTGATCTAGATACCGCCCGGATCCGGCTGACTACATCATGGGTTGTTACCGTGTCTACATGCAGTTCCACCATCTGATCGGTATACGGCCTGGAACCAGCTTATTGCAGTAAACCTTGGAATAAACAGAAAGACTAACATTAGAGTATATGCCATTCTTCATATGATGTAACAAGTACATAAGGTGTTATAGGAAGTGTTCCCAGTTCCGGCCATAATATATGCAGCCTAATAATCATTTAACTGATTTGAATAATAGGAATGTATAATGCTCTATGTGTATGCCAGGTTAAAGAGATGTGTTTTTAGTCTAGATTTAAACTGACAGAGTGTTTCAGCTTCCCGGACAATGTTAGGAAGACTGTTCCAGAGTTTAGGTGCTAAATAAAAAAAAGGATCTACTGTCAGCAGTCGATTTTGATATTCTAGGTATTATCAGCTGGCCATAACTTTGAGATTACAATAGAGGTGAAGGACTATAATGTTAAGTTAAGAGCTCACTCATGTACTGGGGCTCTAAACCATTTAGTGCTTTGTAAGTAATCAGCAATATTTTAAAATTTATATGATGTTTAATAGGGAGCCAATGCAGTGTTGACAGAACCGGGATAATATGGTCATACTTCCTGGTTCTGGTAAGAACCTCTCTGTTAGGTATGTAACCCTCGTTCCCTGAATGAGGGAACAGAGACGTAGTTGGACGTACCGTACTGATTGTGATCACGCTTAGGGAGCCTGTCATCTTCGAGTATTGATAAAACGAGCCAATGCACATTGGCGTGCGAGATTTGCATCTCACACTGTGACCTGTGGCGCGGGAATAAATATGAAGTGGATGCACGCACCATTTGTTTTTCGCTGAGGGGCTGAGCGGAGCCTGGAGTCAGCGGTGGTCCAGCAAAAGTGGCGACAGGACTACGTCTCCATTCCCTCCTTCAGGGAACGAGGGTTACATACGTAACCAAGACATTCCCTTTCAGTTCGGTCACGTTCAATGTAGTCGGACGTACCGTACTGATTGGAATCCCAATTAAAATGCCAGCTAGTGCTGCCCTTCCAGTGCCTAGACAAAAGCATCCTGATCCCCCCGCATTATTGAGGCGGACATGGGACATGGGACAGGGCTCAGGCCAGGGAAATCAGTGCTGTTCCGCAAGACCCACTCAGTCAGACTTGGATAACACTGGGAAAGCGTGCCATTTCGGTGGAAAGGGAGACGCTTGCGGAGGCCACACCCTGCCCGTGGGGAGGTAACATGTGGACATACACATATGGACTGGGCGTTACCGGGCAGTACAACATATGAAATGTCACTGAGGTGGCTCCAGCCTATAACAGGGGGGAAACTGGTCAGCGAAGGTGGAGTGGGCTCTGCCAAGGGAAAGTCACGGGAAGAATACACATATGGGATCGTAGAGATCACAACATATGGGACTCAGCTTAGCACAGGTTCCACCAGTGCATACGAGTGTTAGGCCTGGCATCGGATGCTCCGCCACGTCCGTTGCCAAAGGGTGTGGAGGAACTCAACAGGGTTTGGTTAAAGAGGAACTCTACTGGAGCAGGAATGGCGCACATATCCGGTCCATAGGAGGAGAATGGCGCAGCAAGCCGACACTTCAAGCAGGGCTTACAGTATTGACTGGCTTCTATGCATATGAAAAAGATGGCGCCTGTGGTCATGGCATGCCATCTACCTGCTCCATTTGTTTTTGTTTTGTTATTGTTGCTGATAACCTATTTTACTCAATATGCATCTTCATTATTTATTTATGATCGGACTCAACTGCTGACGATGCAGGCGACTGTGGATGCTGCTTTTAAAAATTATTTTAAGGGATCTGGCTTTATCCCTCCGTACCTGTTGGAGAACATTCCTGTGCCGCTCCTCTCCCGGTGCTCATCGAAGACGCCGCTGCAGAAAACAAGGAAAACGCGTTGGTGTTATTGTAAAACTGAAACGGGCCATGGATGGCAGAGAATTCAGTGCTGTATTTTGCCCAGGTTCAACGCCTGCGGATAGGAGAAGTGTAAACCGAATAATCTGTCAGCGTTTCGAGACTGGAATGAGTGGATCGATTCACCCCGATAGTTCCTGATGGCCCGGCCTTTGTGAGACAAACGGGATGGTCACGAGTCTGTACGAGAGGCATTGAGCTGCGGAATCTTGACTCCGTTCACTGCGAGCGGCAAATGATCAAAGAAAATGCCACAATGCAAATGGCTTTACTTAATGTTCGCTCCGTGGGAAACAAAACTTTCATGCTCAACGATTTTATTATGAACAATAAGTTGGTTTTTCTTTTTCTGTCGAAAACTTTGTTAAAGGTAGGAGATCTCACTCCAATGGCTGAACTTTTACTATTGGATTACTCCTATTATAATTCCCCTCGGTTAACTGGTTCGAGGTGGGGGCCTTATGTCTATTTTTAAAGATGAAATCAGATGTCGGACGATCTCTACCGAACTTTATAATAGCTTTGAGCTACAAACATTTCAGATAATGTTTACAAATCCTGTGCTGGTGGCGCTTGTGTATCGTTCTCCTAAGCCAAATAAGGATTTTGTGAATGAATTTTCTGAATTTCTGATTTTGTGAGTAGTTTGATTACACAATTCAGATCACGACTGAACGCGTCTTCTCCACACTCACTTACAAACATTTTTTCGCCTATCGTGCGTCTACTCTACACCCGTACCACTAAAAAACGGATTATATCCAAGACTTCAGTCATAAATTAGTATTAATATTGATAGCATCACTGGTAGCGTCGTTGCTAACGTACTGTCCATCTGTTAAAATGGCGAATATATCAGATGTAAGTAGTCTACCTTTTGTTGCAGGTGAGGACACATTTGAGCTGCACGCGGTGCAGTCTGAGCTGGAAGCTGTTGAGAAACAGATCCACGACCTTTTAGTGAGACAGGCCGAGCTGCTAGACCGGCGTTTAGCTCTTGAAACATCACGCGACGATGCACACAAATCAGTGATTAACGTTACTAACCCGCTGACTCCGACCTCGTCTACTCCGTGCGTTACTCAGCATCGGTCCCGAGCGCCGAGGTCGCGATCAGCCATGGTCTCGTTCACTCCGGCTCCAACACGCCACCACGAAGCCTGGATGGTTCCGCAGCGGAAGACGCGAGTCAGGTCTAGACCAAGAATCTCTCCGTCCTTCCCGGTTTTCGAGATATCGGCCCAGAACCGCTTCTCCTGTGTGTGATCATCGGCGATTTCATCATTCGGCACGTACACGCTACGTTAGGTAAAAGTAAGGTGCACAGTCACTGCCTTCCTGGTGCTCGTGTTTCTGAAATTGCTGCTCGCGTTCCCGAGATTTGGTGACGAGCGCGTCGGAACTGTGGTCCTGCACGCGGGAGTGAATGACATCAGGCTGCGCCAGACGGAGGTTCTGAAAAAAGACCAGAGGTGTCAAAAGTATTCACATTCATTACTCAAGTAGAAGTATAGATACTAGGGTTTAAAAAGACTTCTGTAGAAGTTGAAGTATCAACTCAAGCTTTTTACTCAAGTAAAAGTATAAAAGTACTGGTTTCAAAACTACTTAAAGTATAAAAGTAAAAGTAATGTAAGGAAAAAAATGCCATTAAGGACAAAAGCTTAGGCCGCGCCACAGGGGCCTATAGTGCACTACCCCAGCTCCTCAAAAAAAACACATTTTTCTAAAGGCCATATTTGACTATAATTATATTAAAATGTTGATGTTGAAAATTTTGGGATGATGCACTAGGCTACTGATTCAGCCGTATATATGCCCATAGAAAATTAATTTTCTAAATAAATAAGCTGAGGAATCAGGAAATTAATAGGATAATGTATTAAGGTTTTTAGTCTATATTGACCTTAACAATACGTAAATTAATTAATTATGTAATGTTACAAATAGTGGTGGGCCGTTATCGGCGTTAACGCAGCGCGATAACTCTTATCGCGCGATAAAAAAAATATCGCCGTTAATCTATTCTCCAAATTGGGTTGGGAGCTGGCTCAAGCTACACAAGCTATGATGACGCAATCTACCCGCGGCCGCGAGGAACACCCGGCTGGAACGCATCATATTCGTCGTCATCTTAAGTAAACACGGCTGAAAGTGAAAGCTGGTGTAAAAGATCGGTGGAACATCCATTATTTGGACTTGGTTCGGATTTAAGCCGTCCGACGTAGACTGTGTGGTGTAACAGTTCGGTAAGTAAACACACGACTAATCCGTTCTACCACCTCAAATTCAAAACGAAACATATCACTGAATACCAGCGCGCGCGTATTATTCCCAATATATCTTAGTGAGTGGTGTAGCACATAATCTCTTTTTATTAAAAGCGCCCGATTTTAAGAATCGTTGTTGTTTCTTTTTAACTGAAAAGACATCGGTTAGACAATATTCTAATTTTAAATTTGGGGTTTCATAAGCTCCAAGCCATAATAAACATCAGACCTACTTAAGTCTCTGCAGCTAGTGTACTTAAATTTTATTTATCTGCAAAATTATGTTGTATACTTACAGTTTTGCACAATATATGTTCTCAAAACTACATACACCCTTTCAAAAAAACAAAAACATTTAGCAGTTGTTTAGCAGGGTCTGTGTAACCTGTTCTGAAATGGTTTTATTATAATATCGTTATCGCAAGAGGCTGCAATGTATATCACAATATGGATTTTAGGCCATATCGCCCATCCCTAATTGATAGCCTATAGTAGTTGATAATAACATAGGCCTACCTAATGTTGCCTACGGACGGTAACAGTACAGTAGTAACCTTTTACAGTCTATGAGTAGAACAGCTTTCTCAAGCAGTTTGTGATGCATTTTGGAAACAGGAGATGAGCCCCTGGTCTAATGCGCCACCTGGCTTGAGAAACCCGTTCTCAAAGACTTACTTTTATAGTCATTATTTGGGTAGCACACATATTCTGAATGCCTTCGGCAGAATTCAAATGAGCCATTTTAATCTAGATTAATCTAGATTAATTTCAAAATTAATCTAGATTAATCTAGATTAAAAAAATTAATCTATGCCCACCTCTAGTTACAAATAACTAATAAAGACATGGTGGCAGAGACTTAACAGGTTTAACAGAGACTTAACTTTACTCCGCTCATAGTGCAATACTGTCTTGTTCCTTGCTTTTTGAAGAAGCCAAACACATGTCTGCATCTTTCATTAAAGGGATACAGTTCACCCAAAAATGAAAATCATTTACTCACCCTCAAACTGTTTCAATCCTGTATGAATTTCTTTCTTCTGATGAACACAAAAGAATATATTTTGAAGAATGTCGATAACCAGACAGTGGATGGACCCCATTGACTTCCATAGTAGGAAAAAAAATACTATGGAAGTCAATGGCTACCATCAACTGTCTGGTTCCCGAATTTGGAAATCCAAAAAACGTTTAAACCCATCTAAGGTTAAAAATTTAATTGATGTTCAACAAATAAAAAACAACTATAATACAGATGAGCAAATGCTAAAGCTTGGGTTGCTGAATATTCGATCGCTTACTTCAAAAGCACTCATTGTTAATGATATGATTTCAGATAATAACCTAGATGTGCTGTGTTTGACAGAAACCTGGCTAAAACCAAACGATTACATTACTTTAAATGAGTCCACCCCGCAAGATTACTGTTATAAACATGAGCCTCGTCTGAAACGCAAAGGGGTTGGTGTTGCTGTAATCTATAGTAATATTTTCAAAACCACTAAGAAATCAAGTTTTAAATATAACTCTTTTGAAGTGTTAGTACTTAATGTAAAAATATATAGTATAAATGATAAATCACGTTTGAGATTTGTGCTGGCTACTGTATACAGGCCACCAGGGCACCATAAAGATTTTATCAAAGAATTTGCGGACTTTCTATCAGAGTTAGTACTGGCTGCAGATAAAGTACTAATTGTTGGTGATTTTAATATACACATCGATAATGAAAAAGATGCATTGGGTTTGGCATTTAAAGACATTGTAAACTCAACTGGAGTTAGACAACACGTGTCAGGACCTACTCATCGTCGTAATCATACTCTAGATCTAATATTATCACATGGAATAGATGTTGATGCCGTTGAAATTCTGCAGCAGAGCGATGACATCTCAGATCATTATCTAGTCTCGTGTAAACTTCATTTAGCCAAGGCTGCAAAGCCGACTCTGTGTTTCAAATATGTTAGACCTATCACTTCTGCCACTAAAGATTGCTTTATCAATAATCTTCCTGATCAGTTTCATCATCTCAGCATCCCAGATAGCTTAGAAGAACTCGATATTGCAACAGAAACTTTTAACTCTCTCTTTTCCAGCACTTTAGACACAGTTGCTCCGTTGCGCTTAAAGAAGATTAAAGAAAATAGTCCAATGCCGTGGTACAACGAGCACACTCGGGCCCTTAAGAGAGCAGCCAGAAAAATGGAGCGCAACTGGAAGAAAACAAAACTAGAGGTATTTCGCATTTCATGGAAAGAGAGCTCGATTGCTTACAGAGAGAGGCCTTAAAAGCTGCTAGATCTGCTTATTTTTCAACCCTATTAGAAGAAAATAAACATAATCCTAGGTATTTATTTGAAACAGTGGCTAAACTAACGAAAAAGAAAGCTTCAAACACAGAAGTTTCCAAGCAACACAGCAGTAATGACTTTATGAACTTCTTCACTTATAAGATTGATAATATCAGGGACAAAATTATAACTATGCAACCGTCTACTACAGTATCGCATCAGGCAGTGCATTGTAGTCTCCCGGAGGAAAAATTTGATTCGTTCGTTGATATAGAAGAGGAAGAATTTACTAAACTCGTTAAATCATCTAAATCTACAACATGTATGTTAGACCCTATACCGACTAAGCTACTGAAAGAGATGCTTCCAGAGATCATAGATCCTCTTCTTAATATCATTAATTCATCTTTGTCTCCAGGATACGTACCAAAAACCTTTAAGCTGGCTATGATTAAACCGCTTGTTAAAAAAACGCAACTTGATCCTACAGAATTAGTCAATTACAGGCCGATCTCGAATCTACCTTTTCTGTCAAAGATACTAGAAAAGGCAGTATCTTCACAACTGTGTTCCTTTCTAGAAAGAAATGATATCTGTGAGGATTTCCAGTCAGGATTTAGACCGTACCATAGTACCGAGACTGCTCTCGTTAGAGTCACAAATTATTTGCTCTTATCATCCGATCGTGGTTGTGTCTCTCTATTAGTGTTACTCGATCTTAGTGCTGCATTTGATACTATCGACCACAACATTCTTTTAAATAGACTAGAAAACTATGTTGGCATTAGTGGAATTGCACTAGCATGGTTTAAATCATACTTATCTGACCGTTATCAGTTTGTAGCAGTAAATGAAGAGATCTCTCATCGATCACAAGTTCAGTATGGCGTACCACAAGGCTCAGTACTAGGACCGTTGCTGTTCACTCTGTACATGCTACCATTAGGAGATATCATTAGGAAACATGGCATTAGCTTTCACTGTTATGCCAACGATACTCAGCTCTATATTTCTTCAAAACCTAACGAAACTTACCAATTCACTAAATTAACGGAATGCATAGCGGATATAAAAAATTGGATGACTCGTAATTTCCTACTTCTAAATTCTGAAAAAACAGAGTTTCTAATTATTGGACAAAAAACTTCCTCACGTAATAACCTAGAATACTGTCTAACACTTGATGGCTGCTCTGTTAAGTCTTCGTCGTCGGTTAGGAACCTGGGTGTGCTCTTTGATACCAATCTTTCATTTGAAAGTCACGTGTCTAGTATCTGTAAAACTGCATTTTTCCATTTTAAAAATATATCTAAATTACGTCATATGCTCTCATTGACAAATGCGGAACAATTAGTTCATGCGTTCATGACCTCAAGGCTAGATTATTGTAATGCTCTACTGGGTGGTTGCCCTGCACGCTTAATAAACAAACTACAGCTGGTTCAAAACGCAGCAGCTCGAGTTCTTACCAGAACCAGGAAGTATGACCATATTAGCCCGGTTCTGTCAAAACTGCACCGGCTCCCTATTAAACATCGCATCAATTTTAAAATATTGCTGATCACGTACAAAGCACTAAATGGTTTAGCTCCGCAGTACTTGAGCGAGCTCTTAACGCATTATAGTCCTTCACGTCTATTGCGATCTCAAAATTCCGGCCAGTTGATAATACCTAGAATATCAAAATCGACTGCTGGCGGTAGATCCTTCTCCTATTTAGCACCAAAACTTTGGAACAGCCTTCCTACCATTGTCCGGGAAGCAGACACACTGTCAGTTCAAAGCCAGATTAAAGACACATCTCTTTGACCTAGCATTCACATAATACATTATAGACTTCTATAAATCAATGTTAGGCTGCATATAGTAGGTCAGCCGGAACCGGGAACACTTCCCATAAATCCTGATGTACTCGTTACATCATTAGAAGAATGGCATCTACGCTAATTTTAGTGTCTTTGTTTATCCCGAGGTTTTCCCGCAGCCTGCCGGATCCAGGCCGTATCCAGATCTGATGAAGGACCTTCGCCTGGACCCGATGACAACGCAGTGCTGAAGTGCCAACTAGTCTCTCCCTATGGAGGATCCCTTTCCCACTCTACAGATAAAGCGTTGTCGGGAAACTCAATTCGCGTATCTACCCTGAATTGATAAAATAAAATAAAATTTTTGTATCAAAAATTATAAGGAAACACCAGTACGTTGTTTAGGCTTGGTTTGTAGGGAATTACAAACCTGCGTACGTATATTCAAACGCACATAACTATAGAATCAATTCTTAATGCGCATGTGAACGCCATCAGCGTTTCTCACAGGATCGCGCTTAAAGTCTGTGTAGAGAGAATGGTGTCGTCTTAGCGGCCCCTAATTTAATAACAAATGATTGTTGCGACGGAAGCAAATCAATCAAAACTAACCTTAGCTGGAAAATAACTTTACTAAAGAACCGCTATAAAGCCAAAACAATCTCTGTTACCTTAAATTATACGTTTATCTCTGTAAAGCTGCTTTGAAACAATCTACATTGTTAAAAGTGCTATATAAATGAAGATGACTTGACTTGGTTATCGACATTCTTCAAAATATCTTCTTTTGCGTTCAGCAGAAGAAAGAAACTGGTTTGAAACAACTCGAGAGTGAGTAAATGATGACAGAATTTTCATTTTTAACTAAGTGAACTAATCATTTAACAGAAATTAACTGTTGGCATATGTTTCACATCACATCAATTCTGTCCAGTTTGTCCTGTTGGACAAGACACACAGCAATACTGTCAAGTGTCACTTGTGACCATTGCTCTGAGCCATGTTTTCAGTGTCCTAAGAGCACTGAAACTTCTTTCAGTCCAGCTGATGAGACTGGGATAATTTGATCAACAGGCCTCTCATTTCAAGAAGACCAGCCTTCAACAGACTAATGTTATTTTTTCATGTTTTATGGGGACTTTCCATAGACATAATGATTTTTATACTGTACAAACAAACTGTGTATTCTACCCCCCTATAGACTAACCTTGTGACACTATATTGGGGTTAAGAGAAATACACAAATATATTTTATTTTACCAATGTGAGGAAGACATTGAACGTCAGACACTGTGTAAAATATGTATAGGGATGACTTAATTGGTTTCAGGCCCTAGTTGAATTTCTCTGTCTTTTTTGTATGTGGGACTTTTATGTGTGGGGGAGAAACATCTTGGGGTGAGCAAAATGGACTTTTATTTTGATAGGAGAGCACCTAGAGGAAGGAAGGCCTTCTTTAAGAGAAATGCCCAAGCAAGTGGAGAGGAGCGATGTGAGTTGATCCTGTTTGAATGAAATGGATTGGTAATTTTTTGCCTTCTCCTTTGAAGTTGCTTATGGATTAATTACCCATCGAGATTCAAGAGAAGACTTGTTTTTTGGGGGTGTTTTTGCTATTTCATCACATTTGGAGGATTATTATAATTTTTCTTGGACATTTTGATTCATTTTTTGGGGTTCAAGGACTACGGATTCACACATAAGGACAATACTTCTCAAGCATGGACTATTTGATCAAGGACTCTCGGATAAGTGTCATTTTTCTGATTTGACTATTGAATTATTAATATACCTTGTTGGTTAACCTGCTTATGCCTATCTTTGTCTGATTACAAGGGTTTATTCAGTTATTCCCCTTATTCATTAATGCAGTGTGAGTACCCTGAACTTTTGAGTGACTACTGGTTTATTTAAATTACTAGTCCAGTTTGTTACAACCTTACCTATCTAAGAAAACTGTCTACATTTTTACATTTTAAAAAAACAAAATCTGATTTATAAGCTGTTTTCTGAAAGAAAAAAAAAAAAAAAATCCCGAAAAGGACAAGGATTTCGGATATTGACATCTTTGTGGGGATATTCTGACCCTATAATGTAGAGTTGCACACACACTCACTCACTCACTCTCTCTCTCTCTCTCTCTCTCTCTCTCTCTCTCTCTCTCTCTCTCTCTCTCTCTCTCTCTCTCTCTCTCTCACACACACACTAACAATTATGTTAGTGTTATGTTACGATTGTCATTATATTGTAAAAACGTCTGTCCCCAAATTTGACGCGATTTTAGCAATAAATAAATATTTCAGCACAGAACTGTTGATTTCTCCCTCGCTTTCCGCATCTAAAGCCGCGTTTCCACCGCAGGAACTTTCCCCAGGAACTAGGAACTTTGGGCTGGTACTCGATGTGTTTACACCGCAGGAACCAGGGTCTAAATGAAGTTCCGGGTAAATATTTCCCCCTCCGATAGTCCCTGCTCACGAGGTAGTACTTTTTCAAAGTTCAGGAACTTTCAGGGGTGGGACTTGTGCGCTGCACAAGCTGATTGGTTGTGTTCACGCTGCATTTTGGTTGGATGACTCCACGCAGCATTTTATTTATTTATAACCTCCCTTTAAAAAAAATCTATTGCGGTTCGTGTCGTGGCTTCATGCAGTAAGAGTTGTCTGTCTGCAAATATGGAATTTAATAAAAAAAAACTGGTGGACTGGCGATGAGTTTCAGGCTTTATTTTGTGGAAGAGGAAACTCTCTGCGCGTTCGTCCCAGCCATCTCACGGTCAATGTCCGCAATAGCTGATAACATACAAATTTTATATCTAACGTTAGCATTACGAGCTTATGGAACACGCTTTATCAGTGCTCGTCTCTTTTCTGCCACAGCTTTTATTATTAAGTCATTATGTTTACACTTGTCATCTATTACAAGGCACTCCAAACCATGTTATAAATTTACTATAACAAGATTGAAATAGCGCTTTGAGGTTAGTAACAAACAACTATTTAGACTGTCACTATTTATGATTGATAGACGGGGTTCAGGCTTTTTTTAAGCGTATTTGCGAAAGAGGAAATTTTTGCGCTTTCGTCCCAGGCATCTCACAATAACTGATAACATACGTTGTCTAATTTTATACGCATACGAGTTTTCTGAACAAGCTTTAGTATCAGTGCTAGTCTATTTTGTTTTGTTAATTACCTCTTTAGTAAACCAATACATAACTGCAGCACAGTTTCAATCTCCTCCATACTTATTATAAACGTGGCGCGCAAAACTGATTACTGTCCTTCGCAGACGGGGAGGAGCAGTTGCGCGCAGTTTACCTTCCCGGTACTTTAGACCGCGGTGTAAACGCAGAAAGCAACCGGTCTGGGGCAAAAAAAGTTCCTGGGAAAAAAGTTCCTGGGACAAATTGTTCCAGGTAATTTCGGTGGAAACGCGGCTTAGGTTTCCTTAGGACTCGGAGGAGTTTTGGCGCTTCGCACAACCAAATGTGACTACAGCCTCTCACAAGATAGAAAGAAAACACAAAGCCAATCAGTTTAGCGATGTGTGTTCAGGAGGCGGGACTCAGATCTATTTTTTTTTTTTTGCGACGACAAGCCGGAATGAAAACAAGCCGAAATGAACTAGGAGTAACGAGGCTATTTTTAAAATGTAAGGAGTAGAAAGTACAGATAATTGCGTAAAAATGTAAGGAGTAGAAGTAAAAAGTCATCTGAAAAATAATTACTCCAGCAAAGTATAGATACCCAAAATTTCTACTTAAGTAATGTAACGAAGTATTTGTACTTCGTTACTTGACACCTCTGAAAAAGACTTCAGGAATCTGATCGATACGGTACGCAGCACATCGCCCGAAACAACGATCATTGTGTCAGGACCGCTTCCCACGTACCGACTAGGACATGAAAAGTTCAGTAGATTATTCGCGCTAAATGAATCGTTAATGTCATGGTGCAGTGAGCAGAAACTTCTGTCGGATAACATCTCCAAAATGTTAAATACCTTTTTACTAGTAACCAAAAGTCCAAATCATAGTCTCTGCTGCACCAATTTAACTGATATAAATACTAGTGTAGAACATTGCATAGAAACTGTGTCTATTCCTCGTTTAGTGAGATCAAATAATAAATCTACTGCAGGATCTAGGAAAAATCTAATTGTTATTAAAACAGAAAATGTTGCTATTAGTAATCAAAAACAATTTCTAAAGCTAGGTCTTCTAAACATTAGATCACTCACACCTAAGGCAGTTATTGTAAATGAAATAGTCACAGATAATAGCATAGATGTACTTTGCCTTACTGAAACCTGGCTTAAACCAAATGATTATTTCGGTCTAAATGAGTCTACTCCATCAGGATACTCCTACAAACATGAGCCCCGTCTGATTGGTCGTGGCGGCGGTGTTGCAACAATCTATAGAGATATTCTCAATGTTACTCAGAAAACGGGCTATAAGTTTATTTCATTTGAAGTACTTGTACTAAATTTTACGCTCTTAGATGCTAAAAAAACATCCCTATTATCTTTAGCCTTGGCTACCGTATATAGACCGCCAGGGCCTTACGCTGATTTCCTAAAAGAATTTGCAGATTTTCTCTCAGACCTATTGGTCAATGTCGATAAAGCATTAATTGTTGGAGATTTTAAAATACACGTAGATAATCCAAATGATGCGTTAGGGGCTGCGTTTACAGATTTATTAAACTCCTTTGGGGTCAAGCAAAACGTTACTGGACCAACTCATCGTTTTAATCATACACTCGATTTAATTATATCACATGGAACCGATCCAACCGATATAGATATCATTCCACAAAGTGATGAAGTCACTGACCATTACATGGTAACTTGCATATTACGTACCCCTGTAATATATCATGCTGCGCCGCGTTATCGATTAGGCAGAACAATCCTTCCATCCACCATAGATAATTTTTCAAATTACTTATCGGATCTGGTCCGTGTACCTTCGGATAATTTGTTTTTTCGTTTTTGTTTAAAAAACGGAAAAACTAAGAAACCGTTAGTTTATTGCATATTCAAACCTTCTCGTGGACATAAAAAAACGAGTTTCAGTTTCTTTTATTTATTGTTTTTATTTTGTTTTCATCACACGTTGTTCTAATGCATCAAATGAAAATACAATAAAACCAAAAACGAAAAATGAAGGTTTTTAATGCACAAAGCGAGTATTATTTCACCGGAAGTTTACTGTATCCCTGGTTACTGGCGCTTGCGATCTATGCTTGCGACAAACAAGTTCATCAATCAAGATGGGGTCAGTCCTGGAAAATCACGCTGAAAACATAGTTAATATGATAAATAATGGAGCAACGTATTCTGATGTTTCCACTGCCTTGGCGTCCATTGGAATTGAAAGAGGCCATTCTGTGGCCAGCATAAAGAAGTTCCTTGGCGACCGCAACCTGGTAAAGAGAGGGCATTTGTCGGATGATCATTTGGAGGTGGCAGTGGCCAGTGCTATTCGAGAGGTGAGTTTATTTTTTATAATCCTGCTGCTGCTGCTACTACTAAGGGATGTGTACTGTCCACCTGCAATATCCGGTTTAATATTATTTCGTACAGACTGGACCGTCTTTTGGCCGAAAAATGATGACGGGTTACCTTGCCTCAAAGGGACTCCGCGTTTCAGAACGCCGCGTTGGATCAGCACTGAGGCTTGTCCATCAACCTTACCACCAAGCTCGTTTACAGGTGCCTATTTCACAGTGTTGTCTGTCTTTTCAGTTTAATTGTGTAATAATGTATGCAGTGTTTGATTAGTATGTGTATAGTAAAATTGGGGTATGAGGAATTAATTCAATACTAATCAAAGACTGCACAATTAAACTGAATAGACAACACATTGTGTATGTTACATTATTAACCTTAATGAACTAGTTAACTCATACATTTATTACCATTTAAATTCCCAGGGAGCACGAAACTTAAACCCAGTTCCTTACAATGCTGAGTATTTTGGTCACAAATTACATATTGACCAAAACGAGAAACTCGTAATGTTCGGAGTTACGCATGTGATCGCAGTTGATGGGTACAGCTACAGAGTCGTTGGGCATGCAACCATGCCTGTCAAGAACAACCTTACTATCTATGAGGAGGTGTACAGGTTAGTTGGAAAAACCCCTGTAATAAGAAATCATTAGTAAAATGAAATACTAGTTGAGTTCTGGTGTTAAATGTGTGTTGTTTGAGTCATTCAGCTCAACTAATAGATATGTGTTTTAATATCAACTGTATGCTTTTAGGATTTGGGCCATTTTTATTAACGCTTTCCTTATTGTATTTCAGACCAGCTGTTCTGACCAATGGAATCTGGGACCAAGTACGTGTAGACTGTGGGAAATAATTTTATTTATGTCTCTTTATGCAAGAGATACTAGCTGCATACAGATATAACACAGTAAGGGAGCCTTACAAGCAGACACCTTCAACAAAGGTGAGTAGTTTAAAAAAAAAATAAAAAAATAAAATAATCATTTGTTTGAAACCTGTGGTAGGCCCTCTATAAGTTAATGTTTTTGATTCATATATTCAGTACGCATAAAAGTGGTGGACTGCAAGATTGTAATTTTAAGTTTTAAATCAGAACCACAGGATTGAGCGAATGTGGCCGGAGATAAACAACCGGGTCAATTACCCTATTAAGGAGGCTTTGATTCAGCTGACTGACCAGGAAATGATTGACATGGAGGACCCCACCACTCGCTACTGTGTGTCTGATCTCGCATGTCAGATAGGCCGTATTGGTGTAGGAAGAGTAGTGGACTCGTGGAATGCCCACAGAATACCAGGTATTCTTATTCTTATTAGCAACCAGTTTTTTTTTTTTGAGAGACAAACTAAAAACACTTAATTTTTTGCAGGGAGAGGTGTCCCAAATGCCTTGGGAGAAGGCGGTTGCTTCAAAAAGTTAAGTGAAGACCTGCTACCCAATTCCATAGTTGCTGCAAACATGTACTTACAAGAGATGGGATCCTCTCTGACCACACCAACAACATTTGGCATCTACCCTTTCTTAACAGAAGAGGACTGTGCATATGCAGAGCAGTCCTTTATTGATCAGTTTCCTGACCTGTCTGTCCTCTACAACCAGGGATGTAGTGGAGGCTAAACGCACGTAAACGCCGTTTACGCACCTCCCAAAATTCGAAAATTGCGTTTGCCCACCTCCAAAGTGCGTTTATCCACCTCTACATTGCGTTTATCCACCTCTAAATTTCACGTTATTTGAGCGGACTTTGCTTTTCCAGTGCGTGATCGCCGATCGGTACATGATTCGAGCATTTGGGCCGTTAACGACAGAGCAGAACGTGCAGCGCAAACACGGAGCAGAACTACACGCTCGTGAAGTTACTAAACAAGCTGCGCGAGAATGAAACTTGATCGCAGCCGCAACAGGAAATCATTAAAACTAGGGCTGCACGATATTGGGAAAAAATGACATTGCGATATTTTATTTTTCTGCGATATATATTGCGATATGAAATCTAATCTCATTTTTTCTTAAAAACAAAAATGGCAAACAAAAAACACTTACATTCTCATTTTAAATGATTTAAACATCAGAGTATTATTTAAATTAGAGTAAATTATTTGTTTGTAACTTTAGGATATGGTTTGAATTGTTAACATATTAACTAACATGAACTTACCATGAGCAATACTTTTGTTACTATTTATTAATCTTTGGTTATCTTAGTTTATATAAACACAGCTGTTCATTGTTTGGTAATGTTACTTCACAGTGCATTAACTATGTTAACAAATACTGTACAACTTTTGATTTCAATAATGTAGGCTATAGCCTAAATGTTGAAATTAACAATGTTGTAGAAGTGCAGTTTAGTAATAGTAAATGTTAACTAATGTAGTTAAATAGTTTAATAAATAGAACATTATTGTAAAGTGTTACAGATTTTTTTATACACCAATTCAGACGTCTTGTGAGTTCAGTGTTGGACAGGTCAGTTGTTTAAACCATTCATTAAATTGAATCGGTTCAAAGGAATCATTAGTTCGCGAATCGGACGTGTACGGCACGCGTTGTGTAATTATCTCGGCTGTTTAGGATATCGCACAAGATTTGACCAAAGAGTATAGAAGTAACAAGAGGCGAAACTCCGTTGCAGTTTTGACAACAGCCACTAGGTGGCGCTTCGGTAGCGCGGCCGCCATTTTGGACTGAACCAACGGCTTTACCGTTAGCACAACTACTGTACAGCATTAACATTATGTCTGGAAATAATTAGAAACAAAGAAAACAGTGTTCTGCCATCAACTGCAACAACTACCAGTGTACAACCAATCAACTAGCATTTCATAGATTCCCTAAAGATCCAGAGAGGTAAAGTAGAAAAGGTTTTATTAACTTTAAAGTGAGCTAACGTCAACGATAACAGGTGCTGTAACGTTAATGTAAGCTATCCCATAACCGCAGTAACAGTTTGCTAATGTTATGTATTTGGTCGAAATTGTCAAGACTCGAAATGGGCTTTTTAAATCGCAGATTTTTTCAGAGATATATGAACACCTAAGGCTATGTTCACACTTAGCGTCTTTTTTGACAAGAAAAAGTTGACAACGGCGTTTTTTTAGCAAAAAAAAAACGCTGGCGGCGTTCGGTTACAAATAGCAGCCGCGCGCGTCTTTTGTTGCTATAACAACAGCTGCAACACTTAGCCTAGTGCTGTGTGATGCAAAAAATGTCGAGAAAGAGAAAGTTGGCTCTTGCATTGGCTTTTGAAGTTACCGGGGAGGAGAATGTCGGTTCACAAAGACGTTTGTGGGTGCACGACATTATACGGGGAAGGAAACTGTATGGTGCTTACAACAATTTAGTCCAGGAGCTCCGGTTGGATGATGCACGGTTTGTGGCATATTTTAGACTACACAAAAGTCAGTTTGAAGACCTGCTACAAATCATTGCAACAAGGACGATTAGTTTATCTACCGGCACCGTCTCCATTTTTTCTTGTTGTTCTTGTTGTTATGGAAACGACAGGTCTCGCTACTCGCTTGACATTGGTCAGCTGTCAAAAAGGCGCTTGACGTAGGGCGTTCTTTTCAGAAAAGTTCAACTTTTTTCAACTTAAAAAGACGCTCTGAGCTGCAGAAAAAGACGCCGGCGGTGGCGTCTAAAAAAGCGCTCAGGACTTTTTTGAAAAAACGGTTTACTCCATAGGGTTATAATGTAGAACAGACGCTGGCAGTTTGAAAAAAGACGCTAAGTGTGAACATAGCCTAACCTGGCAAATGACCGCTTTATTAATTCATTGTTATCACTAAATTAACCCTTTAACTGTCACCTTTCTTTCGCATAGGCTAAACATGAAAATCACTATCCAAACTTAAATGGTTGTAATTCAAGAATGCTTTGGAATTTAGACCTATGGTTGGTCTTGTTTTAATTTGTCAGATTATTGTTGAAGTGAAATAAATTATGAAAGTGAAACAGAAAAAAGTTATATAAGTTTGAGTTTATTAAAATGTACAAATTTAAAAATATAATTATTTATATTTTATATAAAATATATATTTTACTCTAGAACTGCAAGAAAATGAAAGCAAAAAATCTGAACAAGTTGTGTTCCACATTTTAGGTTGATATGTTGATATCTCGCTTCCTCACCCTTTCTGCCGTGTGCTCTAACGTTAGCAGCTACACGGCTAATTTTAGCTAATTTGTGGGCAGCATCAGGGAGTATCAATATGCGGGAGACTCCCGGATCTTCCGGGAGACATGGGATGTCTGCTCTAGAGATATTAAAAACTAGAAACTACTTTTTAGTTCATTTAACCGCTTTTGAATTTGAACCGGTATCGTTCAATTCTATGACAGATATGTTGCGTTCAGTCCAAGATGGCGGAGCTGCAGCTCTGCGCATGGGTGAGTTTATTGCAATGGAACGTTCTATTGAGTTTCGCCTCTTGGTACTTCTATACTCTTTGATTTGACAACACAGAAAACATTTCATCACTTTTCATCATTTTTTCTTTTGTTCGACACCATCGTGTCAATTTATTTTGACTAATGTGCGCGAGGGAGAGAGAGCAAGACAGCGCTCGTGTTGTTTGAAGACGGTGAAGGTGAGCGCGCGCGCGGCCGGGGCTCTCTCTCTCTCTCTCTCTCTCTCTCTCTCTGCTCGTTCTTATATGCGCCCTGTTAAACTGACAGGACTTAAAAACACATGCAAATGATAAACTTTCACTCTATGATGGTTAAGCTGTGCAATTAATCCGCGAATCACATTCGTCAAGGGCCGGGGAGCAGCTGGCCCGTACGGTTAATGAATAACGGATCAACTACGACAGCCTACATCGCACATCCTGCGATGTGACTATCGTGGATTCGTACATCGCGATATCGATGCTTAAACGACACATCGTGCAGCCCTAATTAAAACGATGCAAAAAAAATGTTTTAATTTTTTTTTATTCATTACAGGCAGCTGGTTTAATGTAGGGAGCATGTCGAAACCCAACTGTACAAGATATTCAGAGGGAATCAAGCCTGCACCAGGTTAAAGGGATAGTTCACCCAAAAATGAAAATTCTGTCATCATTTACTCTCCCTCAAGTTGTTCCAAACCTGTATGAGTTTCTTTCTTCTGCTGAACACAAAAGAAGATATTTTGAAGAAAGTCGGTAACCAAACGACTGATGGACTCCATTGACTTCCATAGTAGGAAAAAAAATACTATGGATGTCAATGGGGACCAGCAACTGTTTAATTACCAACCTTCTTTAAAATATCTTCTTTTGTGTTTAGCAGAAGAAAGGAAATCATACAGGTTTGAAACAACTTGAGGAAGAGTAAATGATGACAGAATTTTCATTTTTGGGTGAACTATCCCTTTAAAGACTTTTCCCTCTACAGGGAAACACTGATCCACATTTTTCTGATAGACCAAACAACTAATCAATTAATTGAGGAAATATTCAACAGATTAATCGACTATGAAAATAATCCCAAGTCCCTAATCATTATGCACAAGTGCATTGCATTGGAAGCCCTGGATATAAGCCTCCCTCTCGATCTCTCTTAAATATTTTTGTTTTCTCTGTTTTTTCATTTAGTAAACTTTATAGATTTCAACCATATTATTCCTTTTTGAGTCTCTTTAACAAGAACTTAGATTAATGTATGAATTGAAAAAGTGATTGTGTGTGACCTATGATGAGGAAACAACCAGTGATACCCTTGGTAGTACCATCAAATGATAGCCTATAGCGATGTCATCAGGACACACATACACCGGTAGGCAGTGGCCCACCTTACCGGGTGACCACGTCGTGGTCCACCAGAATTTATAGTTTACCCACCTCTTTTTTTACCACTACACCACTGTCTACAACAGTGTAATTAACAACAATTACAGAAATTTTCAGGAAGCAGTTATGTGCCTTATTAACATTACTCACCGATATTCAAATCCTTAAAGGCAGTGTATCTACATGCACTCTTTGTGAAGATAGTGGAATTTAATTTTTTGATTATATTTTTAAATAAGATTGTGGGTCTCATTTTGTGAACCAAATTTAGTGAATTAAGTCTTCTTAATGAACATTTCTATTTTTTGTTAAGATTTGTACAACCAGTAGCTGTAATTGAGCAAATTAAAGTTTATCAAGCAAGTACTTGTTTGAACAAAACATTTATTAAAACACATTCATTGAACAATGTTAAATACAATTTTTATACCAATGAGGGAAGACAAATAAAACATCTTAAAAGGTTAATGCTCCTTAATTCTTTGCCCTGGAATGTATGCAAAGCTCTGTGAATGTGTGGGATTTCTCAACCTGGAACTTCTTCCCTGGAAAACAAACACCTTACCAATTCTAGTATAACTACAGTATCTATAAGTTGGGATGATACGTTTTTTTTTTTCGTGAAATTTTACAACCTGGAACATTGTTGTACTGAAGTATTATTTTATAAACTCCACTGCAGAAAAAAAAAACAAAAAAAAAAACCTGTACTGTAGTTAAAGATTTTAAATTTGTGTGCAATTACACACTCTGGAACACTTTTAAAGGAACAATTTTACATGCTCCATATCAGAAAAAAAAAATTGTAGGTAAGGATTTTACTTTTGTGTGCAATTTCACATCCTAGAACACCATGTCTATAAGAAAAAATGCTTCTTCAGAGAAGCATTTTACAACACATTTCAAACTAACTCTTTCACAACATCTAGAACAGTTGACAGACCAGCCACCCTGATGATGTTTAGCACAGAGAACTCAGACCTGCACTTTAAGCATTGGTTTGATGTTAATGCCCATTCTTCAATGCAAGCTCTACACCCAATGATGCTCCGGCAACATTCGGACAGCATTGGCTCACTGATGATGTCTGTAAAAGAATGGAGGATATGCATTAAAACTATGTCAACATTTTTTGTTGCCTACATTTTAGCATGTTGAGGTATACTGGAGTATATACTGATTGCAAAATAAGTTGCAAAATAAAAATATTTAAGAAGCACTATTCATTCTTTAGAAAAACTAAGTAAAAGAAAAGCTGGTAAAGGAAAAGTTGTTCAGTTTTGTTCAGTTCATTGCTTAGCCATTTGGAGTCAAATTCACGCACACATCCATAAAAAGAAAAAGTGTAGTGTAGTCCAGGGTATGTGAATGCTGCACACAAATATGGCAAGTTACACTACTCACAATAAGTTAGGGATATTGTTATTTACATGAGCTATTCCTATTTGGTCTGAATTTTAATGAAATAAGTAAAAGTATCCTTTGATACTACTAATAATGAATGAGAAGAAACACCATTTTCATTAGTGTAATATTTATTACCCCAAAAATGTAGACAATAACAAGGGTAGCCCCAAATAACAAAAATTGACAATGTCAGTAGCGGGTGTTTCCACCATTTGCCGCAATGACAGCTTGACAGCGACGTCTCATGCTCCTCACTAGCCTCATGATGTTGTCCTGAGGCAATGCATTCCACTCTTCCACAAGTGCTGCACGCAGTTCTGCCAGGTCACGTGGGGGTGGGGTACGATCATCCAGTCTCTGCTTCAGCTGGTCCCAAACGTGCTCTATAGCAGTGGTTCCCAAACCTGTCCTGAAGGACCCCCAACACTGCACATTTTCTTTGTCTCCCTAATCAAACACACCTGATTCAACTCATCAACTCATTAACCCATGTGATAATGAGCTGATGAGTTGAATCAGGTGTGTTTGATTAGGGAGAAAGTTGGGGGTGTGCTGGCGGAATTGGGGGATGATGATGGGTTCTATGATGTCTCTGAGGTGAGAACGTGCAGTGACTGAGCCATCTACAATAACCAAATCAGTTTTGCGCTGACTGGTGATGCCTGTCCAGACTGTTACACCTCCTCCACCAAAGCTAACTGTCACAGGTCGGGGTGGGCCAAGCCAGACTGCACCCACCCCTGGAAACGGGGTACCACCTCGAGGAACGTGTCAAGGACCAGACAGACAAGGGAATAAAGGAATAACTGTTTTCTTTATTAAGTTAAGAGCAGTAATTTGAAGAATCCTAATTAAAATCTTCTTTCTTGTCACCAGAGGGAATTCGATGGCCCCCTGGACCGTAGAGGGGAGAACGATCGTGGCGGCCCTGCAGCTCGTTGGAGAGGGATCAGGAGGAAACTCACACCGTCTAGGTAAGTCACTGGGTAAGTACTCTTTACAGGACTCAAGAGGAAGTCGTGGTTATACGGACCCCATTCGGACTGGAACCAGGTAAGTACTCAGGCGGGGAGGACACTTTGAGCGAGACACTCCACTTCGGCTGTGCACTGTAACCAGGTAGCAGGGTTTAACTATTCAACAGCACAATAAACATTCAGTTGAAATACCTTCTCTCTTTCTGAACAGGGCAGCGGCTTTCAATAGGAGCGTGTGGAGACCACCAGGCAGGGAGGATGCTTTAAGCGAGTCACTCCACTTCAGCTGTACACTGTAACAATGCAACAGGATTTAACCATTCAACAGTAGATGAAACATTCAGCTGCAATACCTTCTCTCGTTCTGAACAGGGCAGCGGCTTTCGTTAGGAGCGTGTGGAGACCACCAGGCGGGGAGGATGCTTTAAGCGAGATGCTCCGCTTCAGCTGTACACTGTAACAATGTAGCAGGGTTTAACAGTTCAACCGTAGATGAAACATTCAGCTGCAATACCTTCTCTCGTTCTGAACAGGGCAGCAGCTTTCGTTAGGAGCGTGTGGAGACCACCAGGCGGGGAGGATGCTTTAAGCGAGATGCTCCGCTTCAGCTGTACACTGTAACAATGTAGCAGGGTTTAACAGTTCAACCGTAGATGAAACATTCAGCTGCAATACCTTCTCTCGTTCTGAACAGGGCAGCAGCTTTCGTTAGGAGCGTGTGGAGACCACCAGGCGGGGAGGATGCTTTAAGCGAGACACTCCACTTCAGCTGTACACTGTAACAATGTAGCAGGGTTTAACAGTTCAACAGCATATAAAACATTCAGCATTAACAGAGCCGGGCTATCTCAAAATGGTAAGTTGGGCGCTTGATATATCAAAACCTTCCTTGGAGACGGTGAGTGAAAGACTGTAAGGAGAGAGTGCACAGCAGACTACTATTACTTCTCCACACGATGAACTTCACTCCATAACACAAACCGCGTGAATCGTCACTTCAGGCACTGCATTCCACTCGCACACCGTGCATTCGGGCCAGCACTCACCCACCGGTCTTTCTCCCACCAGATCGACTCTCGTCTCTCGCAAGGGCTCAACTTCTCTCCAGAGACAGCAGAAAACGGGTGCAGCGATCGTCACATTCAGCGAGGAGCGGACGAAAGTTGGAGACAGATCAACAATTCACTCGGTGTACTAGTTCACTCGTGCCACACACTTTCCAAACTCTCAACACCACTTCAGTGTTAGTGCATATAAACAACGAATCCGATACTCATCACTTTACGTCTTCCCCACTGCTGACGATATTCCTTGGGTTTTTGTTGATAAATACTTCACTCTCTTCTTTCCACTTCTCAACTTCAATCTTCGCCCGCTTCACAGCCCAGCCTCAAATACAAAACAGCTCGCCGACAAACACAGTATCTCACGGGAGGAGAACCACACGACAGTCTGCTTCCTCTCTATTTTTAAAGCCCCATCTGAATACGTGTCCCTCTCACAACACTCTCTGTAATTGCTCCACACCTGCTGTCAATCGGGCAATTGGCCTTGCTGCCATGGCAACAGATTCGCAGTGCAATAGAGACGGGTGTCCACTGGAGGTCTCCACAACAACACTGCATTCACAAGGACTTTAGTCTTTTCTCTAATTTTTGTCACACCGTGACATACCCCCCTGCCAAAACGTTCTAGTCCCTAGAACGGGATCCGGACACCCAATCTCCATACCTGACTGGGGGTTGTCCCTGGTTCTCCCGTTGGGACCGTCTCGGCGGGGAATTAGGTTCCTCGGGCCTTGGCCCTATCCCCAGTCTCCGAGGGACCACAGCCCATCCCACCACGGGAGGCGTCCACACTGATCTAGTCGGGGGTCTCTCCACAGCAGGTTTGGGATAATTTGGACAAGGGCGCATCAGGTTTCGGTGGAGCACCCGCTCTGGACCTGCTCTCCCTTCGGGACGGATGGCATACACAGGCTGATCGAGATGCGGCTGTCGTTGGACCACGTACGGCTGGGGCTCCCACCGATCACTGAGCTTACCCTTTCCTTGTCGTCGGTTATCTCGCACTAGAACTCTCTCGCCAGGCAGTAGCGGTGCGCTTCGAGCCGTCCGGTCATACAACCTTTTTTTCTTGGCTGCGGCTTGATTAATTCGGTCCGAGACCCGTTCATAAGCCAGTTGAAGGCGTTGATGGTGTCTGGTCACCCACCCCGTTACGCTGCCTCCCTCTTCAGCGGCCGTAGTCCCCAGCAATAGATCAACTGGTAGCCTCACGTGCCTTCCGAACATCAGGTAAGTCGGTGCATAACCCGTCGTGCTGTGAATGCTGTTGTTGTATGCCTGTACCATCGCCGGGAGGTTGTCAACCCAATGTCCCTGTTGGTCGCCTTCCAGGGTCCCCAAGAGACCGATCAGCGTCTGGTTAAACCTCTCACACCCTCCATTCCCTTGAGGATGATAGGGCGTCGTATGGGTCTTCCTACATCCATACAGTTGGCACAACTTATGCACTACCCTGGATTCAAAATTTGGCCCTTGATCCGAATGGAACACTTCAGGACACCCGAAGGGCTGGGTGACGTACCTCCACAGAGCATTAGCGGTGGTGATGGCGGTTTGGTCCAGAGTTGGGATGGCCCAGGCATATTTAGTGAACAGGTCCGTGATCACTAAGATGTTTTGAATCTGGTCGACCGGCCTACCCAACGTCAGATAATCCATAGCGATGATATGCATTGGTGCTTTGGCTCGAATGGGGACCATTGGAGCTCGAGGCTCTTTCCTGGCTTTAAACAAGGTACAGCGCGGGCAGCCCTGCAGGTAAGCCCTCGTAGTCCCCTCCATCCCAGGCCAGTAGAAGTGGCGTCGCAAGAGTGCCGTCGTCCTCTCCTGCCCTTGATGACCAAGCCTGGTGTGATAAGCCTCCAGCAGAGCATGACACCTCCCCTCGGGGACCACTACCTGACAGACCGGGTCACCCGAGTGCGAGTCCTGGAGGGACCGACAAATCACCCCCTCCTTCAGATGGAGCCTCTCCTTCTGGCCCAGCAGGCCTCTCACAATTCGGGTTTGAGCCCGACGTTCCGCGCCCTCCGGCCAATTGCCCTGTCCCAACCAGGCCCGGACCAATAACAGGTCCTCATCCTCACCCTGCAACATCCTCCAGCGCTGTGGGTCCCATCCCCAACTTGCAGGCGGCTCCTCCGGTGGTTGTCCCGGTGCCTCCACAATGCCCACCATCATTCCCTCGTCGCGGTCTACCTCAAGCATGGATCTCGGATCTTCCGGCCCTCCTTCAGGCCACCTAGACAGCACGTCAGCGTTGGTATGTTCCCTTCCTGGCCGGTACTGAAGCTGATAATCGAAGTTGGCCAATTGCGCCACCCACCTCTGTTCCACCGCCCCCAGCTTGGCGGTTTGCAGGTGTACCAGCGGATTGTTGTCGGTCACCACGGTTACCTTTGCTCCCCATAGGTAGTCTTTAAACTTCTCACTGAGCGCCCACTTCATGGCCAGTAACTCGAGCTTGAAGGAACTATAGTTGGCATCATTCCTCTCCGCGGGATGTAGACTCCGACTAGCATAAGCGATAACCCTCTCTTCCTCCTGTTGTTTCTGGGCTAAGACAGCCCCCAAGCCCAGATGGCTAGCATCAGTGTAAAGAATGAAGGGCTGTGTGAAGTCGGCGTATGCCAGAATGGGTGCTTGTAATAACTCCTGCTTGAGCCTCTGGAAGGCGGTCTCACATGCCGAATCCCACTGAATCGCCGGGGACCCTCGGCTCCTGGCGTGTCCCGTTCCGCCCAGCAGCTGGTTCATGGGTTTGGCGATCTTAGAGAAATCTTTAATGAATCGCCTGTAGTACCCTACAAAGCCAAGGAAGGATCGAACCTGGCGCACGGTCTTTGGGGCAGCCCACCCCTGTACAGCCGACACCTTCTCTGGGTCCACAGCAATTCCTGCAGCGCTCACTATATGGCCCAGGAACTTTACCTCTTTCCGGAAAAGTTGGCATTTATCCGGTTGGAGTTTCAGCCCGTACTTTTCCAGAGAGCGGAACACCTGCTCAAGGTGCTGAAGGTGAGACTCAAAATCGGGGGAGTAGATAATCACGTCATCTAGGTACACAAGAGTGGTATCCATCAACTGGCCCCCTAAACAGCGCTGCATTAGCCGTTGGAACGTGGCAGGGGCGTTGCAGAGGCCGAACGGCATCCGGTCCCACTCATATAACCCAAAGGGGGTCGTGAAGGCCGTCTTCTCCCGGTCCCGCTCGTCCACCTGTACCTGCCAGTATCCGCTCACCAAGTCTAGTGTGGAATACCAGGCCGCCCGTGTGAGACTCGTCAGGGAATCCTCGACTCGAGGCAATGGAAAAGCATCCCGCTTCGTCACTCGATTCAATCTAATTGAGTCAATCACACCTGATTCAACTCATCAGCTCATTATCACATGGGTTAATGAGCTGATGAATTGAATCAGGTGTGTTTGATTAGGGAGACAAAGAAAACGTGCAGTGTTGGTGGTCCTCCAGGACAGGTTTGAGAACTACTGAACTAGAGGAATTAACTAGCACTATGAGCACCATTCTCTCTGGAAAATTGGATATTGTTGCATCCATTAGATTAAAAAAGGTCAGAGAGAAAAGTAAAGCACCATGGTACAACAATACTACGCATTAGGGGTGGGCGATATCTCGATATTTACGATATATCGAGATATTTTTTAAACTCGATATGGATTTTGACATATCGTATATATCGATTTATTGTTTATATTTAATTCTGATTTCGCCACTTTGCTTGTTTGCCTTCTCTGTGCTGTGCTCGCCCCCGCCCTCCTCTGCCTCCTTGCTTTTGTTCCCCCTCCCCTCGCGTGTTGTCTCATTCAACCAAGTCCCCCGAGTCCGGTCAGGCACATCAATCTTTCCCCGCCCAGCGAGTGCTTGAAGTGCGTCAGAAACAGCGCGCACGCGATCAGTTGTTGTTGGTATTTTTTTCTGTAGCGTCGCCTCTCGCCGCATTGCTTTAACGCTTATTTTTGCTTTATCGCTTAACACACTCACACTTAACATGCTCCCCTGTAGAATGGGCCTGGCAGCTCGCGCCAGGTCTAGACACGGTGAAAGTTTCCTGATTGTGACGGATGGCCGAATTTACATGACACATTATAAATTAGCATTAGCCTACCTATTCTGCTATAGATACAGTGCCAAAAAGAAGAGAAGAGGATAAAGGTGGATAAAGACAGAGGTAAAGTGATGTAATGAATGAACAGTTTATCTAATTGCATAGTAGTAAGATACTGTAATTTAATGGCAGTTATTTTTACCTTAAACTTTATGCTAGCAGTTGTTCTGAGTTCTCCAGAGGC
Organism: Squalius cephalus; assembly: GCF_949319135.1. Taxonomy (NCBI): domain Eukaryota; kingdom Metazoa; phylum Chordata; class Actinopteri; order Cypriniformes; family Leuciscidae; genus Squalius; species Squalius cephalus. Next base: position 349,697 of record NC_137134.1, read on the forward strand.
CCCAGACAGTGTGATTTTGTTACAATCATGTCAATTTTTAGATGCATTTGTATCACTTTTTTTTTAATTAATGTTTTACTCTACAGTTGTGCAGTTTTTGGGGGATATATGGCATTTTTTTTATTTATTTGCCAAAATTAGTAATGATATTTCTATACAGGTTTATTTAAAATAGTGCAATATGTATTATTTCTTCCTTTATTTTACAGTTAAATTATTATTTTTGTATACAGGGATTTTTTTTTTTTTTTAAATGTCGCAGAAACACTTTGTTCCTACATGAACTGCCTACCTATTTGCACTTCAATAAAAAAAGACTTTGTGGTATTTGCAGGCCTGATAGCGCTCCGGCGCCACGCCGGATTTCCGGCGTACAGACGTGTCTGCGAAAAAAAAAAAAAAAAATCAGGTTCGCGTTCACGTGAGAGGCGCTTTGCTTTCACTAAACCACATCAGTAAGCCTACTTCAGCCAATCGGTAATAGGGTAGGCAGGGGCTGGTCTTGGGTTTTGGCCAATCAGATTGATTCAGCAGTCACTCCACGTGCAAATTTGTTTTGTGTTTCCCATACACTACGAATGTGTTTCCCACACTGGCAGCACGAAACATAGCCAAAGTCATGGAGTGCAACTTTATGAAGCCAGGGGAAGACACCAAACCTGTCGATAAAGGTAGATCAAACTTGATGAAAAAATTATCGTGGCCTGATTTGAGGTAGCTCGCCAACAGGCCGTTCATATATGGCGTCTTTTGCGTGCTCAAGTTCATTCATATGTAGGCGCGCGGTAAGCGGTAATAAGCGCGCTCATAATTGAAGCGACGCGCTCGTTTTTTCCATGTTTTTCGGCGGTGGAAATCCATTAGTCACTCAAACTTTTTGGTCGTTGTGGAGAGCGCAGACGTCACAGGAATATCGGACCTAATTTTACTATTAATAATAAAAGTAATTAGCAGTAATTTTTTTTTTTTGACTCATTCTTTTCATAAATAATCATTTAAAGTCTGAAATATGTGAGGTTTATCTTTTTATAAAAAAAAAAATTTGTCAAAACTTTTTGAACTTGTACATGTTAGTATAACATGTTGCAAGACACTTTTAAAATCTGGCTATCATTTTTAATGGTATTATTTTAATGTTTATGTAAACAAAAAGTGCATATTGATGCTTATTTTATTTGTTATTTGCTGGTTTTCGACATAAAACTTGGTGAATTGATTTCATTGTGTAGTATTAGTACTTTTTGTACAGGATTCTGTGATAACCGTCATAATTTTTGTCACTATAATCATGAAATGAAATGTTCATGCCATTTCATCTCTAGTTATGATCAACTGAAATCAACTAATTATGTGTTTTTTACAGTATAATATGCAAAGTACAATTTTCTATAAAAAAAAAAATTATATCTGATTCTGTTCTTTTCTCTGACATGCGTTGTTGGTTGTGGAAGGTTACTAATGTGATTGCTTTATCTGTAAATTAAATAAATGCTTTTTCAATGACTCAATTCATTGAAATAAAATGAATTCTTCGATTTGAATATTTTTTTGGCAATGTGTCGTAGGTCTTAAATTGCAATCTTTATGATCTTAAAATGTCTTAAAATGGTCTTAAATTTGACTTACTAAAACCTGCTACTGTTATATAGGCTTGTATTGGGTTTGTTCATCTCATGTCTGAATGATGTCCATTTATATCCACAAAAGTCACAAGACTCTATCATTTAAGGGACTATTTATCAAAATGTTCTCCTGGGGAGCACACCCCTGGATCCCGCTTGACAATTATGTTAATCAGGGCATATATCTTGGCTTAGGGGCCCGCTTACCTCCCAGGGAAAAAAGTTCAGGCTCAGGATTTTTTTCTACTATCACCCCTGTATTTGGCATATTTGTTTTTGCAGTAGTTTTTGGGGGGTTATTTTTCCTGTAAAGATATCGAGATATATATCGTATATCGAGATATAGCAAAATATATCGAGATATATTTTTTGCTCCATATCGCCCAGCCCTACTACGCATGTTCTAAAGAGAGAAACCCGTAATTTAGAGCATAAATGGAAACAAACTAATTTAGAGGTCTTTAGAATCGCTTGGAAAGACAGTATGTCACGTTATAAAAAGGCCCTAAAAGCGGCCAGGGCTGAGCACCTCCGCAAACTAATAGAAAACAACCAAAACAATCCTAGGTTTTTATTTAACACCGTGGCTAGACTAACAAATAAACAGATGTCACCTGAACAAAATATTCCGTTACAGTTAGGAGTAATGATTTCATGAAGTTCTTCACTGAGAAAATAGAAAACATCAGAACCACAATTGTAAACGTTCAAGCTTCGATCGCGCCTTATAATTCAGCCTCAATTATCACCCCGCAAGAACGATTACAGTGCTTTACAACTATAGAACAAAAAGAGTTAAATAAACGTATCACTTCATCTAAAACAACAACATGTTCATTAGATCCTATACCCACTAAACTACTGAAAGAAGTGTTACCTGTAGTGGAAGAGCCTCTCCTCAATATTATTAACTCATCTTTATCTTTAGGTCATGTTCCAAGAACATTTAAACTGGCAGTTATAAAACCTCTCATTAAGAAACCACAATTAGACCCACATAATCTAGCAAATTATAGACCCATTTCAAATCTTCCTTTTATGTCTAAAATACTAGAAAAAGTTGTGTCCGCTCAACTGGGCTCTTTCTTGCAAGAAAATGATATCTATGAAAAGTTTCAGTCTGGGTTCAGGCCGCATCATAGCACTGAAACTGCGCTCGTTAAAATCACAAATGATTTACTCCTAGCTTCTGACCAAGGCTGTATCTCAATACTAGTTTTACTTGATCTTAGTGCTGCGTTCGATACTATAGATCACACAATACTCTTAGATCGACTACAAAATTATACTGGTGTTCAAGGACAAGCATTTAAGCTGGTTCAGATCATACCTATCTGACCGCTACCATTTTGTCTATTTAAATGGGAAATCGATCATAACTCCAGTAAACTATGGAGTGCCGCAGGGATATGAAGCTAGCATAAGTTCTGCCAGGAAGACTCAATCGTTCACGTCATGTATTACCTTCTCATCTATCCAATCATATCCTAATAGCCAGTATAAATGGGTGGTACTTACACATGTCTGAGTTCGCAGATGCTGTCGCTTCAACCACCTCCATCCTCCCCATCCACCACCAAGACTGGACTTTTCCTTCATCTCCCTAACATTCTATGCTGGGTCCTCCCCATCACCTCCAGACGGGCTCTCCCCTCTACCCTGAAGACGCCAGGATGTCCTCTCCTCCTTCCACCCCACCACCACCAGATGGCCCCCTTCCTTACTTCGCAGGGGGTGAGCTGCGCCCCTGCCTTCGTCTTCAGGCAGGATATGCAGATTCCGTACCCTCGGAATGCGAGTTACGGACGGGGCCTACGCCAAGGAATTTGATTGTTTGCTGAGCTCTTAAATAAATGTTCATTGTCACAGTATTAATTCTCCCGAGTCTTTCTGGTAGAACTGTGTTAGGCCCTCTGTTATTCTCAATATATAAACTGTCACTTGGAAATATTATAAGGAAACATGGAATTAGTTTCCATTGTTATGCTGATGACACTCAAATATATATTTCATCACGGCCGGATGAAAACGCTAAATTATCCAAATTGACAGAGTGTGTTAAAGATATAAAAGATTGGATGACGCTCAATTTTCTTTTATTAAATCCAGACAAGACAGAGGTACTACTTATCGGTTCAAAAAACCGCCTACAAAACCTCGCTCACTACAAATTTAATATAGTAGGATGTCCTGTTACTTTATCCTCTACAGTAAAAGACCTGGGTGTTATACTAGACTGCAACCTGTCTTTTGAAAATCATATTTCATATGTTACAAGAACAGCCTTTTTCCACCTTAGAAACATTGCTAAGCTACGTAATATGCTATCAGTTTCTGATGCAGAAAAGTTAGTTCATGCATTCATGACCTCGAGACTAGATTACAGTAATGCTTTATTAGCCGGTTGTCCTGCATCCTTAATAAACAAGCTACAGTTAGTCCAAAATGCCGCTGCTAGAGTTCTAACTAGATCAAGAAAATACGATCATATAACACCAATTCTGTCGTCTCTACATTGGTTACCTATAAAGTCCCGTATTAACTACAAGGTATTGCTACTGACTTATAAAGCCCTAAACGGCTTAGCTCCAGTCTACTTAACGGATCTTCTATCGCCCTATAATCCATCGCGCTCTTTAAGATCACTAAATTCGAGGCTTCTGGTCATACCTAGGATATCTAGGTCCACCAAAGGAGGGAGAGCATTTTCATATTTAGGTCCAAAACTCTGGAATAGTCTTCCTGATACTGTTCGTTGCTCAGATTCGGTCTCCCAGTTTAAAACTAGATTAAAGACGCATCTCTTCAGTCAGGCATTCATATAATATTTTTAATCTTACAGTTAAATCCGGTCTCTAGTTCATAAACGCCAGAGGAGAACTGGCCCCCGACTGAGCCTGGGTTCTCCCAAGGTTTTTTTTTTCTCCATTAGGTCACCTGATGGAGTTTTAGGTCACCGTCAGGTCACTTGATGGAGTTTTTTGGTTCCTTGCCACTGTTGCCTTTGGCTTGCTCAGTTGGGGATATTTTGGGAATATTAATTTATTTTTATCAATCAATAAATTCCACTAGAAACAAATCTTGTTGTATTATTTTAATTTAAAACTGTGAAGCTGCTTTGATACAATTTCTATTTGTGAAAAGCGCTATACAAATATATTTGACTTGACTTGACTTGACAATTCAACTGTTTTTTTAATTGTTGGAGATTGTAATGTACACTTGTGCTGTGGGCAGGATGTGGTTTCCAGAGAGTTTGTAAATATGACTGATTCTTTTGATCTGACACAGTGGGTCAAAGGGCCAACTCATAGGTTGAGCCATACATTAGACCTGGTTTTGTCTTTTAACCTGCACATTCAGGACATTATTATTGACAAAGTAGTTTTTTTGAAGCTGTTGATTGGTCAAACATGCAATGGCAAATTTCTCATTTACTCCTGATAATAAGTCATCTGAGGATATTCATTACAGCTACAGTAAACTCTGAAGACCAATTATAGCCATTATGGTTTTCTGTTGAGTAAATGTGCACCTGAGGGTGCTGTTAACACCTGTGCTGAATGCAGAGATGATCTATTCATCAGAGGTGTGAAAGCAACACATCCAAACACACAGTGAAGGGACTGATGCAGGTGCCAACAGTACAGAGAAACATATAAAAAAAATCAAAGAGAGCTGATGATCTTCTCCGTCAGACATTGTTAACAATAACTATTGTGACAGCCTGATTCATTTCTCTCAGAAAGTGTTGTTTAAACTACTGCAACTATCACATTATTAACAACAATTAAATTTACAACAACATAAATCTTAATATTTGGCATGTGTAAGCGGCTTTTATGATACTGTTATGGTACTTGTGACGTGAATGTAGACCACCCGTTGCAGTGTTGTCTGTACGAACCAATATGTGCTTGTCCTGCAGCAACGGTCAAAACCGGCGCAGAGCCAGCAGTACTGCTGGCAACACGAGGCAGTTGATATGTCACTGCAGTCAAGGTCCTGTCCAGGAGCCCGAGACTACGTGCCCGTTGCATATAGCGCCCCAGCCCATTCCACCAAGGTGGTCATTGTCTGGCCGAGGACCCGCGCTGTGACTGTACTGCAGTTCCTGCACCAACCCCGGCTCAGAACTACCCTCGTGCTGCTCTTTTAGTGTTTTGACCTGGTGGACTTGCAGAAAGGCCGTAGTATGCAAGGCAGAGGCAGCCTGTCCAGCGGAGGCAGTCACTTATTTCCAGGGGTTTCAGTACAGTGTAAAAATTGTGACGTTGTAGAGTAAGCGTTCTCCTAATTCCGATTTTGCATAGGTCACCGGTCATGCGCAATAAGTGTATGAGGATACACCAACAGTGTTTTCTTTTTTGCCGCTAATAGAAACAAGGTTCAAATTGATTATTTATGTCATGTCAAAGTAAATTATTTCAAAGTCACATGTGAGATATTACACAATCACGCTATTAAAATGTCTGATTCCTGCAATCTGTGTTTACAGGGGTTACACATGAGATACCTGTCCTAACTGAGTTACATGTTCATCAGATACCTGTGTGTGTTTACAGGGGTTACACGTGAGATACCTGTCCTAACTGAGTTACATGTTCATCAGACACCTGTGTGTGTTTACAGGGGTTACACATGAGATACCTGTCCTAACTGAGTTACATGTTCATCAGATACCTGTGTGTGTTTACAGGGGTTACACATGAGATACCTGTCCTAACTGAGTTACATGTTCATCAGATACCTGTGTGTGTTTACAGGGGTTACACGTGAGATACCTGTCCTAACTGAGTTACATGTTCATCAGACACCTGTGTGTGTTTACAGGGGTTTCAGGTGAGATACCTGTCCTAACTGAGTTACATGTTCATCAGACACCTGTGTGTGTTTACAGGGGTTACACATGAGATACCTGTCCTAACTGAGTTACATGTTCATCAGACACCTGTGTGTGTTTACAGGGGTTACACATGAGATACCTGTCCTAACTGAGTTACATGTTCATCAGACACCTGTGTGTGTGTACAGGGGTTACACATGAGATACCTGTCCTAACTGAGTTACATGTTCATCAGACACCTGTGTGTGTTTACAGGGGTTACACATGAGATACCTGTCCTAACTGAGTCACATGTTCATCAGACACCTGTGTGTGTGTTTACAGGGGTTACACATGAGATACCTGTCCTAACTGAGTTACATGTTCATCAGACACCTGTGTGTGTGTTTACAGGGGTTACACATGAGATACCTGTCCTAACTGAGTTACATGTTCATCAGACACCTGTGTGTGTTTACAGGGGTTACACATGAGATACCTGTCCTAACTGAGTCACATGTTCATCAGACACCTGTGTGTGTGTTTACAGGGGTTACACATGAGATACCTGTCCTAACTGAGTTACATGTTCATCAGATACCTGTGTGTGTTTACAGGGGTTACACGTGAGATACCTGTCCTAACTGAGTTACATGTTCATCAGACACCTGTGTGTGTTTACAGGGGTTTCAGGTGAGATACCTGTCCTAACTGAGTTACATGTTCATCAGATACCTGTGTGTGTTTACAGGGGTTCCCTTTCAAAAGCTACAATCGATGCTGCGCTGCTCAGCGCATCGAGAACGTCTTTAAGTGTGACCAGCTGTGAATATAGTGTGTAGACACGTCAATAGAATTGACCCGGAGGTAATATAGCCTCGGTCGATGACGTCATCGGCCCGCACCCGCGACGCAAGGCTATAAATGGATGAGCCGCAGGTGCATCGTCAGGTCTTTTGTTTTCAGACCACTCTGTGTATGTGTGCGTCAAGCAATCTCTCTCTCTACAAAACTCACTTCAGATCTTTGTTAGGAGTTAGTGTTCAAAACTGGCAGTGTGCAGATTTCTCTCTTTCTCATCTCAACACAAGTGAAAAGAGTTCAAGTTAAAGAAATCAGCCAGTTAAAAATGAGTCAGAGTAAGCGCTGTGTCCCTCCATGTTCTCGTCCTATGTCAGAACTGGATACACACACCTACTGCTTTGTTTGTTTGGGGAAAGAGCATGCTGCCCTTGCGTTTGAGCATGGTGATTACGAGCACAGTGGAATGTTCACAGCGGTGTGTGGAAGGCCCATACAGAAATGTAATATATGTCAATATATGTAAATTACATATATAATGTTAGTGCCCATGTATGTCTGCTGCATATATGAGAATATATGCAAAATTCATATATGTAAAACACATATACATATATGAAACATATATTTCAAAATATATCAAAAATGGCCGTTTTCATGTAAGTGCCATATATTTTCCCGTATATGCACATAAATGTGAAATATATGTAAGACGCATATATGTATACACGCATATATGGCGCATATATGTATACACGCATATATGGCGCATATATGTATACACGCATATATGGCGCATATACTGTATGTATACACGCATATATGGCGCATATATGTATACACGCATATATGGCGCATATATGTATACACGCATATATGACGCATATATTTATACATGCATATATGTACTTATTTCTATAGTACATACTTTCACATGTATTAGGGATACAAACCTTATATCTGAATGCCTTGAAATTAAATGCCCATAGTTGGAGATTGTCTATTGTGTGAATACCAAATATAGTATTTTAATACAATAATGCAGTGTTTTCTTTGTCATTTTTGACAAATACATCCACAAAGTACCATAACCATATGCCACAGCTTTAAAAATGCATCAGTATCACATGCATGTACACTGTAAAACTTTTCACTGTAAATTTACAGTTAAATACTGGCAGCTGGGTTGCTATCCACATACTGTATTTTTACAACACTACTACAGTAAACAGCATTTACAGTACTCCACTGTAATTACCAAATACAGTATATACCACATTTTACATTAAACTTGTCGACAGCAATAAATTGTATTTTTACAGGGAATACTGCTTTTATTATTACATAATTAAAATATTATACTTTAAGGTTTCATAAGAGTAGTCACACTAGGAAAAAGAAAACATTTTCTGGGTTTTAAAACATTTATTTAGTTAAATTGCCTTCTGTGAACATGTTGGCTGAATTACTTTTTAAACATAAAATGCAATTTTAACACTTAAACAGGTAACAGTTAGCACTTAATTAAAGGAATAGTTCACCCAAAAATTTAAATTAGCACATGATTTACTCACCCTCAAGTCATCCTAGGTGTATATGACATTATTCTTTCAGACGAATACAATCAGAGTTCTATTAAAAAATGTCCTGGCTCTTCCAAGCTTTATAACGACCATAGTCCATAAAAGTGCAAACGAAATCCCATTCAAAGTCTGCAAGGTTTCGCAGAAGTGAGGACACCTGTAGGCTTACAGTGGTGTTCTTGTTTTGCACAACTTGGCCAGTTTTCTTTGAAGTTACTTGTCCTTTCTTTGTTTTTGATCCACGTTCAGGATTGATGTCAAGAAAGCGTCTAAAAGGCAGAAAAAAACAACAATTAAATATTATTAACTGAGTGTATATATTTTGACAAAGAGAGACAGCACAAAAGCGGTCTAAAACTGAACAACATGAAAAAAATAAAATAAATGCAATGTTGGATGTTGTGAAAAAAAAAATGCAATGTTGGATGTTGTGATCAATAACTGATATTTTTTCTGCCCTGGTAAAATACATCAACTCAATGTGTCTGTTTACATGCACACTGTCAACTAACTAAATTTTTGGAAGTGGGGTTGCCAGATTTAAAGTTTTATTCTACAACTTTTGTCTACTCATCACCCAGCTCATTAACAATATCATGCCCTCATCCGGTGCCATCAGAGTATCAGTGGAAAGGCAGTCTTTAGACTCTCCGTTTATATAGAGCACACACTGCCAGAATCCAGCCCAAACCTTTGTGACAGAAATAATTTAACTTAATTGCAAGCCTTGCAATGTTTATTGCATATATGACAACATGATTTACCAGACTAAAATGCATGTTTGCACCCAAAAATTTTAATTCTGTCATTATTACTCACCCTCAAGACTTTTGTTCATCTTCGGGACACAAATGAAGATATTTTTGATGAAATCTGATAGTTTTGTCCTTCCATTGATATCAATATCATTGCAACTGTCAAAGCCCAGAAAAGTGGTAAAAACATTGGTAAATATATAGCTACAGTGGTTCAACCTAAATATTATGAAGCAGGGTTTCTGCACATTTTTTAAAGTCAAATTTAAGGCTTTTTAAGACCTTTTTAAGACCCGAAGAAATCAAAATTAATACCATGCATTAGGGGTGAGCAATATTGACAAAATATGTCTCGATCGATATTTTCAAAGTTTTCTTGATAATAATTAGATAACATTTTACGGATTGTGTTTCTGTGCTTGGTGCCATGGCTTGTTTAGGCCTGTTGACAGCTGACTGACAAAGATATTCATATTCTATGCAGTGGTCAGTTTACAGCAGTGACAGAAATTAACATTTTTTATTAAGGGGTAATATATTTGCCACCTTAAATTGATTTCAAGGGGCATTTTCACCTATATACGGACATTTGTAGAAGTTTCAACAAGATATCTTTCACATCTACTGCAGTCAGATTCACCCGTGTTCACTCAGAAGGAATCACTCACATGGCTGGGCACTTGTATGACACATCAAGGATGTTAAGAGGCTAAAAGCAGGTTTAAAAATTGAAGTCAACAGGGTGCAAATTTTAAAAAGAGGATAACACGGTGTAGGCAACACCGATTTTTGTCGTTGTTTTCTGTATTGACAGCACTCCAAATTTACAAAAAAATTAGCTCAATGTTAAAATTGACCGGAGTTCTCCTTTAAGGTTGCACTAGTTACATGGATTATTTAAACAATGTTTTTACTAGCTTTCTGGGCCTTAAAAGTTGCAAAGACGTTGCTGTCTATGGGTGGTTCAGAAACCTCTCAGATTTCATCAAAAATATCTTAATTTGTGTTCTGAAGATGAACGAAGGTCTTACAGGTTTGGAACGACATGAGGGCGAGTAATTAATGACAGAATTTTCACTAATCCTTCAACTGAAAACAACTTGCACCGATATATCTTAAAATATATGACTGCCACTGTTTTATCTCAAGATGCACACCAGTAATGTTTTTTTTTTTTAATGATACATTATTATAAAAGCTGCTTAAATACCCTAATTTTATTAAGGCCTAGACCTGGCTTAAGCTAAGCCCTGTATGGAAACCAGGGCCATACCAGTAGTCAACATAATAAATACTGTCAAGTCAAGGTTAGTGACACAATTCAGTCTAATATATATATATATATATATATATATATATATATATATATATATATATATATATGAATGGCAAATATGCCAATGACTAACCTCTGACCAAACTCAAGGTGCTGCCTCTTCCTGGTACTGCAAGCTGAAGTTATAGGAGGAGGCAAACAGCGCTGCCAGGCCAGTGATGAAGAGGCTGTGATCCTTCACACACACCTTGACCTTCCAAACTTAATATCCAGCACTGGTTGCTTAGAGATTGACCTGTAATGGAATAAAAAAGAAAAAAAAAAAAAAGAATAAATAAATAATATTAATAATTAAAATAACTACTGTGGGTTCCACTGTGGTTCGATGTAGTTGTCTATTCATAGTTCTATGAATTAAATTTTTCAACTAAAAATTAAAATTGGTTAGAATGCTAAAATGCACTGGCATATAATTTTGTTTGTTTTAAGCATAAACTCACTTAATTTTGACTTATTCTTTCAGAAAACAAGACAATTTTTACGTGTCTAATAAATGCTTCTTCATGTAAGAATTGTAGATATCTGGACTGGAAACAAAATAAAAACACTAATTAAGAAAAACATATTTTGCAGTAGGGTGAGTAAATGATGGCTTTTCATTTTAGGTTTCATCTACCCCTTTAATGTTTACATACCAGGAAATAAGTCGTGGACTTTCTGGCAAATGGACATCAGCGATGCAAATTTCTGAAACAATTTTTAAAAAGGACAGCACAACCTTGATCAACAGAACCCAAAACATAAAACATATTACAAATTAATGAGATTTGCTGAATAATCTCTACTTATCTGCTTGAAGGATAACACCGTCTAACTTCTTTGAATTAGGGAGTAGTTGTAGGACCATGGGATGGCAATCAGGAACAGGCCTACTACATTTGAAAACAGCATTAGGAACATGGATTTTCATGTGCTAGCAAAATTCTGACAACGATTCAAAAGCACGATCACAGAACTGACAGAATTTGACAGCATTTTTTTTTTTTTTACAACCTAGACTATAACTGTAACACTACTTAAAAGCACTTACATTAACAATGGCCATCAGATTACAAAGCCTAAAACGAAAAAAATATCAAATGCACGTCATGCAAATAGCATGGTAAAGGTTGTCTATTATATGAAATGTCGAAGTTAACGTTACTTGGTAAACAGGTGGAACAGAGTCAGTGAATTGCTTGCGCGGCCACGGTAGTAAACCGCGTTCGCAAAATCAAACCAAATACGTGAAAACAATGTAGAAATGCGAACGCAAAAAAAAAAAAAAAAACTTATATATTGGCTTACCGTATCACTCAGTTGAACAATTCTCCATCTTCTCAAACTCTAAATCCCACTTATCGTCACGCGCAGGTTAGATTATTCAATGACAAATTCTTCCATCCGTCTTCAGGTAGCTGCTACCGTTAACGTCGTCCATTTTCTGCTGCGTCACAGGCAACTAATGTTTGAAACACGAACCGAACCGAACCGAACCTCAAAAAAGCTTTAAAATTGCTCACAGATTCGCAGACATTGTTTATCTTGATAACAGGAATGATTATTTGTTCAGTTGAATCCCGCTGACAAAACGAGTTTGCCTGTTGTAGCTGCCTAACGTTACTGTCTGGTCTGCTCGCATGACGCGTCACATTTGAACTGAATTGAGCGCGAAAGAAATCAATCCCACAATGCAATGCCTTTTCAGTCAGTATGATGGTAACGAATTTATCAGGACGAAAACATAAATGTGCTGTATATTTACAGCTGTTCTGTAAAAGATACAGCTTAATACTGTATTATGGAAATACAGTAGCCTACAATTCTGTAAGAAATTCGTTGTAAATTTACAGTAAAGGGTTACAGTGTATGTTTACATACATTTATTAAATATGTTGAAAACAAATATGTATGTCACATATTTATAATTAATGTTGTCCATATATGCGAGAAACCAATACTATACTGTAATATATGCAGATATATGGTATCATATATGGATGAACTCAAATATTTTCTTCACATGTTTGGACACATACATGTTCATATATGCTGCAGGCATATATTGTGTTCTCAGATAAGTCAAATATATGTATAGATATATGTTGCAGTCATATATTGTGTTCTCAGATAAGTCAAATATATGTATAGATATATGCTGCAGGCATATATTGTGTTCTCAGATAAGTCAAATATATGTATAGATATATGTTGCAGTCATATATTGTGTTCTCAGATAAGTCAAATATATGTATAGATATATGTTGCAGTCATATATTGTGTTCTCAGATAAGTCAAATATATGTATAGATATATGTTGCAGTCATATATTGTGTTCTCAGATAAGTCAAATATATGTATAGATATATGTTGCAGTCATATATTGTGTCCTCAGATAAGTCAAATATATGTATAGATATATGTTGCAGGCATATATTGTGTTCTCAGATAAGTCGAATATATGTATAGATATATGTTGCAGTCATATATTGTGTTCTCAGATAAGTCAAATATAAGTAGAGATATATGTTGAACATATATTGTGTTCTCAGATAAGTCGAATATATGTATAGATATATGTTGCAGTCATATATTGTGTTCTCAGATAAGTCGAATATATGTATAGATATATGTTGCAGGCATATATTGTGTTCTCAGATAAGTCGAATATATGTATAGATATATGTTGCGGTCATATATTGTGTTCTCAGATAAGTCGAATATATGTATAGATATATGTTGCAGGCATATATTGTGTTCTCAGATAAGTCGAATATATGTATAGATATATGTTGCAGGCATATATTGTGTTCTCATACAAGTCAAATATATGTATAGATATATGTCATGCTATTTAAAATATAAGTACATATATGGCCATATATTACATTTTTGTATGGGGGGGCTCAAAACCATCATAAGGAGTCCAGTTTCCAGGCTGAGGGTGACCAGAAGTGGGTGAATGATCTCAATCTATTTTTTAACAGATTCGATCAGCTACCCTCCCCTGCCCCCATCCAGTCCCCCCTGCTGCGATCCCCACTCTCTGCCTCCACAGCAGGCAGCTCCAGCCCCACCTCTCTCTGCACAGCTATCAGCTCACAGACAACACACAATACACCTAACTCCCCCCCCCCCCCCTCCAGTCAACACTCCATCCAATACACACTGCCCCTTACAGAAGCCCAGGTGAGAATGGAGCTCAGGAAGATCAAGGCGAGGAAGGCTGCAGGCCCAGACGGCATCAGCTCCAGGCTCCTTAAGACCTGTGCAGACCAGCTGTGCGGCATATTGCTGTACATATTTGACCTTAGCCTGAAGCTGGGAAAGGTGCCACAGATATGGAAAACATCCTGCGTGGTGCCTGTTCCGAAGACGTCGCGCCCAAAAGACTTCGGAGACTATCGACCAGTAGCACTGACCTCGCATCTGATGAAAACATTGGAGAGGCTGGTGCTCACTCATCTCCGACCTCTGGTGAGTCCATCAATGGATCCACTTCAGTTTGCCTATCAACCTGGCATTGGAGTGGAAGATGCAATCATCTTCATCCTAAATCGGGCTATTTCACACCTGGAAAAGGCTGGGAGCACTGTGAGAGTCATGTTCTTTGACTTCTCTAGTGCTTTTAACACCATCCAACCTGCGCTCCTGAGGGATAAGATGGTGTACATGGAAGTGGACCATCATCTGTCTGCCTGGATACTGGACTACCTCACAGACGGACCACAGTATGTGAGGACTCGTGACTGTGAGTCTGACATGATTGTCTGCAACACTGGAGCCCCACAGGGTACGGTTCTTGCCCCGTTTCTCTTCACCATCTACACTGCAGACTTCATGTTCAGCTCAGCAACCTGTCACCTGCAGAAGTTCTCTGATGACTCTGCCATCGTCGGTCTGATCACGGATGATGATGACAGGGAGTACAGAGGACTTGTTCAGAACTTTGTGGACTGGTGCCAACGGAGCTGCCTCCAGATAAATGCGGGGAAAACGAAAGAACTGGTGGTGGATTTCCGTAGGCACAAACAAACTTTATCACCAGTGAACATTCAGGGAAAGGACATTGGGAGAGTGGACTCTTACAAATACCTGGGTGTTCACCTAAACAACAAACTGGACTGGACAAACAACACTGAGGCAATTTATAAGAAAGGGCAGAGCAGACTCTTTCTGCTGAGGAGATTAAGGTCTTTTGGAGTGCAAGGAGAGCTACTGAAGACTTTTTTTGACTCTGTAGTGGCCTCAGCCATATTCTATAGAGTGGTCTGCTGGGGCAGCAGCATCTCTACTGCAGACAGGAAGAGACTAGACAAGCTGATCAGGAAGGCCAGCTCAGTCCTGGGGATTCCCCTGGACACTGTACAGGAGGTGGGAGAAAGGAGGATGGTAGCAAAACTATCATCATTGCTGCAGAACGCCTCTCACCCCCTGTATGTAACTGTTACATCACTGAGCAGCTCCTTCAGTCACAGACTGATACATCCTAAGTGTCTGAAGGAGTGGTACAGAAGGTCTTTTCTCCCTGCTGCTGTTAGACTTTACAACCAAAGCTGTTCCCAGTAGACCCAGTAGGGCCCCCTGTAAAAGATAAGATAAAGATAAAATATACTTTAATGTCCCCCAAGGGGGAAATTTGTCTTGGGCTGCAGTCACTGCGACACACACTTACAACGTACCACATAAAATATACACCGAATATAAACAATACAAACATGCGTCATTACACTGTATCGTGAAGGAAAAAAAAAAAATATTGAAATTAAATTAAATTAATAATAATAATTGCACACCACAGTGGGGATAAAAAGTATACAAGTAGGTAACAGTCATTTGCTACTGTTTAGCATCTTAATAGCAGCTGGGATGAATGAGTTTTTATACCTCTTTAACCTACAGTACGGCATTCTAAATCGTTTACCTGAGGGTAACAACTCTAGTTCCTTATTCAGAATGTGGGATGTGTCATCCAAAATCTTATGTGCCTCCCTGAGCACAGATTTTTCATACAGTGACTGTAGGTAGCACTGTTCTTGGTAGCCTACAATTATAAAAGCTGTATTGATCAGACGCCCCAACTTAGATTTAAACTGAACTGAAAGATTACCATACCAGGTCTGCATGCAATAAGGTATCACACTCTCTAAAATCATTTTGAAAAACAGAAGCAGGAGTTTGCTATTAACACCATACAATCTTAGCCTTCTTAAAAAGTACATCCTTTGTTGCAACCTGGTGCAAAGATTTTCAACATGAATGTGCCAGGTAAGTGAACAATCAATAAAAACACCCAGATACTTATATGACGTAACCTGACGTATTGGTGTGTTGTGAATAAGTACAGGATTAGGTTCACAGATTGATCTTGGATCAAATATCATCTCCTCTGTTTTAGTGACGTTAACCATCAGATGATGAGCATCACACCAGTCCACAAACTGTTTAATTTCTGAGTGGTAGGAGACTGTGTCTTGGTCTCGAAACAATAAGCTAAGGATAGCAGTGTCATCAGAGAATTTAACAATATAATTGTGTGGATGTTTACTCACACATTCATTGGTATAGATAGTAAAAAGGACAGGGGAGCTCACACAACCCTGTGGAGCCCCTGTGCTGATGAATTTAGGGTCTGAGACTGCCTTGTGTACTTTAACATGTTGTGTCCTATTAGTTAAAAAGGAGTAATACCATTCAACAATAAAAGAGCTTACACCCATATTTTTAAGTGTCTCAAGTAAAATAACTGGCTGAATCGTATTGAAGGCCGAACTAAAATCTATAAAAAGTAAGCGTGCGTAGGCCTTCGGATCCTCCAAGTGCTTAAGGACTAGGTGGGTGATGCTACTTATAGCGTCATCTGTACTCCTACCCCGTTTATAGGCAAACTGCCAGGGATCTAACTTTTTGTTAACCTCAGTTTTTAAAAGAGACACCATATATTTCTCAAAACACTTCATTACAATGGACGTCAATGCTACTGGTCTAAAATCATTGTTCTCTTTAGGACAGGGTTTCTTTGGGACTGGAATAATAACAGTCTTTTTCCATAGGGCTGGGATGATGTGAGAGTCAAGTGATCGCTGAAAGATAGGGCACCAGGCTGGAACAAGCTCCTCCGCACATGTTTTCAATAAGCGGGCAGAGATTCCATCTGGACCCTTAGCCTTCCTAGTACACTGATGCTGGAACAGTGACTGTATCTGTAACCAGTCTATCTCATGTCCTATGTTCAAATCCTTGCTGATGGAGTTTAGGATACTAGTGCATTCATTGTTAAAATCCTGAGTTTGAAATCTGAGGTAAAAGTCATTAAATTCATTAGCTTTCATCCGGTCATCTGTAGTGGTTATATGTACTTTACTTGGTGCCATGTTAGTGATGGCTTTCATTGAGTCCCAAAGTTTTTTTGAATTCATGGTTGTGAAGTGGCTTTCAATTACTTCCTTTTGCTGTTTTCTGGCTTTATTAAGCAGTTTGTTCAGTTCCTTTTGCACCACTTTTAGCTCAGTTCTGTCATTATTTCTAAAAGCTGCCTTTTTTCGATTTATGCAGTCTTTTATTTCCTTGGTTACGTAAGGCTTATTATTTGGATAAACCACAACCTCTTTCTTTGTAAGGACGCTATCTATGCAATAATTTATATAGTCTGTGATTGTCTCTGTTGTAACATCAATATCTGTGTCGTGGAACACACTCCAATCTGTACACAAGAAGCATCCTTTTAGTGTTTCTATCCCCTCATCAGACCACACGGTGACTGTTTTCACTTGTGGCTTGCTGCGTTTCAGCATGGTTTTGTAGATGGGAATTAAGTGAATCACGTTGTGGTCTGAATTGGCCAATGGGGCTTTTGGTTTGGCTACATAGGCATTTTTAACGTTGCCATAACATTTGTCAAGAGTCTTGTTTTCACGTGTGCTGCACTTAATATATTGTTCAAACCCAGGGAGTGCTAATTCAAGTTTACAGTGGTTGAAGTCGCCCACTACAAACACGGGGGCGCCCGGAGCGCGCTGCAGTTCTTGGTGTACACAGTCAGCAATGCGAGCTGCGGCCCTAGCTGCATTCCCGCTGGGGGGAATGTACACAACGCACACGGCCACACTTCCGAACTCTCTTGGGAGGTAAAACGGTCTCATAGTCAAGTGCAAAATCTCGACATCCGGACAACAAAGTGTTTCCCTAACTGTGTACTGTTTGCACCAGTTGTTACTTACATACACAGCCATGCCGCCACCTCTCGTTTTTCCGGATTGTTCAGTCCTATCTGCCCTGACAAGTGAAAATCCATCGATGTCAACCAGAGAATTTTGAATATCCCTGTGTAACCACGTTTCCGTGATCACCATTAAACTTGAGGTGCGATACTCAGAGCATGTCCAGGTATTAATCCGAAGTTCGTCTATTTTAGCTCGAAGTGATCTTGCGTTGCATAATATCATTGAAGGTAGAGGAGGCTTGCTGCCTCTCCGTCGTAAACGCTGGCGCACTCCACCGCGCCGACCCCTTTTCCTCGACCGCACTGGCCGAGCGCTCACGCAGGCTGTTAAATCCACAGGTGGAAGATTGGACGATCGGAGTGCCAGCAGCGCATCTCGGGTGTAGGTAGTAAGACGCTGGGCCTGGAAGCCCGCTGAATAAGTTTGGCATGGTACACATAGTCCGACAATGAGCAACACAAGATATGTGTAATGAATAAATCTTGCCATGTTGACTTCACGTTCCCACAGCGCAGCAACACATTCACAAACATACAAGCCAACGCAAACAACAAACAAAACGACGATCGCAGTAGACAGCGTGCCCGGGTCGCAAGCAGAGCAGCGCCACCGGAAGGTTACAATTACAACAATAATTACAATTTCAACAATATTTCAAGTGTACTCTTTCTTTGTAAAAAAAAAAAAAAGATTATAGGCCTACATTTTATCTATGTATTCATATTTCAGTCGATTTTTACTCATCTCAGTAGCAATACAGTTTGCTAAAACATCATCATTCATTCACACACGCGATTTAAATTTAACTTCTGGCAAAGATGAAGTTGACGATAGGCTATTGACTCGCGATCTTCGCAGTAGGCTAGTGTTTTGGATGGTTTTGTTTAGAACCAGCTTTCTGTAAATATATTTCACATTTTTTAGACATGTGAGGCGAGTAGGCTACGGTCTGGTTCATGATGATCTCCAGTTCAAGCACCTTATGTTGTGGTTGCTAGCCTATATTTACTTTAAATCCAGGAAATTTGTTAATGAAAAAATTATTAAAATTAAGATACAATTGATACAAAACGAAATTCGTTTTAAAGAAAGGATTTGTACTTTCTGTTTTGAGGTCTCTGTGAAAGTTTGAAAGTCTTTTAGTGCTTTTTTTTAGAGCGCTCGCGTCCATAATGGAGAACTGTCACGTAATATTGTTTTTTCCTCATAAATGCGAACACGAAAAATAAAAGACAAAATACTTTTAAGTAAAACTTACTCCGAAATTGTGTTCTCGGCGGAATTCGCTCTTCAAAATGCTGCCGTTCGTCCTCTGAGGAAAAGGTGCATTCTTCCTCGCTGTCCAGAATCATCTGAAGGGAGTCTTTATTACCGGAGAAGCGTGTCATACTCAAAACGCGATGAACTATCAGTAAGTCTGATGAACAAACTGTGTTTTTATGGCATTGATCGGGGGGCGTATGCGATGCATACTAGATCAGGTAAACTATTTACATGTGAATCGCGCCGGGGGCGGGGCGGCTGCAGCTCATTTAGAGATAATGAAGGGAGAAGGAAAAACGGTACCTCTCCTTGCTTTCAAAGGGATTACATGAGTTAAAAACATTTGTTTTTTATATAAATTACTTCATTTAAAAGAAGAGATTTCAAGCTTCATAAAGACATATCTCACGTGCCTGTGTGAGAAGTATTCGCTGAGTTATGATTCATTTTCGGACGCGTTTCAGAATGGACTACACGGACAGAGAGAAGGCAGAACTCGCTTTGTGTTTATTTTTCTTTATTTGGCAAAAAGCACAACACTTTGTTTTTATTGTGAGTATACACAAAAATAATACACATTTAACAGAATCGATTGATGTATGAAACTTGTTTTGTAAAATCAAAGTCAAAAGAGTATTTGGGGTCTCAATTCAACTCATATGGAAAAAAGCGAGCAGATCACGCCGGCGTGATCTCCGACCTCTGAGGGTTAAAGTGCTTCACGTTTGCTTTGTTTATTTCAAAGGGGTAGCACCCACAATGCAATGGTGGGGCTCGCGTGTTGATCTGGCTGAGGGTCGAGAGACAGGTGCTTCCCTTTCGCTCGCTCTCTCTCCAGATAGCTATGTCCGTTTGCCTGACTACCGAAGCGCGTTCTTCGGCTCGGGCAGAGGACACTGAATCTCTCTCGTGAGTTCGCCGCCTCTGCACGTCCCTACCGTGATGATAAAGGAGAATTGCTCGGGGCGATCGTTTGTGCAGTGGCCAGACTACACTGATCACAGCAAAAAGAGTCCCATAAAACACTCATTGTAAATCTATAATATAATATATATGTATACATTACATGTCTTTGTGCCCTCAGCATCGACCAATTCGACTATCGCGGGTGCGAAGGCACGCGATTATATGATGCTGCCTCAGATTGGAGAGACACTCGCGGGCTATCTACCGTGTTTGATTGTCTGACTGATATGTGGCTGTATTTATTGCTGATGAATTACAGTGCTATGCATAAGTTTAGACACCCATACTAAAGTTGACTAAAAAGAGGAATAAAAAATCATCTTTTGGAAACTGAACTTAATGCCTTAATTTAAAAAATTAGGAAAAATCCAACCTTTAAGGACACCAATTTTCTTTGTGAATGAATAATGTATCATAAATAAATAAATGTTCTTCCTTAAAATACAGGGTGCATAAGTTTGGACACCCCTATGTTAAATTCCCATAGAGGCAGGCAGATTTTTATTTTTAAGTTTTTTTTTTTTTTTTTTTTTTAGGATACTATGCATCCTGATAAAGTTCCCTTGGCCTTTGGAATAAAAATAGCCCCACATCATCACATAGCCTTCACCATACCTAGAGATTGGCATAGTTTTATTTCAGTTAGCCTAATAGCTAGTTTGATTTGCATTGAGAGATGATCTTATGGAAAGTACCCCATGCCAGTCTCTAGGTATGGTGAAGGCTATGTGATGATGTGGGGCTATTTTAATTCCAAAGGCCAAGGGAACTTTATCAGGATGCATAGTATCCTAAAAATTTTTTAAAAAAAAATACTTAAAAATAAAAATCTGCCTGCCTCTATGGGAATTTAACATAGGGGTGTCCAAACTTATGCACCCTGTATTTTAAGGAAGAACCTTTATTTATTTATGATACATTATTCATTCACAAAGAAAATTGGTGTCCTTAAAGGTTGGATTTTTCCTAATTTTTTAAATTAAGGCATTAAGTTCAGTTTCCAAAAGATGATTTTTTATTCCTCTTTTTAGTCAACTTTAGCATGGGTGTCTAAACTTATGCATAGCACTGTATTACTATTTATAGATTTTATGAAGCGGAGGTGGACCTCTTCGCCCTCCATCAGACAGCGCAATGTCCCCTCTACTTCTCTCTGAGTCACCCAGCCCCCCTGGGTCTGGATGCGATGGCGCACACATGGCCCAGAATGTGCCTGTATGCATTTCCTCAAGTTTCTCTGCTCCCAGGAGTTCTAGCCAGAGTTCGCCAACAAGGGTCTTGCCTCTTACTGATAGCGCCGCGTTGGCCGAACAGAGCATGGTTCTCTGAGATAATAGCTCTCCTCGACGGCTCGCCGTGGGCGATTCCGAAGAGGAGGGACCTTCTGTCTCAGGCGGAGGGCACAATATTCCATCCCAGGCCCGACCTGTGGAATCTTCACGTTTGGCCCCTGATGGGAACCAACTGAGGGACACTGGGCTTTCACCTAATGTTATTAAGGCCATTCTTAGTGCTAGGGCCTCCTCCACTAGAAAGAGCTATGCCAGTAAATGGGGTGTCTTTGAAAGGTGGTGCACGGCACATAATGCAGATCCGGTCAACTGCCAGATTGCTTCAGTTCTGGACTTCCTGCAGGAAAAGTTGTCAACAGGCACATGCCCCTCCACTCTCAAGGTTAATGTGGCCGCTCTTTCGGCTTGCCACGCCTTGGTTGACGGGCACCACTCGGGAGACATCCTCTACTCGCTCGCTTCATTCGTGGGGCCAGATGACTCAGGCCGCCTGTAACAACCAAGATCCCTTCATGGGACTTAGCTATAGTCCTCGAGGGTCTGGTTCAGACCCCCATTGAACCTCTAGAGTCAGCGCCTGACAAACTTCTGACCCTAAGGATTTTTTCTTATGGCTATAACTTCTTTAAAAAGAATCAGGGATATGCAGGCTCTGTCATTTTCGTCATCCTGCTTAGACCTTGCCCCAGGAATGGTGAAAGTGATTTTGCATCCTCATCCTGACTACCTACATAAGGTAGACCACCAAACAGACCATGTCACATTGGGTCAGGGATGCTATTGCTCTTGCCTATGAGGCGCGCGGTCAAGCTTCACCAACGGGTCTTAGGGCTCACTCCACCAGAGGGGTCGCCTCCTCTACTGCTTTGGCAAGGGGTGCCCCCTCACAACTTGTTTGTGATGTGGCAGGCTGGTACTCTCCGCACACATTCATAAGATTTTATAGTTTGGATGTTCATGCCACTCCGGGTTCTCACGTCCTTGAGTCGACATCACAAGCTAATGACTGAGGCCTTCTTGCGTTCTTGTGAGCACACCTACACAACCTTAAGGGGTCCAGACACCTTCAAGCACGGCGGCGTGGGTATTTTCATTCCCAATGCGTTGAGCAGCGCAGCATCGATTGCAGCTTTTGAAAGGGAACGCTCGGGGTCGCGGGTGCACACCGATGACGTCATCGAACGAGGCTATATTACTTCTGGGTCAATTCTTTGACGTGTTTACACTCTATATTCACAGCTGGTCACGCTTAAAGACGTTCCCAATGCGCTGAGCAGCGCAGCATCTCGTTCCGCTTTTTTCAGGGAACAAGGGTTACAGTTAAGTAACCCTGAGCATTTTAGCTTGTGTTTCTGTTTTTAAAATGATATAAAGCATCATTACAGATATTATACATGTCAAATATTAAGTTTTATGTTGTTGTAAATTTAATTGTTGTTAATACTGTGATAGTTGCAATAGTTTAAACAACACTTTCTGAGAGAACTGAATCAGGCTGCCACAAGAGATATTGGTAACAATGTCTGAATGAGTACATCATTAGCTCTCTTTGATGTTTTTTTGTTGGTGGGGGTAATATAGGTAATGTTTCTCTGTACTGTTGGCACCTGCACCGAGAGGATTTTTTTGTATATCTACTTGTCGAATAAAAGTTCTACTTCATTAACTTTTAAAATGCATCAAAACAAAATATTATGTAACTGGCCCCTGAATAATGAGCAGCAGCGATTGCATCAGTACATTCCCTGTGTGTTTAGATGTGTTGCTTTCACACCTCTAATGAATAAATCATCTCTGCATTCACCCCAGGTGTTAACAGCACCCCGACGTGCACATTTACTCAACAGCAAACCATAATGGCTATAATTGGTCTTCAGAGTTTACTATAGCTGTAATGAATAACCTCAGATGACTTATTATCAGGAGTAAATGAGAAACTTGCCATTCCATGTTTGACAAATCAACAGCTTCAAAGAAGCAGACAAGTGACCAATCCTAAGTTGCGACTTCACTTCATGCATTCTACCAGCACTGCTTCCTACTGTTTCCTTCCTTTTTCTGCTGTGTAACAACAAAAGGGATATGCGCCACCCAATGGTCAAAGTTGACAAAATGAACCTTAGATGGCACAAGCAGAAAAAGAAAAAAAAATAATTGTTACAACCCTGCAACTAAAAAGGGAGACTTCGTGCAACAATTCTAATTGAAACATTTATTTTAATGACATATGCACAAGCTCAAACGTAAAAAAAAAAAAAAAGTTATTTGTTGCAATATGAGAGGAAGAATTGTCTAAACTCGTTGAATCATTTAAATCAAAAACATGTATGTTAGACCCTATACCGACTAAGCTACTGAAAGAGATCCTTCCAGAGGTCATAGATCGTCTCCTAAATATAATTTATTCTTCTTTGTCACTAGGATATGTACCGAAAATGTTTAAGCTGGCTATTATCATGTACTGGTCCATACGGACAACACTGCGGCCATTGCGTACATCAACCATCAAGGTGGTCAAGTCAAGTCAAGTCACCTTTATTTATATAGCGCTTTTTACAATACAGATTGTATCAAAGCAGCTTCACAGTGATAACATGAAAATAATACAACAATGTTTGTTTCTAGAAAAAACAAAATCCACCTTAAGGCAGATCAATAATATTGTGAATAATAAATGTCCCCAACTAAGCAAGTCAAAATCCAAGGCAAACAGTCAAAACTCCATCAGGTGACAGAATGGAGAAAAAAAACTTGGGAGAACCCAGGCTCAGTCGGGGGGCCAGTTCTCCTCTGGCCAACGAGCGAACAGTGTATGATTATGATTCAGGCAGCATTACAAGTCAGATTGGATCAGAACATTTAGAGTATTTATCCATTTCCATCTGGTTGGAGGTCGGAGTCATCACGCCGGCTGGCACTTCAGGGATGCGTCATAGATGAGTCCAGGCGCAGGTCCACCATCTGATCTGGATACGGCCGGGATCACGTTGACTTCAGTAACAGGGAAGGGACTGGTTGACACTTCAGGACTTTTTTGTCATCGTGTCCAGGCGCAGGTCCTTCATCAGATCTGGATATGGCCTGGACCAGGCGGACTGCGAATCCTTGTCAGGTTTCGTACAAATGAAGCAGGCAAGATGGTAAGTTTGATATTTTAATAGCAGAATGGATCGGACACAGCGTGAAAGGTGAGTAAACAGGAAGTAGATAATTGGATGAAGCTTAACTGAATGATAACAAAGTCTCTCTTTCTTTTTTTTTTTTCTTTTTTTTTTGTAATTTTTTAGTTTTCATTTTTCAAGGAGAAATACAGAAAGCAGGCCTTCAATATATTCCTAAATCAAAGACACTTGAAAGTTTATGCAATTACATATATATCAAAACAGTATTAATAATAATGAAAAATAAACATATACATATACTGTACATACATACTCATATACACATAAAAACAATTATCAATACAGAGTGTATTCTCTCAGGCCTGGAAAGAAGTTTTTACAAGTGTCACCAATGCTTTGTTTCCTCCTCTTAACAGTAACTATATACAATAAAACATGGGGAGCTATTACTTACAGAAGATTCCAAAAATTGCCGTATTCCAATAGTTAAAAAAAAAAAAAAAAAAATTAACCTTTCAAAAGAGGTCTGGGCGTACTGGTTTATTGTAATCAATCCATTTACTCCATATTTGGAGGAAGTCTTCCCTTAATGCTTGTAACGAATACGACTCTGGGTAAATGTGAATTAGCTCAAGAATATGGGGAATTTTGGGAATATTAATATTTATGACTCATGGTCATAATTCATAAGTCGCATGTACATTTATTTTATCAATTATCGAGATTATCTTGTTCTGTGACTGGTCTGACCAACATTTAATTCGTCCAGCGAAATAAATGTAAAATCATTACAGTCAAGAAGAGGTATTCACAAACTTCAAGAGAGTTTCATGTCCTGGCCACGGACATCAAACTTCCTGAGTTTATTAATTAAAACTACTCAAGTAGTCTATATTTCGAGCTTTGTAGCTTATAGTTGGATCTTTTAAAGTTTCATTGACTTATAAGGTGGATTTCCAAACACAGAGGCAGTGAAAAGTATTTATGAATTTTAATAAATGCAAAACTAGAGATTATATGAGCTACGAATATAAACGTACGTAAAAATGCAAACAATAAACAAACAACATATAACCAAACAATAACATAAGTGATCAGAATGAAATGAAACAAAGAAAGAAATAGAGAGGAGGGAAAAGCTAGTAATTATTACATACAGAAACCTTGGTTCACGAGACCCCTGGAAAACAGCTTTTATCAGACAATGTACTTGCGAGTTTCTGTGCTCTTTCTGGTCAGGCTGAAGCAGGAAGCGGGAAGCGGACAGCGCGGACGTGTCCTGTTTCTGCTGGGTCTTCCAGTGCCGCGAAGTTCGAAAAGGCTCACTGGGTGTAATGTTACCGGAAAATCAGATTCATCTCCCGGGATGGGAGAGGTTTAGAGTCTTTGTTGCAAGGGACGCAGCTACGACTCGGACATGTGCTCGCTCGATAGAGAAGACTAAGGCCTTCTTCAGATGATCCTTGGAGAAGCGCTGCGCCGGGGAGGGGAGGAAGGGTGAGAGGTCAGGGATGAGAGCGACCGGAGAAGAGAAGAGGAGAGATCAGCGGGGTCGATGAGAGAAGAGAGAGAAGAGTGGGGGTCTCTTCCTTTTAACAGACAATCTGTTTACGCCTTGTTTTGTGACAGAGCGAATCAAAACTTCTGATCTGTAGCGGGAAGACGTCTTCTTTGTGTGAAGAAAAACACGCCCCCCTCTTACCATATGTCTTATGAGGGAAAGGTTTCATACTTAGAAATATGATATTTCCTGGAACAAATGCATATTATTGTACTTTGCAGTCAAGATTCGTCTCCGTGAGATGGAGAGGATTACATAGATATCCATTATGACAGGGTAAAGATTGGGGAAACATAACGTTACATTTATATGCATAATTACACACAAATAAAGTTTGATTAAACACACAATGAAATGGTCAGTATTTCCGTTATGGCATGTGAAGACACTTGAGAAACATAGGAATACATATCAACATTTTGGTAATGTCCTATGTGGGTAAGTCAATGGAAAATCTGTGTGTGTGTGTGTGGTGCGTTTGGGACGTGACTCGCTGGAATGTTAGTTTTCCTGGGTTGTAAAGTTTTATGGTCTGAGGTAGGGTTACCACAAGACACTATTGAGGAACTTCTTTCATGAACCTTCAGAATTAAAGATTTTACTCTAGCAAGTCACACCTCTATTATAAATTTGTAATGAATGGTAAAATGAAATTTTACTATGTGGAAGTCCATATATGGAAATGTGCTTCAGTTGCATCTCGTGGTGGGTTTCTGGTTGAAAGTCCACGAGTGTGTGTGTGTGTGTGGAATGTCACGAGGCTGTAAAGTCACAGGAAGTCCATGCTGAACTAGGGGGGTTTTACAAAGGGGTTCTTAAAAACAGGGTCCTCTTTATGGCTCAAATGTCCCTCTGGGGAAATTATTAACCAGATTGCAATTTTGACATGTCCAAGTAGACTTAGCGACGCCGTGGACAGACCCGTTGTCTAAAAAGACAACGAAGGACGTGTTTGGAGACAAGGAATTACTAATTGGAACACCATGTGACCGCATGTCAGGCATTGTCGCTACATGCTCTTAAGGAGAAAGATAATTTTTCCATCACGTATATATTATGTGTTATATTAATCCACTCCTTCACTGTGGGTGACTCTGGTTTTAACCATTTTCTGGTAATTACTTTTTTACTAGCTGCTAAGAGAATTAACAATAACTTCTTATCATTTCTGTTCCACCTCTCTGAGGGGATATTACCCAAGTATAAAAATTCACAGGTAAAGTCAATCTCTACCCCAAAGACAGCCGTCAGAGCTCCTATAATCTCATGCCAGTACTGATTCAATTTCTGACACCCCCAAAAAATGTGATAATGGTTCGCTTCCATTTCCCCACAAGATCTCCAGCAACTCGTGCCCTTCCCTTGATGTTTTTTTTCTGTGATGGTGTAGTAAAAAACCTGATAACGTTTTTCCAACAGAATTCTCTCCATGTGGCTGAACTTGTGGATTGCCACTGTGCTCTACAAATTCTCCCCCAGTCTTCATTTGAAATATTTAAGTCTCCTTCCCTTATCCACTTGTCCCTTATATACAGAGTATTTTCAGGTAAATTTTGGAAAAAACCCTTATACAACTTTGAAATGATCCTATTACATGGCTGAGCCTTGGATACTGCTAGGAAAACCTTTATTATTCCTGACTCAGCCCTTGACAGTACTCCTGGTTTAATTTTACTTTCTAAATAATCCCTCACTTGAAGATATCTATAAAAGTCACTTTGGTTAAGCCCAAATTTTCCCTTTAGTGAATCAAAGCTTTGGATTTTACCCTTGTCGAAAAGAGTGTAATAATTTGAGATTCCTAATTTAGCCCAAATACGAAATCGATTATCTATTCTGTTTGGGAAGAAATCAGTATCAAAGGCACACCATCTTAACCCTCTGAGGTCGACAAACGCGCGGGCGCGTTTTGCTGGATTTTCTCCACATTGTAGCACTATAAACTTAAATTACTCAGTCATTTATAGTCATACAGAAAAAAGAAATATAAAAAAAGAATCTGTGATATTTCTCCTTTTGTATGTGTCCACTTACAATCAAACCAAAACATTGTGCTTTTGTAAAATAAAGAAAATAAACAGGGTGTGCGTTCTGCCTCTCCGTCGCGGTGAACTTTTTTTTCTTGAGCACGTCTATAAACTGAAACAAAACTCAGCGAATACTCAGGGTTCTAAAGTCTCACGCATTGGCCGTGAGACACACGCAATTCAACCAGTTCACACGCTCACACGCCACACCGTGTATTTCTCACGCTGAAAAGGCAATGCCAACCAAGTTGTCCTGCAAGCTTTATAATATAACGTTGTATACGAGGCGCGGGCACACAAAGTGAAGTTTCCTGTCGCCAGCATGTATCTCGGCCAGATTGCGTTCGTTAATAGGCAACATAGATGCGCGAACACACGGAAGTTGACGGAAGATTCTCGGCCACCGTACGTTCGTTACTAGGTAACCAACAACGTCGCGCGAACACACGTCGTGAATGATGGAGAAGGTAAGTTAGTTGGAAGAAAGCTCGTCTAACATTTTTAGACTAGAACATTTAATATATAGCCCATCGTATACATTATTATTGATGCAGTCAAAAACTCTACAACTAACGTACTTTGCAACCAGGCCAGAAGCTTTGGCTCAGTTTGGCTAGCTTACGTTATCTGAAACTAAGGGAAATGTTAGTGGGTATGGGAAGGAATGAAGATGTATTTCTTCATTTTATTTTAAATAAATTAAAATGTATTTATTTAATTTTATTTTAAATGATATATTAGGCCTATACTGTATTAATAGTCTTTCTAGTTACATTAAGGCTAGCCTACATGTATTAAAGCAGAGTGCTCTGGGTAATATTTTATATCCTGTCAAAACATACATTAATCATTGCCATTGGGCAATTCCACGCAAAAATGTCACATCCATAACGCCAACTAAATACAATGGCATTGTGTTGGTTTTATGGATGTGACAGTTTTGCGTGGAATTGCCCCATTGCATTTGAAAAAATAAATAAATAAATAAAATCATTGCCATTGCATTTGTATTTTTCAAACACTTACAACACAAAACACATTTCATAAGCGTGTGTACTCTTGTGTACACACACACACACCCCTTAATAATACTCTAATATGTCATTTGTTCTCAATGTCCCACCACACAATAATCATTATACCATTTCAACTAGACACATTCAAAATGCAAAAAGATTTGTTTTTCCAAACTGTTTGGAGCAATTTGTTATATTTTTGTAATTTTTGTATAACTTATTTGTAATTTTGAAATATAACATGAAAGAGTATATTTGATGTGATGAATTGCTATGTCATTTATCAGATTTACCAATTGTTATGATTTCAATTTGTGCTGGTTAATTATGAACAATGGGTAAAATTGGGGGGCGGGAACATGTGGGGGCGGGGCTCCATTATGGCTTCTCCCCCAAAAGCATTTGATCTCACTCCAAGCTTTTGATCAAACTTGAGAACCCTGGAATACTTGTCACACATTTATGAGCCATATACCTTTATAAACATTTAAGTGTGTACTTTTAAATGATCGGATTCAAAACGAAAACAAATATTCTCTGTTTAAGTAATTTGTATAAAACCAACAAGATGTCCAGCTTCTCAAACGCTTCCTAATTATTTTTAATTCGGCCACGCCCACTCGCGCAAAAGAGATTCACATGCAAATCTCCACATGGAACGCGGACTCGCTCATTACCTCAACAACAAAACACTTCACTTTTCGTCGAGTTTGAAAGACGTGCGAGCTTACATTGGATTTAGGCTACCTCAGAAGAAGAAGAAGAACGAGATATGAAGACAAGAAAGATAAGGTAAGAAATTCTTAGTTTGTTATTGTTGCATAAATGTCACGTTGCAGTTGAACTGTTGCTAGATATATGGGGAATATTATAATATTTAGACCGTGTTTACTGTTACTGTGTTTGTGGATATCTGCTCAAACGTAGATATGTATATGGTAACCATAATGTTTTATATTTGAGCGCGATCGCGTTTGAATGTATCATATTTTTAATAGCGATCGTGTTTGAATGTATCATATTTTTGATAGCGATCGCGTTTGAATGTATCATATTTTTGATAGCGATCGCGTTTGAATGTACTGTATCATATTTTGGATGAAAGCAAAACGCACCAAACGGCTTCATGTTTTTATTATTATCTCATTTCATATCATAACGGATGGAAACATTTGAAGTAACATGATAATCAATATATTTTTCTCTAGCTTAGTTGTTACTGAAATCTTTTGAAAGATTTATACTGCTATAGGTTATTTATTGTTATTATTATTTTATCCGGCACTGCGCATATACCTTATGCCTACAAGGCACAACAAACCTGGTGTTCATTATATTATGTTGGAAACATTTGTGTGTGTGTGTGTGTGTGTGTGTATTCTGTGAATTTTAAAAAGGAATTTTAAAAAGCAATTTTAACCAGAAAAATCTAATATTTATTTCCAAAATCGTGCAGGCCTTTCTCTTGATATCAGTATGTTCACTTTTTTTTTTCAGGGCCCAGATGCCACTGATGACTTCAACATTCACATGAGTCTCTGTACGTGAACACGGTAAAGTGAAAATCTTGGAAATTAAAGGTATGTACAATGTTTTTAGGAATGGCACAAAGGTCTGTCTTTGAAGTGCTTTTTTGGCATTTGTTGTGTATCTTTGGATTATGTTGTGTTGTAAATAAATCCAAACAATTTAAAAGCCATTCTTTTTTAAATCTCCTCATTTACAGTATTGTGCAAGGTTGCTCAGAATGGCAGGGCCTGATAGCTCCTAATAGGGCCGTTAGGGGAGGTTCTTTGTCTTTCTCAGGTGAGAAAAGCTTACATATTAATGAGCTCCCGCATAAAGCTTTCTAACACAAAACACGTCGTAAAATTTTTAAATCAATATATTGTCTTATCTGAATGAGCAGTCAGGGTGATTTTCACATAGTTTTGGAGCAAATATTCTAGGCTACGTCATACAATTTTCAAAAGTCTTGTGAAGAAATAATCAGTATGGGTTTCATGGCCTTATTTCAGTGAGAATTTTTTTTTGTATTTTCACAAACCACGCATAAATGTCATTATCTCAAAACTACAAACTTTTACATACATGCTGCTGATATATTATTGTAGCAGAGTTTGTGCTGAATACAGTGTAATTAGACTTTAGCCATGAAAATGTCACAAGTAACAGAAATAACCAGAAATGTCAGAGCATGTCAGAACACCTCCAGGGCCCAGAAAACAGCTCAGACCTCAGAGGGTTAAATACCAGAATTATCCTTTAACCTAAAAAAGGCCAGACTTGAAATTGAATTGCTGAAGCACCAGCTTAAGGTGGGAAACAGTATGTGAACTTTAATCTGTCATTTGTTGTTGAATGAAATCTAAAGCAATAAATACAAATGTCTTTTATTACAGGAAATAAAGAAACGATGAACAACACTTGACTGTTAACTGGTTTTAATTAAAGTGATTTTGGCAAATCATGTCTCGTACCACCCTGCCATCTCTTTGGTCTACTGGGTTCACTGGGGGTTTCTCTTGGCCATCTTCATCAAGAGAAGGGGGGGCCCTCTCACCTCTCAGTGTGGCAATGTTGTGAAGAACAACACAAGCAGCTGTGATGTCACATGACCTTTCTGGGCTGACCCTGAGCCCACGCAGGCACTGAAACCTTGCCTTCAGGATGCCTATGGTCATTTCCACCTTGACCCGTGTTCTACTGTGGGCCAGGTTGAATTGTGCCTGTGGTCCAGGTTCAGGGTAGGGTGTCATCATATAGGGCAGACAAGGGTACGTTCTGTCCCCCAGCAAGTAACCATTGAAGTGTCCTATAAAGGTAGTTAAAGTGTATAATTGCATAAAAAAACATAAAAAAAACATTGTGTAAGGAAAAACATACCCTGTTGAAATTTGTGGCACAATGATGACTCCCTAAACATTCTGGCATCATGTACAGACCCTGGCCATTTGGCTTCAACATTAGTGATGAGGTGGGTTGCATCACATATTACCTAGTTAGTGGGGACCAGTAATGAGGGTGATTTAATGGTTTAAACACCCAAACATTTAGCACCCAAGAAATCTATTGTCACCTGCACATTGATGCTATGGATTGACTTCCTATTAACATAGTCTCCTTCATTCACTGAAGCAGCTTTAATGGGAATGTGGGTTCCATCAATGCACCCAATCACATTTGGGAACCCTGAAATTGAAAGTTATATCATTAGAAACATTTAAAATTATTGTGACTGTATACAGTATGGATAGATTAAGTAGTGCTACTGTATGTAACTAAAATGGTCTGTCATAGAATATCATAGAACGGACAAACCCGCCACTCTGTGGAATTCCTCTTTAATGACCCTCAGTGGTTTATGGCCAGGGAACTGCACAAAAGTGTGTAGGAACCGTTTGAGTGCAATGCATACTGTATGAACAGCCCTACACACAGTTGCCTTTCCCACATGCTCTGCATTGCCTATTGGATACAAAGAAACGAAAGTTGAGGTTATCCGCTTACTTACTCTTAAACATACCCGGGTATGTCACATAACCTGCTTTCTGGAATACCCCCCAGGTGTGCAAGGTGTTATTTTTGAAAATGGAGAGGGCAAAATGTCCGTTTATTAACATAGCCGGGCACATGTAAACGTAGCCTAACTGTATCCACACGAGAAATGGGCATTTCTGTTAAAGATTTACAAATCATTACAATTTGCCCTCACCTGCATGCACTTCCTCTGTGTTCAGTGTTCAGTTTCCATGGTTACGTCATTATTAGTTGTTTGGTTTCAGCTGTGTGTCATTTTTGGAGCTCGTTTCAGTTTGTTATTTAAGCCTCACCCTTGCCTTCACTCTTGGTCCAGTCTCTGTTATGTTTAGATGTGTTTGCACTGTCTGCTTGCTTGCTTTTTGAAATATAATTAAGCTTATTAGTGTTTTGTGAGAAAGAGTCTTCTGGCTTCAGCTTCCCTGCATACATCGTTACAGTTATGTTAAAGGGGCCATAGAATGCAATTATACAATATTTTAAATTGTTCTCTGATATCTACATATATGCAGATATGTATGTATGTATGTGGCTTAGGTAAGGGCCAAAATCCTCCAGATCAGGTTTTACATGTTCATTTACAACCCTAGGATTTGTCCCTTGAATGAATGGGCTGTTATTACCTTATTTGGAAGGGTCATGAATAATAATGTTGAGCTCTGCTCTGATTGGCTGTTTCACAGATTTGTACGCAGGAGCTGTGACGTACTCTGAAATACAAACGTGCAAAGTAATCATACTTCAGTTCGCAAACAACACAATATTTTAACAAATTGACTAGATGCATTGTCAAATGACAATCGTTTCAACTGAAGTGGTGAAGGTTACGTTAGCTAGAAGGAGCGAGTGAGCTATCTGTAAACAACCAAATCAAACCAGTTAGCTCCTGAGTTATGCGTTGTTGATGAAGATAGGCCACATTATAATACTACCCGACAAAAGGGATTGACATAGATGTACCTACAGTTGTATTTTGTAGATTTATATGACAACACAGGCCGGAAATAATATTAACCTCTGTGTAAATAGGTCATCATACTATTTAGTTATCTATGCTCGTTACTTGGAGCTTGCTAGTTAGCTAAGGTTAACGTTACTGTACTAGTTTCTTGCGTTCGATCTCGACAACACAGGGTAAATTATCATTAATATTAGCTCACCAAGAAACTTTCGATGTAAACAGAAATGGCTTCAACGGTGGATAAAATCACTAACGTTACTCAGCGCTTGCGGTAGGGGTTGTAATGGAAATCTAACGTTATTTGGAATTGCCCCCTTCTTCAGTATCAAACGCTGAGCGAAACCTGCTTGATATTGTCCCAGGTTAGAAAAACTGTCAGAGCAAACTAACAACTGTGAATTAAAATGGTGAGGTATCCTGTTGTAAACATCAACCATGTCTGTTGACAGTTCTGTTCTGTGGGAAGGGAATGAAAAGTGCTCAAATCCTCTGCACAGCCTGGAACATAACATTTATATCCATGATCTGACATTTCCCCTATTGGGATATGGGGACGTTTTTCAGCCATCTTTAAACACAAGATTTACACATGAAGGAGGAAACAATGGAGTTTGAGGCTCACGGTATGTCAGTTCCATGTCCAGAACTCTTATTATTCAACTATGTCAAGATAAATACAGTTTTCCATTCTATGGCACCTTTAATATTGGTGAAAAGCTAATTCATGTTCAAGTATTGTGAACATTAGACTTTTTCACAGTACGGTACACTTGAGGAACAATCAAACAGCATCTTAGCTTAATGTAAATAATGACAGTAATGAACACTTTCATCCACATGTTGATAGTGAACACAAAAGTGATGTGATGCATATATTTCACATATAATGATTTAGAAGATTATAATATCTTAAATAATAAACAACACAGATTTCATGCATTCTTTAAAGTGTCAGTCATGAAGGATTTAACTTGAAGCACTTCTTCTGAGTATCATAATTGATTTGGTTTCTTCCATTAGAAAACACTTCCCTATTGAGTGGATGTGAGTGATTTTTCCCTAATTTTCAAAAGGTTGTTAGTAAGAGACTCAGTATGATTGCACATTTCCTCATTTCCCATCAGCATTAATTTATTATGAATGATGCCACAAACCACCTTTAATATAACACAAATGTTAACTGTTTCCTACTGAAAGTATCGTACTTGGTTACTTACGTAACCTCGGTTCCCTTAGAGATAAGGGAACGAGTACTACGTTGTAAACGCTGTGGGAAAACTCCTTTTCTCGAGAATATTGAAGCCTTTATTTTAAAACGCATTGCAGCTGCACAGCGAGAACATCATAGCTCGCGTGAGTGAGCTGATTGGCTGTGCTGCGGCAACTGCACAAACCTATGTCGAATGAGCAGAAGCGTGCGATCCAATAGGAGCGCTTGGCGCCCTGCCAGACTCAAGAGCGCCAATTTACACGTGACAGGAGAGTATAAATTGAGAGAAAATTCGCCATATGACAGGTCTATATCGACTGAAGCGAAAACACCTGATATGAGCGAAATAGCACGGCAAGGCAACGCAGTACTCGTTCCCTTATCTCTAAGGGAACCGAGGTTACGTAAGTAACCAAGTACGTTCCCTTACGAGAACGTTCTCTCGTACTGCGTTGTAAACGCTGTGGGAACCCATTTTAAAATGCCGTGCTAATCGCTTGTGACTACTCTGAGAATCCAGGGAGCCCCGGGACTATACCAGAGTAGTCTGAACATCACAGACCGGAGCGTCGGGTCTAAAATGATATGCAAGTATAAAGTGAAGCACAAAGCCACTCAGAAATCAGTATAGGGCTGGGTCGACAGAGCCAGGGACCTAGAATATTATTCCCACATATAAATGAAGTCACAACAGTGTGTCTGAGTTCCACACCGGCCTGGGTCCGTAGAGCCAGGGCCTAGATGGAGAGAACTCGTGCCTGCAGAGCAGGAATCTCTAGGTTATAAAACCTTGCAAATGTGGACGGAGCGGACCAGCCGGCCGCCGCACAAATATCTTCGATAGGAACTCCACTGGACCATGCCCAAGAGGAAGCCATGCCTCTTGTGGAGTGAGCTCTTACACCTATGGGACACGGGAGGCCCAGTGAGGTGTATGCCAGAGCAATAGCATCGACTATCCATCTAGATAGCGTAAGTTTTGTGACCGGCAGCCCTTTGGTGTGGCCCCCGAAACAGACAAAGAGCTGTTCGGACTGTCTGAAAGAGGCCAGACGCTCAAAATATATTCTCAGAGCTCTGACGGGGCAGAGCGTGTGAGCATCACTGTCTTCTCCCGAAACTGGGAGGGCGGATAGCGAAATAACCTGGGCTCTGAGCGGTGTTGAGAGCACCTTTGGTACATATCCGTGTCTTGGCCTAAGGAAGACTTTAAAGTCATTAGGCCCAAACTCAAGACAGGAGGCGCTCGTGGAGAGCACTTGTAAGTCCCCCACTCTTTTGACTGACACCAGTGCCAACAGCAGGGCGGTTTTAAGAGAGAGAGGTCTTAAATCAACCGACTGAAGTGGCTCGAAGGGAGGCCCCTTAAGAGCCCCTAGGACCAAAGAGAGGTCCCAAGCCAGCACTGAAGGCTTCTGGCTCCTTTAAGGAAGCGAACTATGAGGTCGCTTTTTCCTAAGGACGAGCCGGCCACCAGCACATGGAAGGCTGCGATAGCTGCCACGTATACTTTGAGCATGGAGGGGGAACGTCCCGTGTCCAGTAGCTCTTGGAGAAAGGAAAGTACCGTTGGTACTTCGCAAGTGTGTGGGTCGAGGTTCCGAGCTAAACACCAGCTGGAGAACACTGACCATTTAAGGTGGTAGAGACGTCTAGTAGACGGAGCTCTAGCCTTCATAATGGTATTCAGGACACCTTCTGGGAGGTCCCGGGGTACCCGTTGAGCGGCCATGCATGGAGGGCCCACAAATCGGGATGGGAGTGCCAGATTGTCCTGTTTGTCTGCGCAAGGAGGTCGCTCCTCAGCTGGATTGGCCACAGAGCTGTCACAGACAGTTGCATTAGCTCTGGGAACCAAATCTGGGTTCGCCAGAGGGGGGCTACCAGTAGGACTGCGCAGTTGGTGTTCCTGATCCGTTCGATAACCTGGGGGAGCATCGAGACCGGGGGGAACGCATAAAGGGGGAGGCTGGGCCACTCGTGGGCCAGTGCGTCCCAGTACTTTGAGAAGAAGATTGGGAAGTGACAGTTGTCTTCCGAGGCGAAGAGGTCCACCTCTTCCTTCCCAAAGACCTCCCATAGAAGGAGAACCGTCTGGGGGTGGAGTGACCATTCTTCTGGGGGAACATTGCCCCGAGAAAGCATGTCTGCTCCTGTGTTCATCGTGCCCGGCACGTGAGCTGCCCTGAGTGAGCGCAGGTTGGTTTGAGCCCATAGCAGTAGCTGTGTGGCTATGGCGAACAGGTTGCAGGACCTGAGGCCGCCCTGGCGATTTATATAGGAGACCACTGACATGTTGTCCATGCGGACCAAGACGTGGTGTCCTGCCAGATACGTGAGGAAGGTTTTTAGGGCTAGAAAAACCGCTCTCATCTCTAGGCAGTTGATATGTAGGCATTTCTCCGAGCTTCTCCGAGGCCTGCCCTCGTACAGGGCTCCCCAACCGAGGTTGGAAGCGTCTGTCGAAATGACCCTCCTCTCTGAGACCAAACCCATGCTCACACCCAGCTGGTACCAGCTGGTGTTTTTCCAGGGGTCCAGAGCTCTGATACAGCACTGGTCCACCCTGATCTTCAAGAGGCCAGAGCGCCATGCATGGGGTGGTACTTGAGGTGCTAGCCACAGCTGAAGAGGACGCATTCGCAGTAGGCCTAGTTGGAGTACTGATGATGCTGATGCCATAAGGCCCAAAATCCTCTGAAACGTTAGGAGGGGTACATAGGAGCCCTCTTTGAACGACGCAGCGAGCCGCTGAATTGACAGAGCCCGGACCGAGGTGGGCCATGCTCTCATAAGTACGATGTCGAGAACTGTACCCAGGAACGTGATACGTTGGCTGGGAGACAGTATACTCTTGGAAAAGTTTACCCTGAGCCCGAGACATTCCAGATGGCTGAGGAGCCAGGTTTTGTGAGTATGGGACTCCGCCTCTGACTGAGTCAGTATGAGCCAGTCGTCGAGGTAGTTCAGAATGCGCATTCCCCGCTGTCTCAGGGGGGAGAGAGCTGCATCCATGCACTTCGTGAATGTACGAGGCGGCAGTGCCAGTCCAAATGGTAGGACTGTGTACTGATATATCTGCCCCTCGAAGGCGAATCTCAAGAATGGCCTGTGGTGGGGGTTCACTTGGATGTGAAAGTACGCGTCTTTTAGATCCACTGAAAAGAACCAGTCCCCTGGGCGAATCTGCGCCAGGATGTGTCTGGTTGTAAGCATTCTTAATGGTCGTGACATGAGGGCCTTGTTCAGATGTCTGAGATCTAAAATGGGTCTCCAGCCACCGTCTTTCTTCGGAACGAGAAAATAGCAGCTGTAAAACCCAGACTCGCTTTGAGATGCGGGGACTATCTTGATAGCCCCTTTCGCCAGCAGACATGAAACCTCGGTGCGGAGGACATGAGCCATGGTGTTCCTTACCGTGGTTTGAATAAGTCTGCAGGCGAACTGAAGCGAATAGCCGTGCTTTATGATGTTCATCACCCAATCTGAGACTCCGGGGATGGCCTGCCAAGCCAGAGCCCGATGAGCCAGAGGTAAAATCACATCTGACGGTGGAATGCCCAGACTTGGGGGCCCAGACCGCCGTGGGTTTATGTGAGAGAATTTGCTCGATTTGTGCTTTGTGTGGGTTGCTGTTAAAACAGCGTTTGGGTGCAGGGCTGCGTGACAGATGACGGGCCCATGTTCTGCATTTAATACTGCTCCAGCCGCCTGAACTGAAGAGGGGGCTGTGAGAAGCACTCGAGCAGTCTTCGGGGCTGGTCCGGCCGCGGCGGGACATAAACCCCTCTTTCTGCCCGCTAGGACGGCTTTTTGGGCTCATGGTCGAGCGTGAGCTTCGGCCGAGGGCCCTGACGCTTAGGGAACGGGTACCGTTTCGCTGACTTCAGACGGTGGCTGGTTTCAGCTGCTGAGCCGGGCTGATGGACCTGCGTTGCTGTCTTTTGTGGCTGAGGCGTGCTCTTGGGGCGCCGTGAAGCCGAACTGGAGCGCTTCGGGAGGAAGTGCTTCATAGCACTGGAAGCCTTTTGGGCCTCGGTGAAGCGCTCAGCGAAGCCGCTGAACGATGGGCCGAAGAGACCAGTTGTGGAGACCGGTGAGTCGAGGAAGGCGGTCTTGTCCGCGTCCCTGATCTCAGTCAAATTCAGCCATAAGTGGCGCTCCAAAACTATCAGGCTGGCCATATTACGGCCGATGGCCTGAGCGGTGGTTCCTCAGCAGATCCGCCAAAGGAAACGAGTCGCTTCTGACGAGCCGAACTGGAGAGGGAGGTGTAGGCGATGCACGCTCTGAAATCACCGCATTCAGGGATCCTCTGATCGCGCCGCTTCTTCCTACGGGGCTCGCGGGGTGCCAAAGACAGAAGGTGTGCGGGCTCACTCTCTGAAGTAGCGAGAGCGAGTCTGGATCGGAGGACAGACACAGGCATACTGTCACAGAGATGACAGCCGCCTTTAGTGAGCACTGCATCGGCGTGCTCAGGGCCAAACAGATAGCGCACTGGGTGTGTCGGTCTGACACGTGCAGGGGAACCCCGCAGGAATCGCAGATGGGAAGCGGCATTTGAAACAACGCGCTTCGCGCTGTAAAAACAGCGATTTGCTCTTTTAGAAGTTTTGCTTTGTAAAAAGGATATTCGCCGGATGCCACAGGGAAACGCTTGCTGGCGAAGTCTGCCGACGGCACGAAGCTGTTCCGCTGAGAGGCTGTTCTACGGCAAGGCGGCTTCTAATCCAGAGAAATCAGCGACGAGGTGAGTCTCAAAGCTGAAGGAGATAGATCTGTCATATGGCGAATTTTCTCTCAATTTATACTCTCCTGTCACGTGTAAATTGGCGCGCTTGAGTCTGGCAGGGCGCCAAGCGCTCCTATTGGATCGCACACTTCTGCTCATTCACCATAGGTTTGTGCAGTTGCCGCAGCACAGCCAATCAGCTCACTCGCGCGAGCTATGATGTTCTCGCTGTGCAGCTGCAATGAGGTTTAAAATAAAGGCTTCAATATTCTCGAGAAAAGGAGTTTTCCCACAGCGTTTACAACGCAGTATGAGAGAACGTTCTCGTAAGGGAACTGCACAATATCTGTGACTATCTGTGAGTTGTATATGCTTATGTGGACTTAAATCCTGACTAGCATGAATTTAGTCGTTGATTTTGAAACAGATTGAACCAGATCACTAAAGGTGCACCCGAGTATAAGGCCCTGTTTACACTCGCGGGTGAAAACGTAAAAATATTTTATCAGATGTGCCTTTCGTTTAGACGGCGACAGCGTTTTTGGGGCTTAAAAACTCCAGAGTGGAAATCTTAAAAACACTCCACCGTCGCGTTCCCGTCTAAAGTGTAAAAACGCAAAAGTCTGCTAGACAATGAAGGTTGTACGCAGGCGCGCGGACTTGGTGTTGTTGTGTGGCAGTGCTTCACATTGCCACCTAGCCGCCTGGAGTGCATACTACATCGAATTTCACACACTTTTGTGTCACCATATGCACGCAGATTTCCCCCCATAACACTCGTCTAAACGCAGAATAAAGCCTCATCGCAGACAACAAGCTAAGAACTAGAATTAATAAGGAAACAAACCCATTGATCAATGTATCATTTAAAATTTGGCACCGGACAATGAAAATAGGGGGTTTGAATGAAGCATCGAGAATATTAACCCTCTGAGGTCTGAGCTGTTTTCTGGGCACTGGAGGTGTTCTGACATACTCTGACATTTCTGGTTATTTCTGTTACTTGTGACATTTTCATGGCTAAAGTCTAATTACACTGTATTCAGCACAAACTCTGCTACAATAATATATCAGCAGCATGTATGTAAAAGTTTGTAGTTTTGAGATAATGACATTTATGCGTGGTTTGTGAAAATACAAAAAAAAATTCTCACTGAAATAAGGCCATGAAACCCATACTGATTATTTCTTCACAAGACTTTTGAAAATTGTATGACGTAGCCTAGAATATTTGCTCCAAAACTATGTGAAAATCACCCTGACTGCTCATTCAGATAAGACAATATATTGATTTAAAAATTTTACGACGTGTTTTGTGTTAGAAAGCTTTATGCGGGAGCTCATTAATATGTAAACTTTTCTCACCTGAGAAAGACAAAGAACCTCCCCTAACGGCCCTATTAGGAGCTATCAGGCCATGCCATTCTGAGCAACCTTGCACAATACTGTAAATGAGGAGATTTAAAAAAGAATGGCTTTTAAATTGTTTGGATTTATTTACAACACAACATAATCCAAAGATACACAACAAATGCCAAAAAAGCACTTCAAAGACAGACCTTTGTGCCATTCCTAAAAACATTGTACATACCTTTAATTTCCAAGATTTTCATTTTACCGTGTTCACGTACAGAGACTCATGTGAATGTTGAAGTCATCAGTGGCATCTGGGCCCTGAAAAAAAAAAAGTGAACATACTGATATCAAGAGAGAGGCCTGCACGATTTTGGAAATAAATATTAGATTTTTCTGGTTAAAATTGCTTTTTAAAATTCCTTTTTAAAATTCACAGAATACACACACACACACACACACACACACACACACAAATGTTTCCAACATAATATAATGAACACCAGGTTTGTTGTGCCTTGTAGGCATAAGGTATATGCGCAGTGCCGGATAAAATAATAATAACAATAAATAACCTATAGCAGTATAAATCTTTCAAAAGATTTCAGTAACAACTAAGCTAGAGAAAAATATATTGATTATCATGTTACTTCAAATGTTTCCATCCGTTATGATATGAAATGAGATAATAATAAAAACATGAAGCCGTTTGGTGCGTTTTGCTTTCATCCAAAATATGATACAGTACATTCAAACGCGATCGCTATCAAAAATATGAAACATTCAAACGCGATCGCTATCAAAAATATGATACATTCAAACACGATCGCTATTAAAAATATGATACATTCAAACGCGATCGCGCTCAAATATAAAACATTATGGTTACCATATACATATCTACGTTTGAGCAGATATCCACAAACACAGTAACAGTAAACACGGTCTAAATATTATAATATTCCCCATATATCTAGCAACAGTTCAACTGCAACGTGACATTTATGCAACAATAACAAACTAAGAATTTCTTACCTTATCTTTCTTGTCTTCATATCGCGTTCTTCTTCTTCTTCTGAGGTAGCCTAAATCCAATGTAAGCTCGCACGTCTTTCAAACTCGACGAAAAGTGAAGTGTTTTGTTGTTGAGGTAATGAGCGAGTCCGCGTTCCATGTGGAGATTTGCATGTGAATCTCTTTTGCGCGAGTGGGCGTGGCCGAATTAAAAATAATTAGGAAGCGTTTGAGAAGCTGGACATCTTGTTGGTTTTATACAAATTACTTAAACAGAGAATATTTGTTTTCATTTTGAATCCGATCATTTAAAAGTACACACTTAAATGTTTATAAAGGTATATGGCTCATAAATGTGTGACAAGTATTCGCTGAGTTTTGTTTCAGTTTATAGACGTGCTCAAGAAAAAAAAGTTCACCGCGACGGAGAGGCAGAACGCACACCCTGTTTATTTTCTTTATTTTACAAAAGCACAATGTTTTGGTTTGATTGTAAGTGGACACATACAAAAGGAGAAATATCACAGATTCTTTTTTTATATTTCTTTTTTCTGTATGACTATAAATGACTGAGTAATTTAAGTTTATAGTGCTACAATGTGGAGAAAATCCAGCAAAACGCGCCCGCGCGTTTGTCGACCTCAGAGGGTTAACACTTTGAGTCTATTTTTGAGTCGGTTGTCGAATGCGCATGCGTCGTGTCTGATCGCGTTGTTGTCTTTGGAGCTCCATCGATTTGATTTACAATTCTTGATTTTCTCTTTAAACTCACTTACAACGAACATTTTCCACTTTTCCTCACTGAGAAGCACTACTGCTCAAACCTCATAGTTACAACGCGGACTGTTGAGCAGACGCGTCTCAAGCCTATTAGTGATCCAACGCTGGATACTCCTATAGGTTACGTCCGTGGATCACGGCTGAACGCGTCTTCTCAACACTCACTTACAAATATTTTTCGCCTATCGTGCATCTACTCTACACCTGTACCACTAAAAAGACGGATTATATCTAAGACTTCAGTCATAAATTAGTATTAATATTGTTAGCATCACTGGTAGCATCGTTGCTAACTTACTGTCCATCTGTTAAAATGGCGAATATATCCGATGTAAGTAGTCTACCTTTTGGTGCAGGTGAGGACACATTTGAGCTGCACGCGGTGCAGTCTGAGCTGGAAGCTGTTGAGAAACAGATCCATGACCTTTTAGTGAGACAAGCCGAACTGATAGACCGGCGTTTGGCTCTTGAAACATCACGCGCCGATGCACACAAATCAGAGATTAACGTTACTAACCCACTGATTCCCACCTCGTCTACTCCGTGCATTACTCAGCATCGGTCCCGAGCGCCGAGGTCGCGATCAGCCATGGTCTCGTTCACTCCGGCTCCAACACGCCACCACGAAGCCTGGATATTTCCGCAGCGGAAGACGCGAGTCAGGTCTAGACCAAGACCCTCTCCGACCCTCCCGGTTTTCGAGTTATCCACACAAAACCACTTCTCCCCTCTTCGCGAAACAGAACGCGATGCTGTGATCATCGGCGATTCCATCGTTCGGCACGTACACGCTACATTAGGTAAAAGTAAGGTGCACAGTCACTGCTTTCCTGGTGCTCGTGTTTCTGAAATTGCTGCTTGCGTTCCCGAGATTCTGAACGATAACGAACGCGTCGGAACTGTGGTCCTGCACGCGGGAGTGAACGACATCAGGCTGCGCCAGACGGAAATTCTGAAGAAAGACTTCAGGAATCTGATCGATACGGTACGCAGCACATCGCCTGATATAACGATCATTGTGTCAGGACCGCTTCCCACGTACAGACGAGGCCATGACAAGTTTAGTAGATTATTCGCGCTAAATGAATGGTTAATGTCATGGTGCAATGAGCAGAAACTGCTCTTTGTAAATAATTGGAATCTGTTTTGGGAGCGTCCTAGGCTTTTCCGTGCTGATGGATTACACCCAAGCAGATTTGGAGCGGATCTTCTGTCGGATAACATCTCCAAAATGTTAAATACCTTTTGACTAGTAACCAAAAGTCCAAATCATAGTCTCTGCTGCACCAAATTAACTGATATAAATACTAGTGTAGAACATTGCATAGAAATTGTGTCTATTCCTCGTTTAGTGCGATCAAATAATAAATCTACTGCAGGATCTAGGAAAAATCTAATTGTTATTAAAACAGAAAATGTTGCTATTAGTAAACAAAAAAAAAATTCTAAAGCTAGGTCTTCTAAACATTAGATCACTCACACCTAAGGCAGTTATTGTAAATGAAATAGTCACAGATAATAGCATCGATGTACTTTGCCTTACTGAAACCTGGCTTAAACCAAA
This sequence comes from Squalius cephalus, assembly GCF_949319135.1. Classification (NCBI taxonomy): domain Eukaryota; kingdom Metazoa; phylum Chordata; class Actinopteri; order Cypriniformes; family Leuciscidae; genus Squalius; species Squalius cephalus. The sequence continues at coordinate 394,225 of NC_137134.1, forward strand.
TGATTATTTCAGTCTAAATGAGTCTACTCCATCAGGATACTCCTATAAGCATGAGCCCCGTCTGATTGGTCGTGGCGGCGGTATTGCAACAATTTATAGAGATTTTCTTAGTGTTACTCAGAAAACGGGTTATAAGTTTATTTCATTTGAAGTACTTGTACTAAATTTTACGCACTTAGATGCTAGAAAAACATCCCTATTATCTTTAGCCTTGGCTACCGTATATAGACCGCCAGGGCCTTACGCTGATTTCCTAAAAGAATTTGCAGATTTTCTCTCAGACCTATTGGTCAATGTCGATAAAGCATTAATTGTTGGAGATTTTAACATACACGTAGATAATCAAAATGATGCGTTAGGGGCTGCGTTTATAGATTTATTAAACTCCTTTGGGGTTAAGCAAAACGTTACCGGACCAACTCATCGTTTTAATCATACACTCGATTTAATTATATCACATGGAACCGATCCAACCGATATAGATATCATTCCACAAAGTGATGATGTAACTGACCATTACATGGTAACTTGCATATTACGTACCCCTGTAATATATCATGCTGCTCCGCGTTATTGATTAGGCAGAACAATCCTTCCATCCACCATAGATAATTTTTCAAATTGCTTATCGGATCTGTCTCAGATGCTCAGTGAACCCAAACAAACAGATGAACTAGAGGAACTAACCAGCACTATGAGCACCATTCTCTCTGGAAAATTGGATATTGTTGCACCTATTAGACTAAAAAAGGTCAGAGAGAAAATTAAAGCACCATGGTACAACAATACTACGCATGTTCTAAAGAGAGAAACCCGTAATTTAGAGCGTAAATGGAAACAAACTAATTTAGAGGTTTTTAGAATCGCTTGGAAAGACAGTACGTCACGTTATAAAAAGGCCCTAAAAGCAGCCAGGGCTGAGCACCTCCGCAAACTAATAGAAAACAACCAAAACAATCCTAGGTTTTTATTTAACACCGTGGCTAGACTAACAAATAAACAAGCGTCACCTGAACAAAATATTCCGTTACAGTTTAGTAGTAATGATTTCATGAATTTTTTCACTGAGAAAATAGAAAACATCAGAACCACAATTGTAAACGTTCAATCCTCAATAATCGCGCCTTATAACTCAGCCTCGATTATCACCCCGCAAGAACAATTACAGTGCTTTACAACTATAGAACAAATAGAGTTAAATAAACTTATCACTTCCTCTAAAACAACAACATGTTTATTAGATTCCTGCTTCCTGCTTTGCTACTGTTCGGACGCTTTTGCCTACTGCTCCGCACTTTGCTCTATCGCTTTCGTTATTATTACATTTTATCACCTAATTTTAACTTCAGTGAATCAGCACAGTGCTCAGAACGCTTGGATTACTATAAAAAAGCAGAATTATTTTCATTCCTTCAGAATTCACTGAAGCTTACATTCCGAGGAAGAGAAAACTGAACTGCTTACATTCCGGCGGAAGAGAAAACATTCACAAGGATAAGAGAAAATGCGTCCTTTTGATTCTACTTGCTGTACTAACTGCCAAAAACTTTTACAAAGGATTACAGTTCTTGAAACAAAGCTAATGGTAGGATCAAACCAGACGGAACCCACAACAGAGTTTCATCATGGACAAATACAGCGCACAGCCGGTGAGTGTCATGAATTTAATGCTCCTCAACAGAACATACCTAGTGCAGAGAAACAAGCCGATCGACCTACAAACCGTTGGTACAAAGAGGGGGCAAAACCCAAAAATAGAGACATTAGACTCTCTCAGGCAAAAATAGTTTCATCTACACCATACACAGCTACAAGGATTACAAACACTGGTCGTCTTCCTCAACCTATTCATCTTAAGAACAGATTTGAAGTATTATTGAATGAGGAATGCTCAAATTTGTTAAATGTGGATGAACACAGACAGCCAGGAGCTCACTCTGATACTAACAGGCGCTCAAGGTCAAGCAGACAGCGGCACTCAGCTCAGAGCGCAGCCGAGGTCAAAACATTGATAGTTGGGGACTCTACGATCAGAGATATCAGCTCGAAAGATACAACTACATGCTGCCTTCCACAAGCAACAACCTCTGACGTAAACAGAGAAATTCAAAACATTTTGATGAAACATAAGACTGCAAATCGACTCATCATTCATGTGGGGAAGAATGATATCCATAAAGAGCAGTCAGAACAGCTTAAGAAGGATTTCAATGAACTTTTTGAAACACTCAAAAGACTGAAAGTACAAACATTCATCAGTGGACCACTCCCAGCAAGAGGAAGTAACAGGTTCTCACGGTTGCTTGGGCTTAATTCATGGCTGCAAAAAACCTGTAATATAAAAGGAGTGAACTTCATAGACAACTTTAATCTTTTCTGGAATCAGAGGCCACTGTTTCAACAAAATGGCCATCTTCCAAACAAACTGGGTTCAAGAGTGCTAAAGGACAATATCCTTTTCTCCCTTCATCATCCTTCTGCCAATCCAATCAACCAGAATGGCACACACTCACCTGGACACAGTTTGAATGACCACAGGACTTCACTTCAGGACTTGAATGGACATGCGGCTGACACATCTCACAAAGACAATGATAACACCATGCAGCCAAAACAACTTCTGCTCACGGACACAACTTCAGCTGAGCCCTGCCCACTGAGCTCACCAGAGTCAGACTGTGACATATTAGAAATGTCACAAGATTCAGCTCCCAAGGACAGCATATTACAGCCTCGAATAACAACAGATTCAGCACCCAAGAATGACCAGGGAAGCCAGGACAGCATATTACAGCCTCCAATAACAACAGATTCAGCTCCCAAGAATGACCAGGGAAGCCAGGACAGTACATTACAGCCACCAGTAACAACAGATTCAGCACCCAAACACGACCAGGAAAGCCAAGACAGCATATTACAGCCTCCATTAACACCACAGCCACTCTCACCGCTATCACTATCTCCTACATCCCAATTGATGTGTTTCTCAGAGAAAATGGAAAAACTAGTGTATGCTGGAACCCAATTCGCTGGAAGCCCCCAGATATCAACCAGAAAAACATCACTACCACCAAAGTCTATGAGCGCAGCTCGCCCTCTCCCCCCTCCCCCTCTTCCTCCTCCTCGAGCATTAAGGCCCCTTCCACAACGCCAGGGCCCACAACTTCCACCGTCTGCTCGAGGTGTTACAAAATCAACCGATACCAGCTCCAAGTGATTTGTGCCGGGTCCCCGCTGTGATAACAGTAACTTTCTCAAATGTTTACAGAACAAGCGGGAACCCAGTGTTCCTGTATCATCTGTTCATTCACATGTTAGAAAGTCTAAGGCCTTTAAAAGCCGTACAGCAAACCCATCTAATCTGGTGCCTATCACACGACAAACTAAGATTGTGGACACAAAAAGCAAGACTGTTAAGTTAGCACTTTTAAACATCCGCTCACTTAAAAATAAATCACTTCTAGTCAATGACTTTATAAGCACATACAACCTGGACTTTATATTTCTAAATGAAACTTGGCTAGAAGACAGCTGCAGTGCAACAATCCTCAATGAAACATCTCCTCCGAACTTTACCTTTATGAGTGTCTCCAGACCTGGAAGGAGAGGTGGGGGTGTAGCTGCTCTTTTTAAAGATGTCTATCAATGTAAGCAAATATCATTTGGTAATTACCCGTCTTTCGAATATCTGGGTATTGTGTTAAAAGGTGCTGCACGGATTTTACTTATCACTATTTACAGGCCTCCAAAATACTCTTCAGCCTTTGCTGAAGACTTTACAGAACTGTTATCAATAATTTCCTCAGAGTTTGACAGTTTCACTATTGCTGGAGATTTTAACATTCACATAGATAATGCAGAAAATAATATGGCAAAAGAAATCATTACTGTTTTAAAAACTTTTGATCTGATTCAACATGTACATGGGCCCACACACAATCGTGGACACACTCTAGATTTACTTATCAGTAAGGGTCTAAATATTTCATTGAATGATATTAAGGATGTCGCACTCTCTGATCATTACTGTATTTTCTTTGATTTATTGATCTCTCCTGCCATTGAAGTTAGATCTGTGTCTGTCAAGAAGAGATGCCTAAATGAGAACACTAGTGTACTATTTATGAAGGCCATATCCCTAAGACCGAGCATATCTGCTGACTCGGTTGATTCTCTCCTTGATTCTTTTAACTCGAAGGTTAAAAATGTAATTGATGATATTGCTCCTGTGAAAGTCAGGAAGAATGGTAAACAAAAAGCACCTTGGAGAAACTCAACAGCAGTGCAAATTATGAAAAGACAATGCAGAAAATCAGAGCGCATGTGGCGAAAGACAAAACTTGTAATCCACTATAACATCTATAGAGACACCATTCGTGCTTTCAATATGGAACTAGGCAAAGCTAGACAGACTTTCTTCTCCAATATCATAAACAGAAACCTAAATAATACTCGAAATCTCTTCGCTACTGTCGACAGACTAACAAATCCCCCAAGCCAGATTCCCAGTGAAATGCTCTCCGACAGCAAGTGTAGTGAGTTTGCTACCTTTTTCTCTGAGAAAATCAATAATATTAGAAAGGTGATCAGCACATCCTTGAGTTGCCCTGGGGTCAGTCAGATCAGACTACAACCTGAGAAAGTAGTTACTATGTCTGATTTTGAAGAAATTGATGGCAAAATTCTGAAAGAAACCGTTCAGCAGCTTAAAACATCAACCTGCGCCCTTGACACACTTCCCACAGCTTTTTTTAAAAGTGTGTTAGACTGTCTAGAAGCAGATCTCCTAGAAGTGGTAAATGCCTCACTTTTCTATGGAAGTTTTCCAAACTCCCTTAAAACTGCTGTTGTCAAACCCCTCCTGAAAAAGAGCAATCTGGATAAGACCATATTAAGCAACTATAGACCGATCTCAAATCTTCCTTTCACAGGCAAAATCATTGAAAAAGTTGTCTTCAACCAGCTGAACAAATTCTTAAACTCAAATGGATACTTTGATAATTTTCAATCTGGCTTCCGATCGCATCACAGCACAGAGACGGCGCTCATTAAGATAATAAACGATATTCGCTTAAATACAGATTCAGGCAAATTATCAGTGCTGGTACTACTCGACCTCAGTGCTGCATTTGACACTGTCGATCACAAAATACTTCTAGACAGGCTGGAAAACTGGGTGGGGTTTTCTGGGACAGTTCTAAAATGGTTCAGGTCATACTTAGATGGGAGAGGTTATTATGTGAGTATAGGTGACCATAAGTCTGAGTGGACGCCCATGACATGCGGAGTCCCTCAAGGCTCAATTCTTGCGCCACTCCTGTTCAACCTGTACATGCTCCCAATGAGCCAAATAATGAGAAAGAACCAAATCTCTTACCACAGCTATGCAGACGACACACAGATCTACTTAGCCCTATCGCCTAATGATTACAGCCCCATTGCCTCTCTGCTTCAATGCATTGATGAAGTCAACAGCTGGATGTGCCAAAACTTTCTACAGCTAAACAAAGAAAAAACTGAAATCATTGTGTTTGGAAACAAAGATGAAGTTCTCAAGGTGAACGCATACCTTCACTCTAAAGGTCAAACAACTAAAAATCAGGTCAAGAATCTTGGTGTGTCTTTAGAGTCAGACCTTAGTTTCAATAGTCATGTCAAAGCAATAACTAAATCAGCATACTATCATCTGAAAAATATTGCAAGAATTAGATGCTTTGTTTCCAGTCAAGACTTAGAAAAACTAGTGCATGCTTTCATCACCAGCAGGGTGGATTATTGTAATGGACTCCTCACTGGCCTTCCCAAAAAGACCATAAGACATTTGCAGCTCATACAGAACGCTGCCGCCAGGATTCTGAGCAGAACCAGAAAATATGATCATATCACACCAGTACTCAGGTCATTACACTGGCTGCCAGTTACTTATAGGATTGATTTTAAAGTATTATTACTAGTATATAAATCATTTAATGGCCTAGGACCTCAATACATTGCAGATATGCTCACGGAATACAAACCCAACAGATTACTCAGATCATTAGGATCACACCAGCTAGAAGTTCCAAGAGTTCACTCTAAGCAAGGAGAGTCTGCTTTTAGCTATTATGCCAGCCGCAGCTGGAACCAGCTTCCAGAAGAGATCAGATGTGCTCCTACATTAGTCACATTCAAATCCAGACTCAAAACACATCTGTTTAACTATGCATTTAATGAATGAGCACTGTGTCACTGTTTGTCCGACTGTTTATCCTGTGTCTTATTTTAGTCTTTATTCTAAACTGTTTTAATTATTTTTAGTTCTTTCTTGTTTCTTTATTTTAAACTGTTCTTTATTCTAAACTGTTTTAATTATTTTTAGTTCTTTCTCGTTTCTTTATTTTAAACTGTTTTGTATATTCTTATTTCTTCTGATTATTTTTAATAGTATGTAAAGCACTTTGAATTACCATTGTGTATGAAATGTGCTATATAAATAAACTTGCCTTGCCTTGCCTTGCCTTGCCTTGCCTTGCCTAGATCCCATACCAACTAAACTACTGAAAGAAGTGTTACCTGTAGTGGAAGAGCCTCTCCTTAATATTATTAACTCATCTTTATCTTTAGGTCATGTTCCAAGAACATTTAAACTGGCAGTTATAAAACCACTCATTAAGAAACCACAATTAGACCCAAATAACCTAGCAAATTATAGACCCATTTCAAATCTACCTTTTATGTCTAAAATACTAGAAAAAGTTGTATCCGCTCAACTGGGCTCTTTCTTGCAAGAAAATTACATCTATGAAAAGTTTCAGTCTGGATTCAGGCCGCATCATAGCACTGAAACTGCACTCGTTAAAATCACAAATGATTTACTCTTAGCTTCTGACCAAGGCTGTATCTCAATACTAGTTTTACTTGATCTTAGTGCTGCGTTCGATACTATAGATCACACAATACTCTTAGATCGACTACAAAACTATGCTGGTGTTCAAGGACAAGCATTAAGCTGGTTCAAATCATACCTATCTGACCGATACCATTTTGTCTATTTAAATGGAGAAAATCGATCATAACTCCAGTAAACTATGGAGTGCCACAGGGATCTGTGTTAGGCCCTCTATTATTCTCAATATATATGCTGCCACTTGGAAATATTATAAGGAAACATGGAATTAGTTTCCATTGTTATGCTGATGACACTCAAATCTATATTTCATCACGGCCAGATGAAAACGCTAAATTATCCAAATTGACAGAGTGTGTTAAAGATATAAAAGATTGGATGACGTGCAATTTTCTTTTATTAAATCCAGACAAGACAGAGGTAATACTTATCGGTTAAAAAAACCGCCCACAAAACCTCTCACAATACAACTTTAACATAGTAGGATGTCCTGTTACTTCATCCTCTACAGTAAAAGACCTGGGTGTTATACTAGACTGCAACCTGTCTTTTGAAAATCATATTTCATATGTTACAAAAACAGCCTTTTTCCACCTTAGAAACATTGCTAAGCTACGTAACATGCTATCTGTTTCTGATGCAGAAAAGTTAGTTCATGCGTTCATGACCTCGAGACTAGATTACTGTAATGCTTTATTAGCTGGTTGTCCCGCATCCTCAATAAACAAGCTACAGTTAGTCCAATATGCCGCCGCTAGAGTTCTTACTAGATCAAGAAAATATGATCATATAACACTGATTTTATCATCACTACATTGGTTACCTATAAAGTTCCGTATTAATTACAAGGTATTGCTACTGACTTATAAAGCCCTAAACGGCTTAGCTCCAGTCTATTTAACCGATCTTCTATCGCCCTACAATCCATCGCGCTCTTTAAGATCACTAAATTCAAGGCTTTTGGTCATACCTAGGATATCCAGATCCACCAAAGGAGGGAGATCATTTTCACATTTAGCTCCAAAACTCTGGAATAGCCTTCCTGATACTGTTCGTTGCTCAGACTCGCTCTCCCAGTTTAAAACTAGATTAAAGACGCATCTCTTCAGCCAGGCATTTATATAATATTCTTAATCTTACAGTTAAATCCGGTCTCTAGTTCATAAATGCCAGAGGAGAACTGGCCCCCGACTGAGCCTGGGTTCTCCCAAGGTTTTTTTTTTCTCCATTAGGTCACCTGATGGAGTTTTTCAGTTCCTTGCCACTGTTGCCTTTGGCTTGCTCAGTTGGGGATACTTAATTTAATCAATCAATCAACAATACTATTGATCAGCATTACCAAACGTGGACGTTTTACACTAGAAACAAACACTGATGTACTATTTTATTTAATACTGTGAAGCTGCTTTGATACAATCTGCATTGTGAAAAGCGCTATATAAATAAAGTTGACTTGACTTGACTTGACTATTTTGTAGTTTGTTTTGGATGAACTAGAGTGGTGGACAAAGACATTTTGACAATGGTTCCTGTCTCGACTTTTTGACTATTTTAGAATTACCCATGACCGCTTTAGAATGGGAGTCTATGGCCATGCACAAACATGTCCTTAAAACAACCCTTAACGTTCGTTTTCAAAACTGTGCAACTCACCGAGTGGTTAGTGGTGTTCATTGATGTTCCAAAACAAGTAGCGTAGCGAAATACAGTTTCTGTCGTGTTTTATTTGGCATTTTGTAAAATCCCATTGATTTCCGTTGGAGGACTCATTGCTCGTTGATATTACTGCGCTACCGGAAATGGAAAGGGGGCTGTTTACATTTGGTTGTAGTCTTTTAGGTCTTTTCGCTCGGTTCTCTGTCTCTCAGAAGGCTAGTGTGAGCAGAGCAGCGGAAGTTTATACGCGGTTGTGAGGTATCTGAAAAAATAGTTCCACTATAGAAAAATAAACGGATTGAAATCATACATTGCGCCGATATATTTGTTTTTAATCATCAATGAACACCACTAACCACTCGGTGAGTTGAACAGTTTTGAAAACGAACGTTAAGGGTTGTTTTAAGGACATGTTTGTGCATGGCCATAGACTCCCATTCTAAAGCGGTCATGGGCAATTCTAAAATAGTCAAAAAGTCGAGACAGGAACCATTGTCAAAATTTCTCTGTCCACCACTCTAGTTCATACAAAACAAACTACAAAATAGACTCAAAGTGTTAAATACCGCAATTATCCTTTAAGCCTTTTCTCCTCCATTTGAAGCTGTATAAGGTCCATCTCCATGTCACTTTTTCTGATTTGCTTTTGAAGGTGGACCTTATACAGCTCTTTGGCAGGCAACTAGAAAGACAGAATAATTAAACATGACTGATAAAGTCTGTAATACAAACACAGACCAAATATTTAAATGAGGAAGGAGAACTGCAGAACATTTCTTACACTGCTAAGATTCTGTGTGGAGGTAGATGGACCCTCATCTGTATTCAAATCTCCTGCCATATTCTGTAAAATGACAATGACAATTTATTTATTCTCTTATGTAAAAAAGGGGGAATTCATTCTATGCATCATACCTCTATGGGCCTCCCCACATTTTCTGTTTCTGTCACATCAGAAGTGGTCTCTTCATCGTCATCCTACAGTGAAAATAAGGAAGGATGCTTGGTCTAGCAAACAGAAACCTAAAGACAATAATCACTTACAACTGTGACAGAGTGTGGTGTTGCAGGAGGATCCAATAATACAATGTGGCCATCAGCAACATGATAATCATGCATATTCAATACTCAATGTATATTCTTAAACAAATACAACTAATAATGAAGGACATTAGGAACATCTAAGAGTACTAGTAATAAGATTACAGTACACAGCATATGCAGTCAAAGCAGCATGCATACTGCACAAGTGAATCAATGACTGTAAAATGCATTCAAAATGCCTTTTTAAAATGGTGACAGTGTTGATGATTTTCTTTATTAAAACACTGACAAAAACAGTGAAAACATCAATAAATCATAAGTATTAATGTAGGTGTGGTACACCTACATTTTACTAAGCCACCTTTCTTGGTAGCGGAGTCTGACGAACTGCCCCCTGGAACCCCATCGACCACAGGTCGCCCTTTATTAAGGGACAGTGCCAGCTCCTCAGCTGGGGTGAGGGAAGGTGGAGGTGGACCCCCACCTGTTTTACAGGCCTCAGCCTTCTTTCTATTGGCTACATAGAAAACTAAATTACATTAAATACTAAATTACATGGCGTCAGTAACAATTTTAGTAAGTTTAGAAAATATTACCTTGCTGGAGAATGTTTTTGTGTTTCATTTTGACTTGGCTCACACTTCTTCTGGCTCCAGAAGGATTACACCTGATAAAACAAGAAGCCAACATATTACTAGCCAATTATGTGCATTGCTACTGTAATATTAAGAAATGTATGGAGGCCAACAAGTAAATACTTGTTTATTTTTACTACATGCTGCAAAGAATTTTTGCGTCACAATGAAAGGGGAAAATAGCCCATTTATAATTTTATAAACTCACACATTTACTCTGTCCATTATTTTTTGCCAAGCCAACTCTCTTTCTTTTGCTGATGCAGCAGTATTGCTTTTTTTAGTTATAATGGACTTATAGTCTTCATAAGCAAGCATTAAAACCTCCAACTCAGTTTCACCGAAGTATGTAGCTCGCTTTTTTTCTCCCTTGGTTTCCATGGTGACTCCTGAAATCAGTGATCCATTGAAAATGTCTTTATATACTCGTTGTGCGCGCGCATTAACTCTGGGTTACCAATAGGAGGTTGATTAAACTAACTCCTCACAGGTGTTTTGGAACCGACATACCCAGAGTAAGCAAGTTTGGGGTTAAGTCAAGTCAAGTCATCTTCATTTATATAGCACTTTTAACAATGCAGATTGTCTCAAAGCAGCTTTACAGAGATAAGCGTATAATTTAAGGCAACAGAGATTGTTTCGGCTGTACAGCAGAGTTAAGTTATTTCCATCTAAAGTTAGTTTTAATTGATTTGCTTCCGTCGCAATGATAATTTGTTATTAAATTAGGGGCCGCTAAGACGACACCATTCTCTCTACACAGACTTTAAACGCGAACCTGTGAGAAACACTGATGGCGTTCACATGTGCATTTAGAATGGGTTCTATAGTTATGTGCGTTTGAATATACGCAGGTTTGGAATTCCCTACAAGCCAAGCCTAAACAGAATACTTGTCTTTCCTTATAAATTTTGATAAGGAATTTTATTTTATTTGTTGCTTTGGGGTAGGACCGCGAGACGAATTTTCCCGACAACGCCTTATCTGTAGAGTGGTAGTGGGATCCTCCATAGGGAGAGACTAGTTGGCACTTCAGCACTGCGTTGTCATCGGTCCAGGCGAAGGTCCTTCGTCAGATCTGGATACGGCCTGGATCCGGCAGGCTGCAGGAAAACCTCGGGATAAACACAGACACTAAAATTAGCGTAGATGCCATTCTTCTCATGATGTAACGAGTACATCAGGATTTTTGGGAAGTGTTCCCGGTTCCGGCTGACCTACTATATGCAGCCTAACATTAAATTATAGAAGTCTATAATGTATTATGTGAAAGCTAGGTCAAAGAGATGTGTCTTTAATCTGGCTTTGAACTGACAGAGTGTGTCTGCTTCCCGGACAATAGTAGGAAGACTGTTCCAGAGTTTTGGTGCTAAATAGGAAAAGGATCTACCGCCAGCAGTCGATTTTGATATTCTAGGTATTATCAACTGGCCGGAATTTTGAGATCGTAATAGACGTGACGGACTATAATGCGTTAAGAGCTCGCTCAAGTACTGCGGAGCTAAACCATTCAGTGCTTTGTAAGTAATCAGCAATATTTTAAAATTGATGCGATGTTTAATAGGGAGCCAGTGCAGTTTTGACAGAACTGGGCTAATATGGTCATACTTCCTGGTTCTGGTAAGAACTCGAGCTGCTGCGTTTTGAACCAGCTGTAGTTTGTTTATTAAGCGTGCAGGGCAACCACCCAGTAGAGCATTACAATAATCTAGCCTTGAGGTCATGAACGCATGAACTAACTGTTCCGCATTTGTCAATGAGAGCATATGGCGTAATTTAGATATATTTTTAAGATGGAAAAATGCAGTTTTACAGATACTAGACACGTGACTTTCAAATGAAAGATTGGTATCAAAGAGCACACCCAGGTTCCTAACCGACGACGAAGACTTAACAGAGCAGCCATCAAGTGTTAGACAGTATTCTAGATTATTACGTGAGGAAGTTTTTTGTCCAATAATTAGAAACTCTGTTTTTTCAGAATTCAGAAGTAGGAAATTACAAGTCATCCAATTTTTTATATCCGCTATGCATTCCGTTAATTTTGTGAATTGGTAAGTTTCGTTAGGTTTTGAAGAAATATAGAGCTGAGTATCGTCGGCATAACAGTGAAAGCTAATGCCATGTTTCCTAATGATATCTCCTAATGGTAGCATGTACAGAGTGAACAGCAGCGGTCCTAGTACTGAGCCTTGTGGTACGCCATACTGAACTTGTGATCGATGAGACATCTCATCATTTACTGCTACAAATTGATAACGGTCAGATAAGTATGATTTAAACCATGCTAGTGCATTTCCCGTAATGCCAACATAATGTTCTAATCTATTTAAAAGAACGTTGTGGTCGATGGTGTCAAATGCAGCACTAAGATCGAGTAACACTAATAGCGAGATACAACCACGATCGGATGATAAGAGCAAATCATTTGTGACTCTAACGAGAGCTGTTTCGGTACTATGGTACGGTCTAAATCCTGACTGGAAATCCTCGCAGATGCCTGTATACAGTAGCCAGCACAAATCTCAAACGTGATTTATCGTTTACACTATATATTTTTACATTAAGCACCAATGCTTCAAAAGAATTATATTTAAAACTTGATTTCTTAGTGGTTTTGAAACTATTACTATAAATTACAGCAACACCACCCCCTTTGCGTTTCAGACGAGGCTCATGTTTATAACAGTAATCTTGCGGGGTTGATTAATTTAAAGTAATGTAATCGTTTGGTTTTAGCCAGGTTTCTGTCAAACACAGCACATCTAGGTTATTATCTGAAATCATATCGTTAACAACGAGTGCTTTTGAAGTAAGCGATCGAATATTCAGCAACCCAAGCTTTAGCATTTGCTCATCTGTATTATAGCTGTTTTTTATTTGTTGAACATCAATTAAATTTTTAACCTTAGTTGGGTTTAAATCTTTTTTTGGTTTCCAAATTCGGGGAACAGACACAGTCTCTATATGATGATAGCTAGGTGAAAGAGGCTCTATGTGATAGGATTTATCTGACCTTGGTGTTCAAGGTGTTTGAGGTGCGGTAACCAACCAAGAGTTCAAGGTTTATTTGACGGTAAGTTAACCTTGCTTTCTGGAATACACCCCTGTCAGTTTTCAGAAAAGTGTTCGTTTACACGAACCTGTGTATACATGCCGTCAAGAGCATGCCAAACCTGTAGGTGGCAGTGTAACGAGAAGCTCAAGCCCACATTAGCCAATCAGAATCCCGAAAATAGCAACAACAGCAACGAATACTGTGACGTCAGCTGCCTAAAACTCCGTTTTTCTCAGTTTACATGCAAACGTGCAAACGAAGTTTTCCAAAATCTCCACTCTGGCCAGAGTTTTTAGAAAGAATTGTTTTCAGAAATTCTCCATTTGCGTGTAAACGAAGGGAAATGTCTCCGTTTTTTTAAATAACCATGTACGTGTCAACGGGGCCTAAATATGCTTTACATTTATCACTACATCAAGTGTCAATTATTAGAATCAGACGCAGATTAGTGGAACATTATTAAAGAGTAGTGCAGAATCAAACTAACTCAACGTTTACTGACGGACTGATGTGGAGATTCACAAACATCAGTGTCTTTTATTTATTTTATTATTATTGTATTTTGTTTAATGTGTTTATAGTTTGTATGCTGCAAGGTTTCTTTTTATGCTTTCTGTTATATGCTCAATGTTTTATTGTACAGCACTTTCTTTGGTGCAACTCTGTTGCTTTTAAATGTGCTATAGAAATACATTTCTACTTGGCTTGACTTGGAATGAAACTGCAAATAAAGATGACAAAAAAGCTGCTGCAAGATTTTGTCTATATTTTGCTCTCACTGTATAATCATAATTTGATAAAAACATCTTAGTATTATATCAGTGTATTTCTGTCTGTTCACATTCTCCTTTCTATAACATTTGTGTCTTTTTTAAATGGTTTTATATTGTGGAGTTTGGTTTGGTTTGCTGAGTGCTGATGCGGTTGCATGTGCATTAACTGTTAATGATGTTTAATGCATCTTTGTTTGGTGTTTCTGGAGTTAATTCAGGCTATAAAAGAACACTGAGCAGCTCATAAACACCATCATCTCCTGATGAGCAGCGTCTTCAGTCTTCAGTCTGATTCCAGGTAAGATCATGTCGTCTCATGTGGGAATTATTGTGTCATTGTGTTTCAGCCTTTATCCAAACGTTAGCACATGTTGTTCAGCTTGTTGACTCTCTAGTGTGCTTGATTATGTGTAGAAGAAATTAAAGAAATTAAGATGGAATTGTTTAAAGCAGGTTTGGAAGTTTTCTTTAAGGTCCTGTTGGAACCAGTTTCCATTTCAGGTTCTTGATATTCATTTGATGATGATGTGATCAGCTCATAAACTTCATCTGTTTCCCAGGTGAAAAGGAAATGTATTTAAATTGTGCTTTTTTTAGCATACTTAATATATTTAAATTATACTGTACTAAGTGCGCATTAAACATATTATTTTGAAACAACAGTATATTAGGTGTATTTCAAGATATGCTTAAGATCAATTTTAAGCTATTTGCAATATATTTTAATATATTAAATTGTGCTAAAATGGAACCACTTCAAGTACATTTAGTGCATTTAAGTGTATTACTTTTTTTTCCCCTTTTTTCCTTTTTTTCTCCCTTTTTAAACATATGAATATGTACATGGACACATATACAAGCATATAAAACACACACACACATATATATATATATATATATATATATATATACACATACATACATATACATGCACACACACATACATATTTATATATACATACACACACATACATACTTACAGTACACGCACATACACATATACAAACAGATAAAAATATGAATAATCAAAAACAAAACAAAAACACTCTGATAAAGATGTAGGAGAAAATAATTACAATGGATCACAGAGTACCATGTAATAAACAATGAACAACCCCCCACCCATTTGGCACACCACGACCAACACACATATTACTGGTTATTTATGCAATACAAACAGTACAACAAAACAAAAACAGGCACACATTCAATTGGGTAGTACCACTAAATCAGTAAAATAGGAAATAAAAGGTTGCCATTTATGGAAAAATTTGACTGTACATCCTCTCAACGTGTATTTAATTTTCTCAAGTTTAAAAAAATACATGACATCTCTGAGCCATCGGGAGAAAGAAGGATATTTAGCAGACTTCCAGTGTAACAATAAAGAGCGTCTTGCTAGTAAAGATGTAAAAGCTATGATGTCCTTTTGTGTAGAGTTAAGTGGAAGTGAGGGGTCAGGAATTCCAAATATAGCAATCAGAGGACAAGGTTGGAGATTTACCCCAAGAACAGAGGACATAATATTAAAATAACCCAGCCAAAAATCTTTCAAATCAGGACAAAAAAAAAACATGTGGCTAAGATGACAAGGTGAGCCATGACATTTATCGCATTTGTCTTCCACATCCGGATATATTTCAGATAGTCTAAGCTTAGAGAAATGTACCCTATACAAGACCTTAAATTGAATTAGTCCAAGACGAGCACAAGTCGTGGTAGAACGTATCCTCTCTATGGCCTGTTCCCAGGACTCCTCCTGTATTTGTATTCCCAGTTCCCTTTCCCATGTACACTTAAGTTTGTCATTTGAATCATCGCTAAAAGCTAAGATAATGTCATATAGCTTGGAAATGATTCCTCTGTTATGAGGGACAAACGAAAGCATGGTTTCCCAGCAATGCTCTGGAGGTAAAGAGGGGAAATTAGGGAAACACTTAGCTACAAAATTGCGAGTTTGAAAATAGCGAAAAAGATGAGTAACAGGGAGTTCATAGCGAGATGACAAATTGGTAAAACTGTCAAAGACACCGTCTACATATAAATCTCTAAATTGTGTAATACCCTTGTCATACCACAATGAAAATGTTGAATCCGAAAGTGATGGAGGAAATAAGTGGTTGTAATTGATAGGACCCAAGGAAGAACCATCTACAAATTTAAAGTGTCGTCTAAATTGATACCAGATTTTGAGCGTGTTAAGAACCACTTGATTATTGGTATATAGAGAAGGTTTTGTGGGTAAAGAGGTATAAAGTAAAGCAGGTACAGAAGATCCCCTACAAGATGATAGTTCCAATTTACACCAAGAGGATCCAGGGGATTTTAACCAGTAGCAAAGTTTATGAATGTGAGCTGCCCAATAGTAATTTAAAAAATTAGGTAATGCTAGTCCTCCACTAAGTCTGCATCTCTGCAGTAGAGTTTTACGAATCCTAGGTGGTTTTCCACCCCAAATAAAAGAACAAATTATCTTATCAAGTGCGTCAAAAAAATGTTTTGGCAGAAAAAGAGGAATTGACTGGAATAAGAATAGAAATTTTGGTAAAATATTCATTTTAACAACACTGATCTTGCCGATTAATGAAAGGGGGAGGTTACCCCATCTTTGAATATTGGTTGTAATCTTAGAGATAAGGGGAGTGAAATTCGCAGAAGCAAGGCTAGACAAAGAACGAGTCACGTTGACACCGAGGTATTTGAACCCTGATGGACTAAATCGAAAAGGAAAATCTGACTGTTGCATATGACATGCTGCAGTATTAATGGGAAAACACTCACTTTTCTCCAAATTTAATTTATAACCTGAAAAAGAGCTGAAGTTCTCCAGAATACTTAAAACAGCAGGGATAGAAAGTGAAGGATCGGATATATACAATAACAAATCATCCGCATGCAATGATAGTTTATTTTCAATTCTATTACGGGTGATTCCTTTGAATAAAGGGGAAGATCTTAATGTAATTGACAGAGGCTCGATAGCAATAGCAAAGAGCAAAGGTGATAAAGGACACCCTTGGCGAGTTCCACGTCCAAGGGTAAAATAATCAGAATAAACATCATTAGTATGAACACTGGCCTTAGGAGATGAATAGAGAAGGCGAAACCACTCTACCCTATCAAATGCCTTTTCGGCGTCCAAAGAAATCACAAGCTCAGGAAGTTCAGCCGAGTGTTTAGAGTAAATTATATTGAAAAGTGTACGGGTATTAAAAAACAATTGACGTCCCTTTATAAAACCATTTTGCTCTTCGGATATAATATGAGGAAGCACATTCTCTAAGCGGGATGCAATTACTTTAGCCAATACCTTGACGTCAGCATTAAGCAAAGACAATGGTCTGTAAGACCCACAGGAGGTTGAATCTTTGTCCTTTTTGAGAAGGAGAGCAATAGTGGCTTGTGTCATGGTTGGTGGTAAAGAACCATTTACCAGGGATTCAGTGAATACGGATAAAAGTAATGGTGCCAATTTGCCAATAAATTTTTAAAAAAATTCAATCGGAAACCCATCGGGGCCTGGGGCTTTGTTAGATTGCATAGCATTAATTGCATTTAAAACTTCTTCAAGAGAGAGTGGAGAGTCCATTTGCGTGGCAGTAATAGAATCAATGACAGGGTTCGAAAGATTCTGAAGAAATGTATTCATTTTAGTGTTATCTGTAGGAAATTCAGATTTATATAATAAAGAGTAAAATGATTTAAAAGTAGCATTAATTTCTAAGGGGTCTGCAGTAATAGTGTCATAAGTGTTTTTAATAGTAGGTATCAAACGGGAAGTGGCCTGTCGTCGTAACTGATGTGCCAATAAACGACTTGCCTTATCACCATGTTCGTAGTATGAGCCACGGCTGTGTAATAGCAAGCGCTCTGCCTCTTTAGTTGAAATAAGATCAAATTCTGCTTGCAAATCGAGACGCTGCTTAAGTAGTTCTGGAGAAGGGTTCAATGCATATCTCTGATCAAGGTTACCAATCACAAATGTAAGTGCATTAAGCTTAGCATTAATCTTTTTATTAGAAAGAGCAGAGTAAGAAATAATTTGACCTCTCAGGTAACATTTAAGTGTCTCCCACAGCAATGAATACGAAGAGGAGTCATTGTGATTGAAAGACAAGAACTCATCAATAGAGTTTGAAATGAGTTCACAGAATTCTTTGTCTGCCAAAAGGAGAGAGTTAAATCTCCAAAGTAGTGGGCTAGGTTTATAATTAGAAAGTTGAATATCTAATAATAAAGGTGAATGGTCAGATATTACAATACCTAAATAGTCAGAAGAATTAACACATGAATTAAGAGTACTATCAATAAAAAAATAATCAATCCTAGAGTATGAATGGTGCACCTGGGAAAAGAAAGAGAATTTTTTAATAGAGGGGTTTCGGGATCTCCATGGATCAATAAAACTATTCTGTTCCATAAAATCAGAGAATGCTTTAGACATAGCAGATCGAGTCAGATTTCGAGGATTAGACCGATCCAAGATTGGGTCAAAAACACAATTTAGATCCCCACCGAGGATCAGCAAGTGTGTATTCAAGAAGGGGATGTTACTAATCAATCTGTTAGCGAATTCAACATCATCGAAGTTCGGGGCATATACATTTACCAGCAAAACCTTTTTTTGCATCAGGGTCCCAGCAACCATGAGATATCTGCCATTCCTATCAGCAATAACATCAGTGGATGAGAACTGAACTTTTTTGTTAATTAAAATGGCGACCCCCCTAGCTTTTGAATTAAAATTTGAGTGGAAGACTTGGCCTACCCAAGGGCAATGTAACCTACACTGATCTTTAACACGAAGGTGAGTCTCCTGCAAAAATACTAAATCAGAGTTTAAACGTTTCAAGTGCGCAAAAACCTTAGATCTCTTAACAGGATTACCCATACCACGTATATTCCAACTGATAAATCTGAGAGGTGTGCCTGACCCAGCAGTGCTGGGATATATATTGTCATTAACCATCTGAATAAAAAAAAATTAAAATGGTCATACAGAGCCGAGGTGAAACACCCTCCCCCCCCAACAATCCCCTAAACACAAATACACCCAAAGTTCCCATATAACCACAGAACAAAGGAGACAGCAGTGTTTCCCACAATAACCACAAGTTGTCCACAATAGTGTTGAACAACCCGGAGACCATGCCAAACAAACAAAAGCGAGAGAGAGAGAAAAAAAAAAACTCCCGCCGATCTCAACATTATTTAAACAAATGCGCATGAATACAGTAAAGCACGTGAAAATACAAATTAACAAATAACAGTAGGCCCTCAGTCGTGCGAAAACAGATGCAGAAGGCATAAAATGAGAAAATACAAAATATGGTATAGTCTTGTTAACAATATCCAGTAAGAATGAGGAAAATAAATATAAATAAAATAACAATTAGGCTACCTGCTAAAAACAAACAATAATGACACCTAATTTATTAAGTGTAGCAAGCCAGAAAACCATCTAATACTGAACAAATAGAGATTTAAGACTGGAGTAGAACAGATCTGAAAAGCTATTAGAGCTCACCCAGGAACCAAAGTTTTGATAAAGTCGTTGGCTTCCTCCGCAGAAACGAAATCCTTCTCAACACCGTTGTATGTGATGCGAAGTCGCGCTGGATGAAACAGACCATAACGCTCACCGTCAATGCCACGAAGTTGGCGTCTGACCTCGTTGAATGCAGCCCGAGCCTGAGCTATCTTGGCGGTGTGGTCAGGAAAGACTGAGACGGTCAAGCCTCTGACTTTAATCTGTCGGAGCTCTCTAGCGCGGCGCAAAATGTCCACACAGTCACTGTGATAATGAAACCTGCACACAATGGCTCGTGGACGATCACCAGGCTTGGGTTTGGGTTGGAGGGTCCGGTGGGACCGGTCCAAAAGCGGCTCCTTTTCCAGATTGAACGCTTCCTTCAGCAAGGCGGCCACAGCTGCAGTGGTACAGGTGTCAGGACCCTCCGGTACTCCCACTATCCTAACGTTGTTGCGCCGTGATCTGGACTCCAAGTCTTCACATTTATTTTCCAGCTTGGCTACGTTAGCTGTGAGGCGCTCGATAGTAGTTTTTATCACGGCGATGTCATCGGAGCATTCGGTGAGTGCATGCTCCATTTCTCCAACCGTACCTTTAAGCTTGGACATGGTAGCCTCGGTAGCAGCTTTATCAATCGCCAGCTGTGACTTTACCGCTTGCAGGTCAAGCCTAATAGTAGGCAGAGCATCCCCGAGTGCATCCTGGAGTTCCTTTTTAAAAATATCAGCAATATCTTTCCTCACCGAGGCCAACAACTCGAGCTTGAGTGCAGCGATGTCAAGATTAGTATGCGCCGAGGCGCCCTCGACCTCTGAAGCAACAGATGACCCACTCAAGGGTGTGGTCGCGATTTGAGGACTAGGCCGCAGATGTGTCTGAATAGTTTTGCGAGTTTTAGAGTTCTTTCCAGCCATCTTACGCAGTCCAGAGTTAGACTTCCTAACAAAAAATTCAGCGGAGTAAGACTATACTAAATATGTGTCGAAAAAGCGCAAAAGAATTACAATATAAATCAAAATCGGCAGGAGCTTCCAAACTCACGTCTTACTCCATTAGAGCTCAGCAGCGCCCCCCCTAAAATATACTTTCATATTTCTTAAACTACAGTTATCATATATTTGAGGCTTAATTTTAATGTACCTCAAGAATATTTCAATAGCATTTCAGCTCATTAGAAAGATATTAGCATTACACTAATAGTTTATTATAAAGCTGTTTTAATCAGTATTCAAAATGATACATTTAAAGTGCAAAAATTATTGAATATAAATGTGAAGACATACACTTTGAAATCAAGAAAACTTTAATATACTATCTTGTTGTGTAAATTGCTAAATAAATACCATAAATAGAGTACATTAAAAAAGTACATCAGCATATATAATCTCTTGAACAAAATACATTATAATACATGAAAGATCAGTGAAATGCTATGGCAGAGCTATATTTATACACTTTTGTGGAATATTTCTGTTATACCTGTATTACTGAAAAGTACACTATAAATATTACATCACTAAATAAATAAACATCACAAAAGTTACAGAAAAACTATGTGCAGAAGTGAATAATGCATTACAATGCATACAGTTACAAACTCAGACCTACAAACGGCTGAACCAAAGAAACAGAAGAGTTAGAGGGCCCTATTTTAACGATCTGAAGTGTCAAGCGCAAAAACGCAAGTAACTTTGTGGGCGGATCTCGGGCACTGTTGCTATTATACCGGCGGGATAAATACTCTTGCGCCAGGCGCAAATCTAAAAGGGGTTGGTCTGAAGTAGCTTCATTATTCATAGGTGTGGTTTGGGCTTAACGTGAAATAAACCAATCAGAGCGTCATCTCACATTCCCTTTAAGAGCAGACACGCTTGTTCCATGGCGGAGTCCTATTATAACGGCGGATTTGCCAGGAGCGGTTCACAGACGAGGAGATGACGTTCTCGTCAGGGACGTTGGGGATGAAGAAACACACCCAAATTAACTTCGGTTAAACAGGCGTATGATAATTTGGGTAAATGTGTAAGCTAGATGTATGCTTTTATAATAAACTGTCTATCTATCTATCTATCTATCTATCGTAATAATGTATGATTTGCAAAAATGAAAACCACTGCTTCAAAGAGAGAATCAAAGTGTATGCGCGTTGTGCACACTCTACATTGATTATGGCCAAGCATGCGCCCTTAAAATAGCATATGAATAACATGCGCAACGCGCCACTGACTTTAAACTATTTTTTTTCGGTCAGTGGCGGAATTGTTTTCTAAACCTGCAAAATAGCACCAGGGATTGTTTGCGCCGGAACACGCCTCCTCTTTGCGCTGAACCGCTCCGGGGAGCGCAAGTTCATTCCCTAGTTTAGCGACGTGCATCTGTGGAGGGAAAAGTCCGCTGTGCGCGGGTGCAAAATAGGAATGATACATGCGTCGCTGTACAAAGTCAATAGCACTGGGTGCAAGATAGGGCCCAGAGTGTCACATCTTCATCTTCAAGTGGGCGATCACTTCTTTAAGTTCGACTCATTTTCCACAACTGAGGGCTTGTGGTTCAGACACTGTAGTGTTGAAGACTGCTTTATCACAGGGTCTGTGAAAGTAAGAAGAACTTATATAAGATTAACCAATGATTAACATTTTTGTATCCATGTTTGAATATATGTATAATAATTTCTCATCAAGCTGGACGCGAGTGTCTTTTATCCTCTTGTCTGTCGTCACTATACAGAACTCTATGAGTTACACTGAACATGAGATTAGAAGAAGCCCAACACAACTTCAATCAAAAACTCACAAATATACTTATTTACAGAAATAAAGCAACCTGTGAGTATTAGAGGTCATGTTGTGTATTAATAATTGTGGTTTATTTAAACCGAGGGTATTTCCCATGAGCGTGTCTATTGTGGTCATGCTAACATGCTCTCTCTTCACCTCTGTTGCAGAGATTTAAGGAAATTAGAAGTTGTGCAAAATATTGTATTCCAGGACAACTAGGACAAAGTGACTTGCAGCTTTAGAAAAAAAACAATTAAATAAACAGATTTTTACATGAATGACTCAAAGGAAGCACAAATTCGACACGTTGCTAACATTTTCTTACCAAGGCCGACAGAATCACCTTCAATTAGGCCGATTCAAAAATGATATGAGATTAAACCATACTTACCAGTCTCTTCTTCGCTCGTGTCTGCACTCAGACTTCAGTTTTACTTCTATAGCAGATGGTCTGAAAAACAGCAAACATTAATATTTCACAAAAGAAAAGTTTCTATAATAACTAATTGTGTTTTAGATGCATTTGACAATGTTTTATAGTTGTTTTAAGACATACAAATGTATCCACATAGATTTTAAACAGATTTATCAAAGTCTTTAGACCTGTACACCTAGGAAAAACTAAACCGTGAGCGATTTATTTATGCAAACAGCAACTAAAACTTACCAGTAACTTCTGAGGGCAGATCTTCATCTCGACTTCGACTTGAAAAGCTTGGCTCTGGGCTGCGTTTCCCAAAAGCATCGTAAGCCTAAGTAGATCGTAAAAACGATCGTACAACTGATCTTAATATTACGGTTCGCCGCTGCGTCACACACTTTCTCTCTGAAAGAGCACGAGGCGTTTTTATCAAAATGCCTCGCATTTCCTGTGGCTCTTGCAGAGCCCCGCTCAGCGACGGAGACCACCAAGTGATCTGCGCTCTCTGCCTGGGCCGAGATCACGCAGCCCTCGTTCTGTCTTCGGGCGGCTGCGTCCACTGCGACGACATGACAGTGTCGACCCTGCGGGCTCGACTTGCCATGTTCGACGATGAAACTGCACCTCCGCCTGCCTCTGCTGGACCGCGCAGTAAGAAGCGTCGCCATGGCCTGCGAGCGCTTGCCGGAACCTTCCCCTCGAGCCTCGCGATCTCCTCGCACAGATGCCGGCCGCCGCCCTCACTGTTGGCACTTCGGGAGAGGAAGCGGACGGAGACGCCTTTGATGACAGCTGTTCCATCCTGGCTTCAGGAAGTGAGGATTGGTCTGGTTCTAACCCGGCGACAAAGCACTTTCTGCTCAGCTACTGTTCGGACGCTCTTGCTTACTGCTCCGCGCTTTGCTCTATCGCTTTTACATTTTATCTCCTATATTTTATATTTTATTTCCTTTTATCATCTAATTTTAACTTCAGCAAACAGCACAGTGCTCAGACAACAAAGTTTGAATTACTACAAAAACGCAGAATTCTTTTACCCGACCAGCTTACATTCCGGGAAAGGAAAACACAACTGCCTACATTCATACGGATAAGAGAGAAAATGCCTCTTCTGGTTCAAGAATCTACTTGCTGCACTAACTGCCACAGACTTTTACAAAGGATTGCAGTTCTCGAAACAAAGTTACTTACGGGACCACCAAACCAGACGGAGCACACAACAGAGCTTCGTCATGGACACCCTCAGCATACCGGTGAGTCCCATGAAACTAGTGCTCCTCGACAGGTAGAGAAACAAGCCGATCGACTTACTAATCGATGGCACAAACAGGGAGCTAGACCCAAAGGCACTCGAGACATCAGATTGTCACGAGCATCACATATTGCCGCAGTAGCATCCTCTACCCCAGATACAGCTCTGACAAGGATTGCAAACATTGGTCTTCTACCACCGCCTATACATCTTGAGAACAGATTTGAAGTACTAATGAATGTAAATGAGGAATCCCCAAATGTGATGAATATGATCGAACACAGACTGAATGGGCCAGTAGCTAACACTGATGCTAACTGGCGCTCAAGGTCGAGCAGACAGCGGCACTCAGCTCAGAGCGCAGCCGAGTCCAGGACTCTGATAGTGGGGGACTCGATAATCAGAAACATTAGCGGCAGGGATACAACTACATGCTGCCTTCCACAAGCAACAACTTCTGATGTAAACAGGGAACTTCAGAACATTCTGATGAAACATAAGACTGCAAATCGACTCATCATACATGTGGGGAAGAATGATATTCATAAAGAGCAGTCAGAACTCCTTAAGAAGGATTTCAATGAACTTTTTGAAACACTTAAAAGACTGAAAGTTCAAACATTCATCAGTGGACCACTCCCAGCAAGAGGAACAAACAGGTTTTCACGGTTGCTTGGGCTAAATACATGGCTGCAAAAAACCTGCAATATAAAAGGAGTAAACTTCATTGACAATTTCAATCTTTTCTGGAGTCAGAGACAACTTTTTCATCGGGATGGCCATCACCCAAACAAACTTGGTTCAAGAGTGTTAAAAGACAATTTCTACTTCTCCCTCAATCATCCTTCTGCAGTTTGTGCCAATCCACTAAATCTGAACGGCACACACACACATGGACACAGTATGAATGACCACGGGACTTCACTTCAGCAGCAAAATGGACATGCGGTTGACATATCACACAAGGACAATGATAACACCACTCCGCCACAACAACCTCTGCTCACGGACACAATCTCAGCTGAGCCCTGCCCACAGAGAGACATATCAGAACTGCTTGAAGATTCAGCACCCAAGGACGACTTCCTGGAAAACAGCCAGGGAAGCCAGGACAGCATATCACAACCTCATATAACACCAGAGCAACAGCCCCTTTCACCAGATACGCTATCCCTCTCTCCAGCATCGCCACTACTGTGTTTCTCACAGAAAATGGAAGAACTGGTGTATGCTGGAACCAGACTATCCCACTCTTTTGCTGCAAGCCCCCAGATACCAACCAAAAAACGACAGGCACCATTACCACCCGCACCAAAGCCTGCGGGCCCAGCTCGCCCTCCCCCTCCTGTGAGAGCTCTTCGGCCTCTGCCACAACGCCAGGGCCCACACCATCCTCCATCTGCTCGAGGTGAACTAAAAACAACTGATACCAGCTCTCAGTGATGTATTTTGGGTCCCCGCTCTGATAACAGTAACTTTCTCAAATGTTTACAGAACAAGCGGGAACCCATTGTGCCTGTATCTTTCTATATTGCTGTTCTATTACAAGATAGAAAGTCTAAGGCCTTCAATAGCCGTGCAGCAAACCTAACTAATCTGGTGCCTATTACACGTCAAAGTAAGATTGATGTGGGGACAAAAAGTAAGACTGTTAAGTTAGCACTTTTAAACATTCGTTCACTTAAAAATAAATCACTTCTAGTCAACGATTTAATAACCACAAACAACCTGGATTTTATGCTTCTAAATGAAACCTGGCTAGAAGACAGCTGCAGTGCAACAGTCCTCAATGAAACGACCCCTCCTAACTTTACTTTTATGAGTGTCTGCAGAGCTGTTAAGAGAGGTGGGGGTGTAGCTGCTCTTTTTAAAGATATCTATCAATGTAAGCAAATATCATTTGGGAATTACCCTTCTTTCGAATATCTGGGTATTGTGTTGAAAGGTGCTCCACGCATTTTACTTATCATTATTTACAGGCCTCCAAAATACTCTCCAGCCTTTGCTGAGGACTTTACAGAACTGTTATCAGCAATTACCTCAGAGTTTGACTGTTTTGCCATTGCAGGAGATTTTAACATTCACATAGATAATGCAGAAAACAATATGGCAAAAGAAATCAAAACTGTTTAAAAAACTTTTGATCTGACTCAGCATGTACATGGACCCACACACAATCGTGGACACACTCTAGATTTATTTATCAGTAAGGGTCTAAACATTTCATTAATTGTTATTAAGGATGTAGCACTGTCTGATCATTTCTGTATTTTCTTTGATATATTGATCTCTCCTGCCATTGAAGCTAAATCTGTGTCTGTCAAGAAGAGATGCTTAAATGAGAACACCAGTGTACTATTTATGAGGGTTATATCCTTAACACCAAGCATATCTGCAGACTCTGTTGATTTTCTCCTTGATTCTTTTAACTCAAAAGTTAAAGGTATAATTGATGATATTGCTCCTGTTAAAGTCAGGAAGAAGAGTGGCAGACAAAAAGCACCTTGGAGAAACTCAACAGCAGTGCAAAATATGAAAAGACAATGCAGAAAAGCAGAGCGCATGTGGCGGAAGACTAAACTTGTAGTCCATTATAACATCTACAAAGACAGCCTTCATGCTTTCAATATGGAACTAGGCAAAGCTAGACAGACTTTCTTCTCAAATATTATAAACAGCAATTTAAACAAAACACGCACTCTTTTTGCTACTGTAGAGAGACTGACAAACCCTCCAAGCCAGATTCCCAGTGAAATGCTCTCAGTGAACAAGTGTAGTGAGTTTGCTTCGTTCTTCTCTGAGAAAATCAGTAATATCAGAAAGGTGATCAGCACATCCTTGAGTTGCAATGAGGTCAGACAGATCAAACCACCTGAGAAAGTAGTTACTATGTCTGATTTCAAAGAAATTGATGGCAAAATTTTGGAAGAAATTGTACAGCACCTTAAAACATCAACATGCGCTCTTGACACACTTCCCACATCACTTTTCAAAAGTGTGTTAAACAGTTTAGAAGCAGATCTCCTAGAAGTGGTAAATGTCTCACTTCGCTCTGGGAGTTTTCCAAACTCCCTGAAAACTGCAGTTGTCAAGCCCCTCCTGAAAAAGAGCAATCTGGATAAGACCATATTAAGCAACTATAGACCGATCTCAAATCTTCCTTTCATAGGCAAGATCATTGAAAAAGTTGTCTTCAATCAGCTGAACAAATTCTTGAGCTTGAATGGATACTTTGACAATTTTCAATCTGGTTTCCGACCGCACCCCAGCACAGAGACAGCGCTCATAAAGATAATAAACGATATTCGCTTAAATACTGATTCAGGCAAATTATCAGTGCTGGTACTACTCGACCTCAGTGCTGCATTTGACACTGTTGATCATAACATACTTCTTGACAGGCTGGAAAACTGGGTGGGGCTTTCTGGGATAGTCCTAAAATGGTTCAGGTCATACTTAGATGGGAGAGGTTATTATGTGAGTATAGGTGACCATAAGTCTGAGTGGACATCCATGACATGCGGAGTACCTCAAGGCTCAATTCTTGCACCACTCCTGTTCAACCTGTATATGCTCCCAATGAGCCAAATAATGAGAAAGAACCAAATTGCTTACCACAGCTATGCAGACGACACACAGATTTACTTAGCCCTATCGCCTAACGATTACAGCCCCATTGACTCCCTGTGCCAATGCATTGACGAAGTCAACAGTTGGATGTGTCAAAACTTTCTTCAGTTAAACAAAGACAAAACTGAAGTCATTGCGTTTGGAAACAAAGATGAAGTTCTCAAGGTGAACGCATACCTTCACTCTAGGGGTCAAACAACTAAAAATCAAGTCAGGAATCTCGGTGTGACACTAGAGTCAGACCTTAGTTTCAGTAGTCATGTCAAAGCAATAACTAAATCAGCATACTATCATCTGAAAAATATTGCAAGAATTAGATGCTTTGTTTCCAGACAAGACTTAGAGAAACTTGTTCATGCTTTCATCACCAGCAGGGTGGATTATTGTAATGGACTCCTCACTGGCCTTCCCAAAAAGACCATAAGACAGTTGCAGCTCATACAGAACGCTGCCGCCAGGATTCTGAGCAGAACCAGAAAATATGAACACATCACACCAGTCCTCAGGTCTTTACACTGGCTCCCAGTTAAATTTAGGATTGATTTTAAAGTATTGTTACTGGTATATAAATCAATTAATGGCCTAGGACCTCAATACATTGCAGATATGCTTACTGAATATAAACCCAACAGATCACTCAGATCACTAGGATCATATCAGCTAGAAATACCAAGGGTTCACTCTAAGCATGGCGAGTCCGCTTTTAGCTATTATGCCAGCCGCAGCTGGAACCAGCTTCCAGAGGAGATCAGACGTGCTCCTACAGTAGTCACATTCAAATCCAGACTCAAAACACTTCTGTTTAGCTGTGCATTTACTGAATGAGCACTGTGCCAATGTTCGTCCGACTGTTTGTACTGTATTTTATTTTATTTTTCTAAACTGTTTTAATTATTCTTATTTCTTTTATTATTTTAATTTCTTCTATGTAAAGCACTTTGAATTGCCATTGTGTATGAAATGTGCTATATAAATAAACTTGCCTTGCCTTGCCTTGCCTTGCCTAACCCGCCCCTTCACTCCAGGAGTCCAGTGGGACTCGGACAAGCGCGGACGCCGAACTTATTCGCCTCCTCACCAAGGCTGTAAGCCAACTCGGCCTCGAGTGGTCTCCGCCTGAGAAGCCCGCGCCCAACAGGCTCGATGGGTGTTTTTTTACCTGGCCGCTGCCACGCGCCCGCCTCCAGGTCAGCACCTTTCCTGCCAGAGCTCCACAATGAGCTCACGAAATCGTGGAACGCACCATTCTCCGCGAGACTTCACTCCCCCATCTCCTCGACGCTCTCCCAAGTGGACGGCGCCAGTGAGAAGGGATACAAGTCGATCCCCCCCGTGGAAGAGGCGGTAGCAGTGCACATTTGTCCGCCCTCTGTGGGATGACGTGCAAAGGCTGCCCTCCCGTCTAAAGCTTGCCGGGCCACATCAGCTCTCGTCGGCCGCGCTTTCAGGCCTGGACAGGCTGCTTCCGCCCTGCACTCGATGGCAGTTCTGCAGATTCTGCAAGCCGATCTCCTCCGTGAGTGGGATGAGAAAGGCGCGGACCAGTCCATCATTACGGATTTAAGAAGCGCAACGGACCTTTCCCTTCGTGCTACTAAATCCGCGGCCCAGGCTATTGGGAGGAGCATGGCCTCACTCACCGTTACGGAGAGGCATCTCTGGTTGACGCTCGCTGACATGAGGGAAGCTGAGCGGGCCGTGTTTCTTAACGCCCCGCTCTCCCCGTCTGGCCTCTTTGGCCCAGCTGTTGGTGGGATTGTCAACCGGTTTTCTGAAGTGTAGAAGACCACACAGGCCATGAAGCTCTTTCTGCCTCGTCGCTCAAGCTCCCCACCGCAGGCCGCTCTCAAAAGCAGCCCCCTGCCCGGAGCTCTACCCAGCAGTCCTCCCAGCCTCCGCCTTCGCAACGACGCCAAGGCGCTCGATAGAGATCGAGCTCGTCAAGCCGCCGCAGGCCGCCACGGGGACCCCGGCCTAAGATTGCGCTGACACCTGAGCCCGCAAAGTCCTCGTAGCAGCTTCAAGGAGGAGAAGAAGGTCGAGTCCCGCTGCGGCCGGACCGCCTTTAAAGCTTTTCGCTCTGTCAGTTCCCTTAGAAAAGGCGACTGCAGATTTGTATTTTGCAGCCAACGAGCGCATTGTACAATCCACTCACCTGCAACCAAATGCCTTTTTTACGACGACCCAGAGAAATCTCATAAAGAGTGCAATTTCTGGTTATCCGGCTCTTGCCGATGGTGTCTTGAGTGTAGAAAATGTGCCCGCT
This sequence comes from Squalius cephalus, assembly GCF_949319135.1. Classification (NCBI taxonomy): domain Eukaryota; kingdom Metazoa; phylum Chordata; class Actinopteri; order Cypriniformes; family Leuciscidae; genus Squalius; species Squalius cephalus. The sequence goes on from NC_137134.1 coordinate 424,156, forward strand.
TCCCAGTGTTCACCCCTACACACAAGCACGGTTCCCCTTGTGTCATTCACTCATGCAGAGCCCACTCTCATAGAGCTGGCATATGCCGCTTGAGTGTTAAATGTAGGAAATGTGCCCACAAAACAGTGCCCACACCTACTCACTGCCCACTCTGCTACACTCTTATCCAAGGGGACAAAACCTATAAAGCCGACACACACCGGCTAAGTTGTAAGTCCTGTGTCCGCCCGCGAGCGCCCACGCTTACTGATAAACACAACATGCCCCGCGCTCAGATTCAGGTTCTCGAGCCCACGCCGTGTGGTGACCGGAACCGAGAGGCCATTCTACCCCTAGCTATGCACGCAAAAGCCTGGGAAGCTATTTCGGGAGTGTCAGAATGGGTGCTGAATACAGTAAAGCAGGGCTATTCGCTGCAATTCGCTCGCCGTCCTCTGCGCTTCCTAGCACGGACCGAGACAAAAGTGAATCAAGAAGTAGCACACCTACTTCGCGCAGAAATAGCAAAGCTGCTATGCAAAGGGCCATAGAACCAGTTCCGCCTTCCCAGAGCGAGTCAGGCTTCTACAGCCGGTATTTCCTCGTTCCAAAGAAGGACGGGGCTCTCAGACCTATCTTAGATCTGAGACATTTGAACAAAGCTCTCATGAAGCGACCGTTTAAAGTGCTCACGACCAGACAAATCCTTGCGCAAATTCGCCCGAGGGACTGGTTTATCTCTCTCGATCTGAAAGACGCATACTTTCAGATTCAGATAATACCCTGTCACAGGCCATTCTTGAGATTCGCCTTCGACGGTCAGGTATATCAATACCCGTCCTGCCGTTCGGCCTGTCTTTAGCACCCCGTACATTCACGAAGTGCATGGACGCGGCTCTCGCTCCCCTCAGAAGTCAGGGCATGCGAATATTGAACTATTTGGACGATTGGTTGATTCTAGCATAGTCGGAGATGGAATTAATATCTCACAGAACGTTGCTTCTCAGCCATCTGGAAAAATTGGGTCTCACGGTCAATTGTACCAAGAGCTCATTACTGCCCAGTCAGACAGCCTCTTTTCTGGGGATAGAACTGGACTCTGTGTCTATGACGGCCCGCCTGTCGACACAGCGCGTGCGCCGTGTTCGACTCCTGGCCGCTTCATTCCGGGCGGGCAGCCTTGTTCCCCTGAAAACTTTTCAGAGAATGTTAGGCTGCATGGCCTCAGCTGCAGCAGTACTTCAGCTGGGCTTGCTACGTATGCGCCCGCTACAACGCTGGCTGAATGCACGAGTACCACACCGAGCTTGGGCTTCTGGCGGTCTGCGTATCAGAGTGACTCAGAGCTGCGTTTCAGCCCTGGAGCCCTGGATAGCGGCCGAATGGTACCAGTTGGGAGTGACAATGGGAGCTATCTCGTACCGGAAGGTTATCTCTACAGATGCCTCCAACCTAGATTGGGGCGCCCTCTTCAAGGGCAGACTGGTCTTTGGCCTGTGGTCAGACCAGGAAAAGTGCCTTCACATAAACTGTCTGGAGATGATAGCGGTCGAGAATGCGCTGAGGCACTTCCTCCCATGCCTGCGGGGCCACCATGTACTGGTTCGCACGGACAACATGTCAGTGGTGGCATACGTGAACCGCCAGGGCGGTATCAGATCCAGAAATCTCAATGCTCTGGCGGAACGCCTCCTCGTTTGGGCTCAGCACTCCCTGCTCTCGCTGAGAGCCGTGCATGTGCCTGGTCACCTGAACGACGGTCCAGACAGACTGTCCAGGGACAATGTTCCTCCGGGAGAATGGTCCCTGCATTCTCAAACAGTCCAGCTGCTGTGGCGCCTTTTCGGCAAAGCGAAAGTCGACCTATTTGCGTCAAAAGACAATGCTCATTGCCCAATGTTCTTTTTGAAGAACGAGGACGCACTGGCCCAGGCATGGTCCAGCTGCCCAATGTACGCTTTTCCCCCGATCTCGCTGTTACCACAGGTAATCAGGAGAATCAGGGAGACTGGCCACTCGGTGCTCCTCATAGCCCCGCGATGGGAGAACCAAATTTGGTTCCCGGAGCTGATGCGGCTGACGGATCGATTTGGCATCCTCATCCAGAGCGCTGGTCTCTGCATGCATGGATAATCAACGTATACCCATTGTCCTGCCAGAAGGGGTTGTGAACACGATCACGCAGTCTAGAGCTCCTTCTACAAGAAGGCTCTACGCGTCTAAATGGTCTGTGTTTACTAGCTGGTGCGCCGACAAAAACCTAGACCCACAAACCTGTGGGGTCTCTGGGGTGCTGTGTTTCCTTCAAGAGCTACTGGATAAGGGCAGGACCCCTTCCACGCTCAAAGTATATGTTGTGGCCTTTGCGGCGTTCGCAGAGTCGACGCGCGGCCAGTCAATAGGAAGGAACGAGTTCGTCATCCGCTTCCTCAGAGGAGCCAGGAGGATGAATCCCCTGCGACCCCCGTCGGTTCCTATTTGGGATCTTTCTACGGTCCTGGAGGCCCTGAAAGCACATCCCTTTGAACCGTTACAGACCGTGGATCTGAAATACCTTTCGCTCAAAACCGCTTTTCTGATAGCCCTGTCATCAGTCAAGCGTGTGGGTGACTTATACGTGTTATCTGTTAACGCTGCGTGTCCCGAGTTTGGACCTAATGACTCCAAAGTCATCCTCAAGTCGAGACATGGTTATGTCCCCAAAGTGCTTAGCACTCCCTTCAGAGCGCAGGTTATTACATTATCGGCCCTACTGGGATACGGTAGCGAAGTCGATGTTAACCTGTTAAGCTTCACCAGTGCGTGGGCGCACTGAAGCGTTTTTTTTATTTATATAGTTCAAAGTTACTATCAGATTTAATGTTATACCTTGACAAACTATACATCATTAAAAAGATATAATACTCAAGTTTCAGTATTTGACCACTATTGTATTCTGAGAAACTTATAGTGACAGTTATGTCTTAATTTGTGTCAGGAGTTATGAAATGAAAAAATGAGTCGATACCTTTAATATGAATTATGCGCGTCAGCCGCTTTCATTCATAAAAAACTCCCGTGCTGTCGTCATGACAGCGATACACAAAACAACGTCCCTCAGGGCTTTAGCTCAAAAATGTGCAGATTTGGAGAAATATTGATATATTTTCATAGGTTTTCATCAGATTTCTATAGACAGGAATAATATTTATTGAATTTATGCCCAAATGTGTCGATGTAATCATTGTGAGCGCTTCTTACTGAGATGTGCAGTGTTTTCAATTCATACCAATAGCCTGAGGGCGCTATATGCACAAAAAATAATCCATATATGGAACATGAAGAAGAGCCATAATCATGTGACATTCCAGGACGTCACTGATACACACAAAGCTACAGAGATCCCGCTGTAATATGCAGATAAAAGATGTTTTGAAGACAATAAACATGTTTGCTATGATATTTGATTTGCCTGTGTTCTTCAAGCCATGCCAGGTATTTTCATAATAATAGATTATATTTATAATGTAATGCTAATCGATATAGACTTTATCATCGTGCATAAAACTATAAATAATGTTTTCTGTCTGATTTTTTTTTTTTTATCTGAAGCCAAATTAGATCACAGAAGATTATTTAAAACACTCGATTGCGTTATGAAGTAAGTTTGGAGCACAAACATGGTTTTAATCTCATAAATGGTCGTGTATTGATGGTGTGCTAAGCTAACATGCTAGCTAGCCCAGGTGCACCTGCCACCAGGGGTTATTCTTTTATGAATTTTGTTCTAAATAAGAATGCTTACTGATATGTTTTAGTGCATTTGATCACTATTTAGTGCACTTCAAATGTGAAGTGAGAACTTTGATAAAAGAAATTAGGGATTGAAACCCTATGAATAGCCTGTGAATAGCCAGTCGTTAGTAACTATAATGCAGACAAAAGAAATGCATATTTCGAGCCATAACCAGGCTGGAGAGGTGTGAATGTGTGCAGGGGGAGACTGAGACTGAATGGGGCTCGTTTGCACCACAAAACAATAGAGACAAAAGACTGAATGGATGCTTACATTTACATTTACATTTACATTTATTCATTTAGCTGACGCTTTTATCCAAAGCGACTTACAATTGCTATATATGTCAGAGGTCGCACACCTCTGGAGCAACTAGGCAACTAGGGGTTAAGTGTCTTGCTCAGGGACACATTGGTGTCTCACAGTGGATTCGAACCCGGGTCTCTCACACCAAAGGCTTAGACGATGCTTAGACGATGACTAAACATCAGTAGCATTTTTAGAGTAGCCTAATCAAAATAAAGTCATGACATGATCTTGAAAAACATTTAACTAAATACAGAGTTTTAGACTTATTATCTTCATATTTTAAATATAACATGGTCAGACATGTGGCTTTAGCTGTAGTGCATTTCTAGATTGCTCCAGTGCCAACTTCAATTTTATTTTCATTAATATGTTTCATAAAAAAAAAATTCTAATAACTTTACAAAACTTTGAAGCTATTTAAAAAAAAAAATCATTATGACAATAATTAATTCTACATTTACAATAAACTACCAGGTGTCAGCTTTCAAATGAGATCATACTTGTGTCATTTCTGGGGATTTTTCAAAAGTGGGGTTGCAGCTTAACAGGTTAACCTCCTTTGCCCTGTTAGGGCGTTAACCCTCTGGGGTCTGAGCTGTTTTCTGGGCCCTGGAGGTGTTCTGACATGCTCTGACATTTGTGCTTATTTCTGTTACTTGTGAAATTTTCATGGCTAAAGTCTAATTACACTGTATTCAGCACAAACTCTGTTACAATAATATATCAGCAGCATGTATGTAAAAGTTTGTTGTTTTGAGATAATGACATTTATGCGTGGTTTGTGAAAATACAAAAAAAAATTCTCACTGAAATAAGGTCATGAAACCCATACTGATTATTTCTTCACAAGACTTTTGAAAATTGTATCATGTAGCCTAGAATATTTGCTCTAAAACTATGTGAAAATCACCCTGACTGCTCATTCAGATAAGACAATATATTGATTTAAAATTTTTACGACGTGTTTTGTGTGAAAAAGCTTTATGCGGGAGCTCATTAATATGTAAGCTTTTCACACCTGAGAAAGACAAAGACCCTCCCCTAACGGCCCTATTAGGAGCTATCAGGCCCTGTCATTCTGAGCAACCTTGCACAAAGAATGAGGAGATTTAAAAAAGAATGGCTTTTAGAATGTTTGGATTTATTTACAACACAACATAATCCAAAGATACACAACAAATGACAAAAAAGAGACCTTTGTGCCATTCCTAAAAACATTGTACATACGTTTCATTTCCAAGGTGTTTGATTTTCACTTTACCATGTTCATGTACAGAGACTCGTGTGAATGTTGAAGTCAGCAGGACTCAGTGGCATCTGGGCCCTGAAAGAAAAAAAAAGTGAACATACTGATATCAAGAGAAAGGCCTTCATGATTTTGGGAATAAATTTTTGATTTTTCTGGTTAAAATTGCTTTTTAAAATTCACAGAATACACACATACACACACACATAAATGTTTCCAAGAATATATAATATAATGAACACCAGGTTTGTTGTGCCTTGTAGGCATAGGCTATGCGCAGTGCTGCATAAAATAATAATAGCAATAACCTATAGCAGCCTATAAATCTTCCAAAATATTTCAGTAACAACTACGCTAGAGAAAAATATATTGATTATCATGTTACTTCAAATGTTTCCATTCGTTATGATGATATGAAATGAGATAATAGTAAAAACATGAAGCCATTTGGTGCTTTTCAAACGCGATCGCGATCCAAAATATGATACATTCAAACGCGATCGCGCTCAAATATAAAACATTATGGTTACCATATTATACATATCTACATTTGAGCAGATATCCACAAACACAGTAACAGTAAACACGGGTCTAAATATTATAATATTCACCATATATCTAGCAACAGTTCAACTGCAATGTGAAATTTATGCAACAATAACAAACTAATATGTAAGAATTTCTTACCTTACATCTTTCTTGTCTTCAAATCGCGTTCTTCTTCTTCTGAGGTAATTCCAATGTAAGCTCACGGCGCGTCTTTCAAACTCGACGAAAAGCAGAGACTTGTGAAGTGTTTTCGTGCTTTGTTTTTGAGGTAATGTGCGTGTTCGCGTTCCATGTGGAGATTTGCATGTCAATCTCTTTTGCGCGAGTGGGTGTGGTCAAATTAAAAATAATTAGGAAGCGTTTGAGAAGCTGGACATCTTGTTGGTTTTATACAAATTACTTAAACAGAGAATATTTGTTTTCAGTTTGAATCCGATCATTTAAAAGTACACACTTAAATGTTTATAAAGGTATATGGCTCATAAATGTGTGACAAGTATTCGCTGAGTTTTGTTTCAGTTTATAGACGTGCTCAAGAAAAAAAAGTTCACAGCGACGGAGAGGCAGAACGCACACCCTGTTTATTTTCTTTATTTTACAAAAGCACAATGTTTTGATTTGATTGTAAGTGGACACATACAAAAGTAAAAATATCACAGATTCTTTTTTTATATTTCTTTTTTCTGTATGACCATAAATGACGGAGTAATTTAAGTTTATAGTTCTACAATGTGAAGAAAATCCAGCAAAACGCGCCCGCACGTTTGCCGACCTCAGAGGGTTAAAGGAGAACTCGGGTAAATTTTAACATTGAGCTCATTTTTTTGTAAATTTGGAGTGCTGTCCGTACAGAGAACAACGACAAAAATCGGTGTTGCCTACACCGTGTTATCCTCTTTTTAAAATATGCTGTTGACTTCAATGGGGAAAGTTTTAAACCTGCTTTTAGCCTCTTAACATCCTTGATGTGTCATTACAAGTGCACAGCCATGTGAGTGATTCCTTCAGAGTGAACGCGGTGAATCTGACTGCAGTTGATGTGAAAGATATTAATAAAAATGATGTTATTTCAGCCAGCGCACATACCTGTATTTTCTTCCTGTTTTCGGTCAAAGTCCACAGTAGTCGATTGTCGAGTTCACGCGCATAGGTTATCACGCAGGTTTAAAACGTGCCCCATTGAAGTCAACAGGGTGCAAATTTTAAAAAGAGGATAACACTGTGTAGGCAACACCGATTTTTGTCGTTGTTCTCTGTACGGACAACACTCCAAATTTACAAAAAAATGAGCTCAATGTTAAAATTGACCGGAGTTCTCCTTTAAGGGTTTACGTCACACGATCCGCCGCCTTCAGGCACTCAGAGCAGCTCTTCGTTTCTTTCGGTGGGAGCACCAAGGGTCTCGCCACCTCGAAACAGAGTCTGTCCAGGTGGATTGTGGACGCTATCATGGCAGCATATGCGTTTAAACACCTGCAGTGCCCTTTGGGCGTCAGGGCTCATTCCACTAGAGGCATGGCCTCTTCGTGGGCTTGGTCCCGCGGGATTTCTATTCACGACATTTGTATGGCGGCAGGCTGGGCCTCCCCCTCTACATTTGTTAGGTTTTATAACCTAGAAGTTCCTGCCCTGCAGGCTAGACTTTTGTCAGTCTAAGTCACGAGTATGTTCTGCTCAGATTCGTTTGTGCGCAGGCTACTCTCACATTAATCCTAGCTCCCCTGGTTGAGCTGCACTATAAGGGTGGACATTCCCATTTCAGTATGGACCGGCTGTGCCGCTCTGTATTTCCTGCCACATGATACTGTGTGCTTATGTACATGTACTGACCCACTCAAGTTGGCCGTCTTATTCCCACTAATCTGTATCCCCCGGGTGTGCCCTTGGGACTATATGTGGTTGATGCTTGGCGCGCACGGCGTTGACAAGGGGTTCCCGTAGCGTAAGCAACTTACGCAATGCGAGAGAACCTCTCGTAAGAGAACGTACTCGGTTACTAATGTAACCTCGGTTCTCTCTAGAAGAGGGAAACAAGTATTGCGTAACCTGCCGTGACGCGCCTCGAGCTGGTCTCGCTTCAGTCGATGAAAACCAGGTAAGCAGCTCCCGAGCCCGTCTTTTATACGCTAAGCCACACCCATTCTGGCGTGCTGTGATGCGTGAGGGTGTGATGTCACGCAGGGCTCAGTGGTAGGCTGCTGCAGTTGCTGCAGAGCAGCCAATGAGCGCACTAGTTAGCCCGCTCTAGGTCTGCTAGCTGCTGCAACGCATTGACAATAAATACAAAATTAAGGATAATTTTTGGCTTCTCGAGAAAAGATGACTTTACCCGTAGCGTAAGCAACTTACGCAAAACTCGTTCCCTCTTCTAGAGAGAACCGAGGTTACGTTAGTAACGGAGTACATTTTCTGTAAATACACTAAAACTTCACTAAAAGTATTCTTGTGTTTAGCATATTTCTTAAAAGTGTAACTAAGCATATATTTATTACTAAAGTACTTGTAGTGTACTTTTTTAGAAATATATTAGAATGCAATTCAATATATTATGAATGCACTTCAAATGAGCATGTTGGGAATACAAATATATTATAAACAAACTACATAAATTTCAAGTATATCTTTAATACATTTAATACCACACCTTCATCATCTGTCTTGTAGTTTGATGTTCATTATGATTCCAGGGAAGATCATGAGATCATCTCATCCGTGAGTTTATATAGTCAACTATCTCTGTATTTCAGCCTCTGGTCTCACTGTGATCATCTGCACTTAAACTAGTTTCCTTTAATTAACACTGAGTGTGATTTCAGTCAGTCAGCAACACAGATTTCCATTTCTTAAAGAAAACAGGCTTGCAGAGCAGCAGAAGAATCAATATTTTAGAGAGATCAAAGTATCTGTGCTTTCTCTCACCGATCATTCATGGGTTTCTTACTCTACTGAGGATATGAATAAACGCTGAGTGAACTTTAAAAATGAAAGCATCAGATATAAAGCGTTTTCAGATTACTTCAGTCGCCGTAGTTGAGCCGAACCGTTTGTGAAAGTTAGACTGGTTTTTCACTCAAACCACCATTGTTAGTTAATTGTGTCTTTAATTACAGTTGCACACGTTGGATCAAATAGTTTGTCTGTAATCTCAGGCATTTCCTACATTAGATCCACAAGCTTTAAGATGTGTGTTTTTACAGTGTGTGCAGTGAATGAAGAGCAGTGGAAACTTGTGAAACATCTGTCAGTCTGTGTGTTGCTCCACAAACTTCTGCTTTGACCTGCAGACGAAACACACAATCCTGTCAGTAACGTAAGTTCTTCAAGATTTATTCCTAGTTTAATAAACCATTGTACACTTGCAGCTGTGCTGGACTGAATATTCAGAACAACAGCATTCTTGCTTCTGTGATATTGTTCAAATGGAGGATTTCCAAACTTTAATTTCAAGCTTTCTAACATTACACACATCTCCTCTAAAGAACATGTAAAGCAAACTGAGGAAACTTTATTTCAACAATCACACAGAAAACAAGTTATGTCATATATTTGTCCCTAATGTTTTTAATAAAGTAGTAAATAGTAAATGAGTGCATGTTTTTTAAACTAATGACTGGTTTGTTATTTAGTGTTGCCTGTCCAGATTTCATGAAACAATGGCAGAACAAAACGCCAGCAGCAACGGATCAAGTGGAGTAAATTATGATGACGAAGAATGGAGCCGTCAGATATGGGAAGTTTACTGGAAACTTGTGTCTGCAAACTCATTAATTATCAGGATCATTTCAGCCATTGAGATTCTAATCATGATCTTAACTCTGTTTGCGTTGTGTGCTCTTATCAAATCTCATCGCTCCACTCCAGTGTTTGTTATTCATTTGATTCTTTCAGATCTCATTCAGATCATTTGTAGATTAACAGAGACAATCCAAAGGTCATGGGAGGTGAATAATGCATATTGGTATAGTTTGATTGTGGGTCTGTATTTTATGGCATGTGTTGCTTTTGAACGATATCTTCTGGTTTCTCATCCTATCTGGTACAGATCTCATCATTCACTAAAAGTCTGCTGTGTCATTTCTGTGATCATCTGGTTTGTTCCTCTGATCTTTGCAGACTTTAACTACTATCGACTGTTTAGACGTCTGTCTCGATCGATCGCCTGTTTAATCCCCTACCCGATAATCATTCTGTGTTTTGTTGGCACTTGTCGCGGTCTTTCATGCGCAATATCACTTACTTCTCTAAAGCGCAAGAAAATTTTGGCCAGTTTGTTCCTGGTGCTTCTGACTTATACTTTTCTCATTCTCCCGAACGTAATCCTGACTTTTATTATAGATAATTTTTACATTTACAGCTATACATTGTTTGATATATTTTGGTATTTGTCTAGATATCTTGTGTTTCTGAACCCACTGGCTGACTGTGTATTGTACATGTTCTTGAGGCCTGATGTTGGAGGGTTAATGAATTGCTGTTGTAGAACTGACACACATCAGAGTTCGACACACAGCCGGGACGAACACTCTCGAGACAGTAGTGCAGCGTTTGCCTGCTGTGTTTCAATGCAAAAGCCTGCGTCTCATTCACAGACCGCCTGCAGTTCAGTTTAAACATCTGCACTCAATAAATGAAGTCAATGTCATTCTTTTCACTGCACACACCCTTCCTTTCTGTGACATTTAGGTTTATTAGAGATAGCTCTTAACTCATAAAACTCAAAACTCAATTGCTCTGTTTGCGCTCCATTAAACACATCCGGTAAACAGAGTTTTATTAAAGATGTATTGATGTGCCGTTGATGCTTCTGCTGACGTTCTGTATCAGCAGGACTTTATCATACGATGGAGAGGAGGGTTGTATAAAGCACGGTTTATTCTCATTAATTCCCCCGATAGACTGACAGATCAACAACATCAAGTAGTTTAATGTCATAGTCTTGCTTGTGTTCCTAATGCATGTACATTATACTCTTTTACCAAATAACTACTATTCACACTATTATTCACAGCACTTGGATATTGTTAGTTTAACTTCTATTGTTCTCCTCATTTGTACATCGCTTTGGATTAAAGCGTCTGCTAAATGATTCAATGTAAATGTATTAAAAAGATAGTTCACTCAAAAATGAAATTGACATAATGTACATATGCCCTCATGTCGACCAAAAGCTGGATAACTTTCTTTCTTCTGTGGAACATAAAAGACAATATTTAGAGATTTCTTTGTCCATACATTAGAAGTCAGTGGACAGTTGTGGGTGAACTATCCCTAAAAAGTCTTGATTTAATGTGCACAGAATATATTAGAAGAATACAAAGTTTATATACACATATTAACCAGAGCTTGCATGGAAATCAGAAGAGAGTTATTTGTAAAATTGTTGTGTCTTTATAGAAGTGTTTCATATAGAGTCAGAGACTGTCCTGTATTCTCTCTCTTCTACCATTAATATAATTAAAGAGCTCTCAGTTCTCCTGTATGTGTTTCTGTCTGTGATTATTTGACCAATAACAGCTGAGCTGAACTGAGAAGGTCCACTTCCAGAAGAGAGAGTCCACTTGCTCGAATGACTTTAATGCAAAGAGTCCACATGGAAAGAGCTCTCGCTCCGCTACAGTATAAAGGCCCTTGCACACTGAGTCCGAAATTCGCGTCCGAAATTTTCGCACGTTAAAAAATAAATACGATATCACATTATGTCAATCACACTTGCACACTGCCTCCGAAACTTTCGTCCGTCAAAAAAAAAAATCGAATCAGGTTCGATTTTCTGCGTTTTTCGCATCCGTAGCAAGCATTTTGAATGGTGTTTTGACAATTCAGAGCCACCGAATCACGAAAGCGAAAAAACGCATGCGATAATTTCGGACTCAGTGTGCAAGGGCCTTAAACCTTATTCCGCCTCTCCCACTGTTAATACTTCACTCTTCCGCATTTTGTCATCCGACTTCCGCTAAACTGACACGGCACATCCGCTAGCTAGTTCAGTAGTTAGATGATTGTTTATAGCTAGCCAAAACTTTAGCGAAATGACAAATAACACTGATACCGTAAATGTTTTAAATTGGGAGCACGGAGAAAACTTCGTCTGATGATCAGATGGTCTCATATTGTCCCATCCATTGTCATTGTTAACATGGGTAGACGATATGGAGAAGTGGCCAGAGGTAACCTATGGGGACATATTTAACTACTTCGTCCTGTCAGAAGGAGTTGATGGAGCAGCAATGAAAAATTCTAAAAGTACTGAGGCCTATCAATATTCACACAGTGGGAAAGTGGGTCGTGTACTCTTACACAGTGAGGGTGATTTCGTCTTTTTAAAGCAGATGTTGCCCAGCCAGTTGAGCAGTCCAAACCACTCTGCGTGGGTGCTAGTTAGTCACCAGGGACCAGTGGAGACTACTGGATGCTCGTGCATCGCTTGTCCTGTAGCCACGCAGACTCTATATTATGGAAGGTAAGACAATCACACATTATTAGGGGTTCAAGCACTTCAGTGCTGAACACCTATTGTAATTGTTAATTTTCCCATGATGCAGCATTCTCCACGTAAAACTGATCGGGCAGACCAAACCGTAAGTCGTAGAGACTTGAAACTTTGGGGGCTGATAGTACTCACACCAAAATGTTTGATGGCACCAGGGCCACTTTTACTAAAACGATTATAACTTGTGAACGGAAAGAGATATTTTCGCTAAACTCGGGAAACGTGTTCATGAGCTCAATCTGAGGTTACTTGAAAAAAATCACCACTTTGATTGGCCACTTGGTGGCGCTACAACATGGAAAAAGTCATGAAAATAGCTATAAACGCACCAAACCGTTAGTCCTTTGAAATCCGGAATCCTTCCCGAGTCCAACAATACCAAACATGCCAGGTTTCGCCTTATAGTTTGTGTATCATTGTCATTTAGCGCTTAAAAAACTTGCAATTATCTTCGAAACCGTTAGTCCGATCGAGACAAAAACACCACATGAAATTTGAAAACATAGGTCAATAGCTAAACAATAACGCCCAAATGTCAAAATTATGATAGGAACTGACAAAAATAAATAAACAAATAAAAAATGTAAATCTTTGTCACCCATGGATCATTTTTATGCTCTCATGAACAGAAGTGTCTAAACTTCAAAACAAAATGAGATATTTACAACAAATTTGACAGACATGTATGGGCACCTTTTAAGGACACCTAATAAAAGTGGTGGAGATCAGGCAAGATGTGGTGCTATAACTGTCAAAAAAAATTGCCTGTATTGGCTGTAAATGGTATTTTCCATCAATCATCTAAGTTTATTTGTCTATTTGGATCCCCATTAGCCTCTACCTAGGCAGTGGCTACTCTTCCTGGGGTCCCAACAAGTAAAAACTACATTTAATCAACAACAATAAAAAGTCAAGTCAATGAAACATACTAACGCAACATTCATTCCAAATATCAAAATCAACAATTTACTATATATTTTGCCATTAAATGTTCCTTTAAATATTTTTTTAAAACTAAATTTTCTTGTAAAAATGTGTGATATCAATGGTAAATGATTCCATATTTTCATTCCTCTATACATTACAGTCCGTTGTTTTCCAGTGGTTTTTGAAACAGGAAATAAAAAACATTCCTTTTATTCATGCCTGGTGTAAAAAACTATGACTAGTACTACTATACAAAAGTTGAGAGTACAGCGCATTAGGAACTCTAGACAGAAATATTTATTATAAAATAAAGCAGAGAGACAATCCATCACCAGTTCATTCTTAGTATATTAGCTCTTCTATAAGAGTAGGGGGGAGCTGGGAGTCTCCAGTCAATTGCGTCATATCCGCGCTACCCTCGGTTTCCGCTCGTACTGCGTGGAGTCCTGGACAAATACGGAAGTTGTAGTTGTAGCGTCTATCAAGCAACAAACGTTAGCTTGTTTCTTGCAGTCGTTATGGAACACAATTATTCTTTACCGATTGCAGCTGGTTCTGTCGACAAAGCATGCTTAATTTTATATTTTCCAAATGTAGCATTCGGTAATAGTTATGTTTATGTAAGGGAAGTATTATTGCTTTAGATTTGTGTTTAGTTTATTGACATTGTTTATCATGTCTGGTGTTTATGGCCATGTAAATAAATATAGCATGTGTTATACATAAAGATTAATCAGTATTTTGGCAAATGATGTGGGTATGTTCGAATGCACTTTTACAACAATTGTTTAGAAGACGTAAAACTGCGCCGCGTTATCGCAACAATGAATTCGACATACAGTAACATCTATGATAACCAATTTAGTATTAAACCTTACTTTTCTTGCGGTTAATTAATTTTAATGAAATAAAAGTGTGATGAGGTTTAAGAGTCAGGAAGGAAGAAGACAGGGGTCGGTTTGACTGGGACTTTATTAAAATAAAACCAAACAAACAAAAGTCGTGCACAACGCGCAATCACCGTGGCAACCGCGACGGCACAAAACAGTTCAAAAATGAGAGCTCGGATCCACCGGTTTTCTTTCTCTCCAGTCTCTCTCTCGTTCCAGCGCAGCTTATAAGCGTCTCTCCACGCGGATCACAGCAATAAGACACAGGTGTTCGTCATTTGCACTTGACCTACTTGCGTCCCGCTCGTCTCTTCTCTCTCCCATTACAGACCGCGCTGAACCACGCCCCCCTCGCCACAAAATCATGTCATTATAAAAATAGACCTTAGCCTCATCCATGAACATGATATTTCGATTCCCGTCTGACTGATTTACATCCACGGTGGAGTTTGAAACGACAGTTCCCATCATTCCACGCTCCTTCACATCGTCATCAAGCTACGCCGTTGTTGTTGTTTGAAATGTAGCGCCCTCTAGCGGCAAAAAAATTCTTGCATATTGTACCTTTAAGCTCCACTTTAAGGCTCAGCTGACCAGCAATGCGTTGCATGGGTAACACTGAAGCTTCATAGCTTAATAGAGACCCAATGGCATTGATTCAATGCATGACTCGCCGATTTATTTTCCAGTTGCTTCCTCGCACTGTGAAATGCCATTTATTAAACATTAAAAGGGCGATACAATATTTCACTTTCCTTGGACACAACAACCTTTTTAACATATATATGACTTGACCTCAAAGACAGACGCAGGTAATCGCACACGCTCAGTCGATCTCTCTCTCATTCACTGTCTGATTCAAGAACTGTCTGTCTGTTACAAATCACCATGATAAACAGTCTTGTTATCATTATTAACGTATTTAACATTCAAAACAAAAACGGTATAGCCTTATGAAAACAAAACATGCGAATATCGCAGTTGCTGCGGTTACTTGCATTCCTATGCGGTTGGCTTGTCAGTAGCGCAGTACTGCAATATTGCGGTTATCACGACAGCCCTAATAGAATGTATTATTTTATTTTATTATTGTAAGTTATTTGGTTCAAGGTGAAAGAAACAGATGTAGTATTGGTTTTGACTTTTTTTTTCTACACATTGTATGAAAACTGCGGAATTTCACCTAATTTAATCGAAACTTTTAGGCTGTTGAATCATTCAAAAGAAAGAGTCGGTGATGTCTGTTTTCATTTACTAACTATCTATTGTTCTTATTTGTCACTCATCTTTCTGAAACAAACTACGAAGAGAACTTTTTAATTTATCAATATAATTTTCTCTTTGAATCAGAACAAAATTGTCAACTATTTGCTCACCTGTTGCACCATTTCCTCCCTCCAGTAGATGATCCTTGCTTCTGATTTAATTAGACCCTACCGAATACTATAACTGGGTATAGCACGTCAAGTCAAGTTGCGCGCTACATGCTACACAGTGTTGTGGTAAAACATGTGGTAAAACCAATCACCGACAGGTTTTCGCGTGCAGCCGTCATAGGCAGCCGTGCACAAGCGCAAAACCTCACAACACCCGCCCCTGTCGGTGATTGGTTGAAACACTATTTATTTTGGTCTTGAGTGGTGGTGAGCGCAGTTGTTTTTGTGTACAGATCTCAGAGCCTAGGCTGCCTACAGAGACATGTTTTTTTTTGATGGCTTGCTTATGGGGCGGGCAGCAAGCGGATCGTTAGGAAAGATTAGATGAATGTAATAATTTATGTTTGGACGTGAAATCGCTGATACAACCTTTAATTGATGTTGCAGGTAAATATGTTTTATCATCTGCATACATGACTGTCCACACACTTTAAAACAAGAGGAAGATCATTGGTCTTAAACAACTTCCTTGAGGCACACCACATTGCAACTCTTTCACATCTGAATAATTTCTGTTGGAAACTCAGAATCGAAGACCAGGAGACTTTGGGATCACGCTCAAGAAGTTATTCTTTATTGAGGACTTTGCCTTGACGTGGCTGCAGTTCTTCCAAAGTCTGACTAAGTGGACGTTCTCTTACAGTTTATATACATTTAGGGGCAGGAACCAAAACTTTGTGATGAGACAGGTTTAGGAACCTGTTCTAGACTGAGAGGTCTGCCCATCCTAATCCACTCAGCATATCTATTCAAATGCTGAGACCCAAGTACAGGACTGGCAGGACTCTCTTGCTAAAACACAAGCTCCAAGAGCCATTAAGAGTTTCAGTAAAACAGGACTGACCGGAGTCTTTTGCTAGAAAACTTATACCTAATTTATACCTAACCTTAACATGCTAAATTCAATGTAAACCTAAATTAAACATTTTAATAAATTTATAATACAACACTTACATTATAAATGCACATTGTCCCATGAGACAGTTAACTTTTAAACCAATGTAGAGTATGAGAAGTAAATTAGTAAAATTTCAGTTTATCCAGCAACAATTTATAATCCAGTACATCAAAAGATGAGCTAAAATCTAACAATACTTCTCCTACGTTATTGTCATCAATCTATACTCTCTCTCAATATCAATGCTAAAAATTAGAGAAAAATGTTAATTTCCGCCATGATAAATTTTCCACCATTTTGAATTTTGTCAACAACCTACTTGTACTAACTAGTCCTAGGTTTTTCGCCCGATCGGAACCAAACCAGTGCAGAAATGTATAGAAAAGCCTATAAATCCTAAGCAAAAATTAGTGGGCATATGTAATATAACATAGTAAAAAAGCATGCAACATTTTATGAAGATCGGAACATAGGTGGCAGTATTACTGTCAAAAAGCTTTGAAAACCATTTATTTCCTATGGTAAATTGCCAGTATTGGCTTTTAAAGGACTTTTCCATCTATGATGTCAGTGGTTAAAAGCTTGCTAAATAAAGCTTAATGTCTTTTGATGCTTATGTGCTTATGGCCTTAAATGCTTGAACCCCGCTAAATGCTGCTTGCAGCTTTAATTAGTATTTATTATTCATGATAATATCTTGCAACGTTTGTGTGGTTAACATAAGTATGTTATAAATGTATATATTTATGTATATCAACATGTGTTTGTGACATATCCACAGCTGATGATCATCGGCAGGCTAAGTATCTTGTCAAATCTCTTGTACAGTGGAGTAAGGTAAGTGAATGGAGTCCAGGTAAGTACAGTGCATGTGTAATTATTAAGCAATTCGATTTTACCAATTCCAAACCACATCAATCTTAATAATTACTATTAATTGTGTATTTTAGGTGTGCATGTTAAGCAGGTTTTCTTTATGCACATCTGAATATAAGGCGTTTTACACTTACACCAGCCTTCATGAACAATTATATATCACTTATAAATAATTAAATACCGTAGTTGTAACACGCATTTGAAAAAGCGAGGCGCTCGAGAGCACTATTCGTTTGAATGCAAAATACAATTTCACCGCTAGATGGGAGAAATTCCTACACATCGTACCTTTAAGGACTAACTTATAGGGTTAGGCTGCAACCCCACTTTGTACTAAAAGCACAAGTATGATCTCATTTGAAAGCTGACACCTGGCAGTTTATTGTAAATGTAGAATTAATTATTGTCATAATGAAAAAAAAAAAAGTTATAAATAGCTTAAAAGTTTTGTGAAGTTATTTGTATAAATTTTTATGAAACATCTTCATGAAAATAAAATTGAAGTTGGAACTGTATCAATCTAGAAATGCACTGCAGCTAAAGCCACATGTCTGACCATGTTATGTTTAAAATCGGAAGATGATAAGTCTAAAACTCTGTATTTAGTTTAGACATAACTGTTAAGAACCGTTATCCGCTGCCGCTCATGTCTTCAGCCTTTGAAATCCTGCAGGGGGCTCAATACTTCACAAAACTGGACCTTCGCAATGCCTATCATCTTGTCCGCATCAAGGAAGGTGATGAGTGGAAAACGGCGTTTAACACACCCCTAGGGCACTTTGAATATCGCGTTCTTCCGTTCGGGCTGGTCAACGCTCCCGCCGTGTTTCAAGCTCTTGTCAATGATGTTCTCAGAGACATGTTAAATCTTTTCGTGTTTGTTTACCTTGACGATATCTTGATTTTCTCTCCTAATCTCCAAGTTCATGTGCAACACGTAAGACAGGTCCTTCAAAGACTTCTAGAGAACCGTCTTTTTGTCAAAGCCAAGAAATGCACGTTTCACTCCCAGTCAGTCACGTTTCTCGGTTACGTTATCTCCGCTCAGGGAATCAGTATGGACCCTGCCAAAGTTCGTGCTGTTACTGACTGGCCCAGACCAGAATCCAGCGTTGCCCTCCAACGTTTTCTGGGGTTTGCAAATTTTTATCGACACTTTATTCAGAATTTTAGTCAGATTGCGGCCCCTCTCACTGCGCTCACGTCAGTTAAGATTCGATTCTCCTGGACTGAAGCTGCCCAGGCAGCTTTTGAACTTCTCAAGTCGCGTTTTTCTTCCGCTCCTATTCTTATCACGCTTGATTTAGAGAAGCAGTTTATTGTCGAGGTCGATGCCTCGGAGGTCGGGGTAGGGGCCATCCTCTCTCAGCGCGCTTCAGCTGATGAGCGGATTCACCCCTGCGCTTTTTTTGCGCATCGTCTTACCCCTGCCGAGCAGAATTATGATGTAGGTAATCGAGAGCTTTTGGCCATTCGTCTCGCTTTAGGGGAGTGGCGTCACTGGCTAGAGGGGGCTGCGGTTCCGTTCGTGGTTTGGACGGATCATAAGAATCTCGAATACATCCGTTCTGCCAAGAGACTTAACGCCCGTCAGGCTCGCTGGTCTCTTTTCTTTACGCGTTTTGATTTTACTATCTCTTATCGGCCGGGGTCCAAGAATTTAAAGCCTGACGCTCTCTCACGCCAGTTTCCTTCTTCAGAGACCGTGCCTACTAATGAGGGGATTCTTCCTCACGGGGTGATAGTTGGCGCGGCCATCTGGGGAATCGAACGTTTAGTCAAGCGCGCTCTTTCTCGTACTCAGACGCCACGGCTCTGCCCTAAGGGGCTTTTGTTTGTGCCACCCTCCGCCCGCCGCGCCATTCTTCAGTGGGGTCACTCGTCTAAATTATTCGCTCACCCGGGGGTAACCTCGCCACGTAATTCTCACGGTCGTAGATCGCTTTTCTAAAGCCGCCCATTTTATTCCGTTGCCAAAACTTCCGTCTGCCAGAGAGACCGCTCAGACTGTCGTTGATCACGTGTTTAAGATCCATGGTCTTCCCGAGAATGTTGTCTCGGATCGAGGTCCACAGTTCTCCTTCCTCTTTTGGAAGGAGTTTTGTCGCCTCATTGGTGCCTCTGTCAGCCTCTCCTCCGGGTTTCATCCCCAGACGAATGGTCAGGCCGAACGCGCAAACCAAACTATCGGTCGTTTGTTATGCAGCCTTGCTTTTCGTAATCCCGCGTCCTGGGTTGAACAGCTTCCGTGGGCAGAATATGCCTATAATTCCGCTCCCGCCTCGGCCACCGGTCTGTCGCCGTTTCAGGGCTGTTTAGGGTACCAACCTCCCCTCTTCCCCGCTTCTGACACCAAGTCTAAGGTCCCTTCGGTAAAGGCGTTTATCCAACGTTGCAAACGAACTTGGAGAACGGTCAGGTCCGCCCTTTGTAAGTCTCGTTCTTTTACGCGTCGATCCGCTAATAAGCGTCGTATCAAGAGTCCCCGTTATGTCCGCGGACAGAAGGTCTGGCTCTCTACTGCTAACCTTCTCCTTCAGTATCCTTCGCGCAAGCTGGCCCCCAAATTCATTGGACCATTCCGCATCATTAAGGTCCTTAGTCCGGTCTCGGTCAGACTCCGATTGCCAGCCAATCTCCGTCGAGTTCACCCTGTTTTTCATGTTTCTTGTTTGAAGCCCGTTATTCGCGCACCACCTCGTCCTGTCTTGTCCCCGGTCCGTGTTGAGGGTTCGCTCGTCTACCGAGTTCGCAAATTACTGGATGTGCGCCCCAGGGGGAGGGGTCATCAATTTCTCGTCGATTGGGAGGGTTATGGGCCGGAGGAGAGATGCTGGATCCCCTCCCGGGACGTCCTGGACCGCTCGCTCATTGACGATTTTTTCCGCTCCCGTCAGTCCTCATCCTCATGTGCGCCAGGGGGCACACTTTGAGGAGGGGGTACTGTCATGATCCTGGCTCTTTCCTTCTCTTTTTCTTTCCTTTGTCTCCCTCTGCTGGTTGTTTTACGCCTTACCACCTAACGCTTCACCTCATCACCATCAGCTGGTTCTCATTCACATCCCATCATCACACCTGTTCTCTATCTTTCTCTTTTGTCTACGCTATATCTAGCGCTCTCTTTCGTGCCTGTGTTGTCGGATTATTGTTTGACCGTGATGCACGTCGGCTGTTACTTCTCTGAAGTAGTATCTTGTCTTGTCCTGTCCTGTCTGGTCCTGCTGATTAATGTGCTACAGTTATCTACTGCTGTGATTTACCTCTTCTGTGCTGTATCCAGTATTCTCCGTGGAGAGTAGCAGAGGGTTCCACTGCTCACCTGCTTCCCAGTCCTCACTGCTCAAGAGTCGTCCAGATCTACGGCTATCTCTTCAGTTTCTATATATATTGAGAAAGCAGCGAAAGATACCTTGGTTGTTTGTTTGAGAAGTGACTTTCTGTTTATCAGCCTGAACGGCATTGCCTAATTTCTATTAAAAGACTGTACCTGCTTTTCGTCTCTGGACCTTTCTGATTCCTGACACCATTTCTCAGTTAAAGCCTTACTTTCCAGTTAGAATAAAGTGTAGCTCTTCTTGAGAAAGAACTTGTTATCGTGATGTTTTGAGACGAGACTCCTGTTTATAGTTAGAGCCTGGCCAAATCCAACCTTGGAAAAGCTGTGTGTCGGTGTGTGTGTGTGTTAGTCTTCTTGCTTACAGGTTAAGGAACCACTGGCATTGTTGGAGATTGACTGAGTTGTTGTTCGGGACATGCTGGCACCCACCAACCCAAATCTGCGACCTGGAAGGTCACGACGTGCCTAACTTCAGGGCCTGAGTGTCAGCTGCATAATCTATGGAGATTTATAAACTGCATAATCTAGCGGCCTCATTTATAAACGTGGCGTACGCCGCTCTCTACGCAATAATTGGTATTTATAAAAAGCAAACTTGACGGGAAAATGTGCGGTCCTTCACGCAAACTCTGACCCAGGCGTACGCACAAAAACGGGTGAAATGAGAAATGGCGACACCGTCGGCAGATGGAAGAAACACGTGAAAGTGTGTGAAACTGTAGACCATTGTGTAAAAGAAATGGCAATACTGCCTCTCATAAATAACGTGAAGACTTCACAAAGCAAGTCTTACAATTAACAGCCAAAAGAAAAGTGAAATATGTTAATAGGGATTCCCCAATAATTGCCGCCAGTTTCTCATCAAGAGGGGTCAGCTCCGGTGTCCCCTTTCCCCCACCCGTGGCAGACACACTCTGGCGATGGAGCGCTAGACGCTTTTTTGCATTGACTTTGATGTCCGACCATTTCTTTTTTTTACTTCGGCCACGGTCTTTTTTAGCATTAACCGCGTTTGCAACCTTTTGCCAACTCAAGTGCCTTTTTGGCATTAGTAATGCCCACACTGTGCCCTCCAAACAACATTTTTCTCCTCTTTCCACCTCGCCAACGATAATTTCTACTTCACATTGAGTGAAGTTACATTTCTTGGTTTTCCTCTCTGTGTTTGCCATGATTTCGCAATCGATGAATATATATGTACAGCGCTTTGGTGGCCATAGGTCTGTGAAAGCGCTATATAAATGCAGTCCATTTTACCTTTATTTAAATTACAAAAGTATTAAAGATTTCCAGTGTTTACACGGACCAACTCAAATGTATTTTGTAAATATATATATATATATATATATATACATTTTGAATTTTATGGCTGCAACACACTCCAAAAACGTTGGGACAGAGTCATAATAAAAGTGAAAAGATGAAAGAATATCCCAGTTAAACGGTTTTAAAACGGTCCACAATAAGCAGGTGAATTGGTAATAGGTGATTGGATGTAAAATGTGCATCTTTGCCATGAAAACTGGATCATGGCTTATTACTTTGTGCTAAATATCATGACAGAATTGTCAGACAAATAATAATAATAATTTAAAAAAATCACATTTCTCAACGCAAAATTGCAAAGAATTTAGGTGTTTCACCATCTACCATTCATAATATTGTGAGAAGATTCAGGGAATCCAGAGAAAACTCAGTCCGTGTAGGGCAAGGCAGGAAACCTCTGTTGAATGTATGTGACCTTTGACCCCTGAGAAACAGTCATGCTGCGGTGTTAAATATATTTATAATGGCAGTGAATGGGGACACCCCTGAGTTTGAAGCTCAAAAGTGCATCCATCCATCATAACCGTACTCCAGACAGCTCCGGGGAGTCTCAACTGATGGCTTTGTGCAAGACAAATATCCATAATTAAACGGACAAAATGGCCATACGATTCGACTTACTTCTAAAGTGTAACTTACACAATGTACTACGCTACGTCCTATATTATACATTACGACAGTTAAGTTATAGACACAAGTGGGATGGGGCCATTCACTGCCATTATAAAGCTTGGAAGAGCCAGGATATTTTATTTTAATGTAACTCTGATTGTATTCGTCTGAAAGAAGAAAGTCATATCCACCTAGGATGGCTTGAGGGAGAGACTTGGGGATGGTATAAATGTTTGATGGATAGATTATTTAAACAAGGGCAACATGATCCAAATGGGTATGTGTTTAAAGATTAACAACGGAACAATTACATTTGTTAAATCAGTTTTCCCCCCACTGTTTTTGCTCACTGTTTATCAGTCATATTTCACTAAGTATGAATTAAGTTAAATGATTAACCCCAAAATGAAGATTTGCTTTACCAACACAAGATAATTAAGATTAACTTTATTTGTTGTGCTGAACAAAAATATAAGAATTTTAGAAGAACATTAGCTCTTTGAGGTCCTTTCAATAGAAGTCAATGTGCACCAAAAAGCTTAAAAACACACACACACACACACACACACACACACCAAAGAGAAGACAGCCGGAAAACTCCATTAGATTAAAGGGACACCAGGCAGCTCTTGAGTGTTTTTTCTCTACGAAGCTCCCCCTAGTGTCTGGTAGTAAATGCTTTCATACACTCTGTCGTAAAAACGAACTGTTGTCACCCCACCCCCCTCGCCATGAGCAACCCAGCTGATCAGCTGTCAACCCAGCTGAGCAGAGGAACCGGCTATTTCAAAACCAGTTATGTCTACCGAGGCAAGTAAAGCAATATTTTCTTTCCAACTGATGGCGATTTATTTTATTTTATTGTGTTGTCATGCATACTAGTATTTTTACCGGGAACGAACGATATGAACGAGGCGAACTACTGCTTTCGTGTTTGTTTGTTTTTGGGAGAGTGGGCATGAGCATAATATATATATATATATATATATATATATATATATATATATATATATATCGGAGGCTAATATTTGTCTAAAGTTATATTAGCAAGGTTCATCTAGTAGAATGACGGTTACCTTTGCCTGTCTAAGAAAACATCAGAACGTTTTTTCTAGCTCGATCATGATATGTGCAACATGTTTATTGCCTATTATCAGACGCGTTGACTTAGTGACATAAAATAAAAGTGTAAGTTACACAAATAAAACCGACAGAGGAACGGCCACACAACTACAGAAATCAAACGTGTTTGCTAATGACAATGCTAACATCAAAGTTATAGTATCTAGCGTACTAGTAAGCCCCTAACAGACAGCGATCATAATAAAAAAACTTTACAGACAATAGCAAACATCCTGAGGTCACAATTACTTGAAATTTAAATATTAAACACAGTTTATTCCAAAGATACTTACAAGTGCAACAGCAATAAGGCCAGGTCAGCATCCGTTTTGCAGGCTTCTGTTTCTCTCAGTTCTCACCATTCTGAAAAAGCCGGTCCGATATTTAACTTTACTTGTCTGACTTCTTGCTCGGTCAGTCTCCCGTTTCCTCTTTCGTTGGTCCTCCGACAAAGATTTTCTAGCTTTCTGCTTATTTTTACAGGCTCAGCCATAACTAAATCTATCGTTGCCCTTTGCTTAGCTAGCCGGTGCTTGAATGGGGGCGTGTAATTACGTGTGCAGTGCCGTCAAGCAATTCGTTTCATCGCGAGACCTGATATCACGCGATACTTCCTGAAGCCGACCCGCGTCCCAAAGTTGCAAGTGAGTTTTTTCCGCTCTCGGGCACCAGGGGGGTGCGAAACCACCACCATTCAACCCGAAATAAGTAATATAACCATTCCACTGACTCCGAAGCTGTTCAGTTAAGGTTAAAAAGTTACCTAGAGCCCCTTTAATAAATGTTCACTGAAGCAATTCATGTAAGAACAATTTAAAATATAACTTTGTACCGAAAATCTTCAGTCATCCACATGCTTTGTGATGAAGAATGCTGATGGCTGTTAATACAAATATTTACAGTGAAATGAGTGATGTTGTGGGCTGTTCTCACCTACAACCATTTGGATGGCTTCAAAAAAGATTGAAGTCGCCTGAAGTTTTGGTGACCGCTCACTTGCACTGAAATGACCTTAAATAACTGTTTTCCTAAACATCTTCATTTAAAATCAACAGAATAAAGAAAATCAGACGTCTTGGATGATATGGGAAAGTAAATTGTGAGAGAATTTTCATTTTTGGTTGAACTATTGCCTAAGGTTAAGAAAGTACTGTAGGATTTTTCTCTGAAGAAGTCTGGCTCTACTGGTGCCATCAGTGTTTTGTCAAATCATTACTCATAGACCTTGCACATCATCCTCCACCTCCTCCAACTGAGCAGGTCTGCGGACTGGCATCTCTGAGGAGCAGAGTAAGCGTGTGGCCATATTCTGACATCAAAACTATTTCCATCCAATTGGCTTCTTCCAGTTTGTGATACTTGTACTTGATATATGTTTTATGGAAGCTTGTTTCCCCCATGGAATAAAAAGTAATAATAAATAAGGTAATTTTTATATCACGCAATTCTGAGAAAAAAGTCAGAATTTAGAATTAAAGTCAGAATTGTGTGATAAAAACTTGCGATTGCATAGGGTTGCCACCTATGTCTGATAAAAAACCTGGACATATCGATGACCTGACCGACCGCTTTGCTCACAAGTGAAAATGTCCATTCAGTTAGGGAAAGTTAGGATTTTTTTTTGCCAATCTGCAAAAAAATTTCTTACCAATAGCTTTTTTTACCATGTGTTCCTATAGGTGTCTAGTAACACCTCCCAATTTATCCACGGCCAAATCCTCGGGGAAACGCCTGTAGAGGCAATCAAAGTTGGGGTGCCCAGATGGCCTGGGTAAAAATAATGATTTTTTTTTCTTTCTTTTTTTCAATATTACCTTTTGAGATGTCTAACTAGGGTTTTTTAGGGGTGCCGAATCTATCCCAGCCATTAGTTTTGAGTAAAAATGACTCCAAGTCCATACAAAAACCACATAAAAATGGTTTTATTGAACAATTACAAAACAAAACTTACTAAATCGGTTTAAAATTTAACAAACCTCATCCAACTCCCCTATATCTCACTCACTCCTGTTATCATCTGGCTGGTTAATGTTCTGGCAAGAGTTACCATGACAGTTCCCACAAATAGAAATACGCTTGACTCCTTGCTTTTTACAGCAGCACCTGAGAGTGTCACAGTCACCTGCACAGTTGCAGCTGACAAACAAGGTAGTCCAGTGCAATAGCATCTGTTGTAGGGACTGGCACATAACCTTGTTCTCGTTGTTTCCATCCATACTCAAGGACATCCAGTGATGGACTTTGTAGCAGTAGCCAATCTCTGGTTTGGAGATATGGTGATATCATCAGCAAGCGGGCGCTTGCTGATGATATCAAATCTTAAGTCTTCCAAATCTTCAGGTGGATTTCCACAGAATGAGCTTGAACAGTTCGCAGCCAGCTTTGATGATGTCACTTTTCTTGGCTCTGATGTCATTGAACACATCATCCATGGCCCCCTCTGCTTTGTCAGTCTTGCAGAGCTTGGTGAGCAAAGTTGGTTTGCTAAACCCAGAAATTGCTGATACGGTCTCGCAGCCAGAGAAGCTGTGTAGGAAGATCAGGTATTTACGGTATCTCTCCGGGAGGGCCTTCCGGATCTTTCTGACATCATAAGATGTGTCTTTAAGGTAGTTTGTGACGTCAGAAACACCAGCGATTTCAAATCGCGTTTTTGAAACTGTCTTTAGTTCACTGCAGATCTTTTTCGACCTCACTCAGACCGTCACCACGGTCTTCCCTTGAATGACGCCATTCTTCCACCTATCCTCAAGAGGCAGAGGTGGACAAAGTACACAACTTCCTTACTTGAGTGAAAGTACAGATACTACTGGTCAAATATTACTCCGTTACAAGTAAAAGTTCTAAAGACCGATTTTTACTGAAGTAAAAGTACAGAAGTGTCAACAATGTCAGGTGACTGACCTTAGGGGTTGGCTACATAACATCCATGTAGCAACCCCTAAGGTCAGTCACCTGACATTGTTGATATTAGGTATTGAGCAGAGGTGGACAGTAACAAAGTACATTTACTTGAGTACTGTACTTTAGTACACTTTTTGAGTATCTGTACTTTACTTGAGTATTATTTTTTATGGAAACTTTTTACTTCACTACATTTGAAAGACAAATATCATACTTTTTACTCCACAACATTTCTGTCAAGGCCCTTGAGTAGAAAGTAAGGGGATGATTTTGGTTGCAAGGGTTGCATTTCGGTTGGAAATGAAAGTCGGGTTGACGTCAGAACTCGACTGATGTTGGTTTATACTCATACTCCAAGTCCGAAATCTCCACTTCAGTAGCACCTATATACACCAAACTTTCCAGTCTTGTACCTAGTTATATTATGAAGACATCTACAGAGGGATTTGTAAATATATTATTCCTAGCCTGATTTATATAACATTTTATTCCAAAAAACATGGAGAAAATCATTTTTTTTAAGGCTATTGACAGTATTTTCGGATTTACAGGATAACAAAAGTAGATTTTTTTCCCCATCTAATATGTGAACACAATGAAAAAATATTTTTTAACCTGGCTTTATCCAATACTCAGATTTCGTTTTTTAAAATATATGCAAATTAGCGCATATTTAATTAGATATTGCCTAATTTGCATATTTAAACATTAAATTACAGAAAACTTGTAATACATTTTTTTCTCATCTTAATATAGGTAATCAACTGGGAAAGTTTCATGGTGATATCTGCTAGTTAAAAATTTGACTCTATTCACCTGTAGTGTCTCGCCTTAAACCGTAAGTTTTGTTTTGTAATTGTTCAATAAAACCATTTTTATGTGGTTTTTGTATGGACTTGGAGTCATTTTTACTCAAAACTAATGGCTGGGATAGATTCGGCACCCCTAAAAACCCCTAGTTAGACATCTCAAAAGGTAATATTGAAAAAAAGAAAGAAAAATAAATCATTTTTACCCAGGCCATCTGGGCAACCCAACTTTGATTGCCTCTCCAGGCGTTTCCCCGAGGATTTGGCCGTGGATAAATTGGGAGGTGTTACTAGACACCTATAGGAACACATGGTAAAAAAAAGCTATTGGTAAGAATTTTTTTTGCAGATTGGCAAAAAAAAATCCTAACTTTCCCTAACTAATTAGACATTAGACCCACAAAACAAATTTGGCCTTTGTGCAGTAAGATTGTACATAGGCGTGACTCGTGAATATTTTAAACATCTCAAGTATTCTCACTTATCTTAAATTATAGCTTACCTGATTGCTTAGATACTGGTGCTTGTGCTTGCTTTTGCTTCCTCTTTGCTAAAGAAATAAGTAGAGAGATGACATTAGATTTACATTTACCATACCTTAGCCACATCTATAGCCACTTTTATTTAGAATGTCTCAATCAGACATTGGAATAACAAAATCACACATAAATAGGCCTTAGCTTACCTAGTCTTCCATCTATACTTGGCGTTTCCCTTTGCTGCAACTATCATTGGTTTCTGTTCTTCAATGCATGTCTTGAATTCAGTGCATGACAATTTGAAATTCAATCTGACCTGAAGCTCAGACTTCACCATTTCAACTGACAGTCTGTTTCTTTTATCAGACCAAACATCCTCCTTATGACTGAACACTCTTTCTGCATAGGCATTACTGACTGGTATGGAAAAAACAAAAGCAACTACTTTCAACAGCTCGGTGGATTCAGTTGGCTTGCTAAAAGAATAGGCCCACTTTCTGTCTGGGGTAAGGTCTGTTGGAATGGTGGGTAACACCTCATTCAGAATGACTACATCACCATACAGCTTGTCTTCTTCAACATCCAGGGCCAGTTTTTCCACCAAAACTTCCAACTCTGACCACTGGAGTGATTGTCCTCCATGAAGGCTGAGACAGCCAATGTGTGCAAGAACCTGGTCATTGAAGTCAAATTTATCCTCAAGATACAGCACTGCCCTCTCAAAAAATCTGTCCACCAGGCTCCTGAACTGTTCCTGTTGCTGAGGTAAAAGACTCCTCAGTATTTGTTTTGCTTTGCTGCCATAGAATTTGTCTGTGCGCCTTGCGATCAGCTGACTGCGCAATCGGTTCATCACAGAGTAAATGTCAATCACAGTAGCACTGTCACTCTCAAGCACCCTAATAGACCAATTTTCAGTTGGTAAACATGGTGACGTTTTTGTGTGGGCGGAGCTTAGGTGGAGGCAGAACGATCCCTCTGGCCGCTTTACTAACGTTGGTTTGCAAGTTTTGTTAGCTTGTTTTTTTAATAATGACTGGAGAAAATCCGATTTGATCTTAATCAGGATTATCAGGATTAACGTCAACGCTTCCTTCGGTTGAGTGGCCTGACTTCTACACCTACCCGATAGAGAAACTGAGTGTAAAGAGAAACTGAGGGCATATAAATCTTTAGATGCCTATAATGGTCACGTACAATTTAAGCCTTGTGTGGTAGCCTACGTTCTGCCTAGCCAGCGCCACGGCCAGACACAAAGACGACAATGTAAGTGACATTACGATGCAATTTTAATGATGTGATTAAATAAAAATTCCAGATACAGCATATTCATTTTTTAACTATGTATTTGATTAGACTTTTTGAAGAACCTGGTAAAAAAGTCTAGTCACAATCAATCAAAAGTATGTATAAAATCATAGATGATTCACAAATAATCACAATCATTTAGAAAACATTATGCGATAAAATTTCAAATTGGAGCCTGTACTCCGTTGATTCTTGCACCCAACAACACAACAAGATGACATTTAATAACAATAATAATAATTTAAGCTCCTTATTATGTAGCCGAATATGTGCTGGTTTGTGTTGGCCGCCTCCAGTTTTCCCTTCCTTTTGCCACCAGCTAACGCCATGACGTAACTGTGACGTCGGCTCGAAATTGGTCTATAGATGAATCAAATTCTTGCATCACATTGTGCATGAATGCAAGGATACATTCAGCTACAGTACAGTCTACATTTTCTGCATCACTTGCACCACACACAAATGTCCAGATGATGCTTGGGCAGTCCTCCTTTCCCAGGGATACAAAATAAGACTTTAAAGCTGGCCAACTCTCTAAAATCCTCTGTATTGCTGGCTGTGGGGACATGCCTCAGAATCTCCCTGTATTTTGTATTAGTAAATTCACAGAAGTCCTTAAGCAATTCCACTTTTTTAGCAGAACAACTGAATCCACTATACACCTTCAGCACAAAGGCCTCCACGTCACACCCTCCAGCACTAAAGACACGATTAGCTGCTTTGACAGTGTTGTTTATGATGTGACACTTGCAATTGCCCTTCACAATTTGTGGGTTAGCTTCTCTGAGTTTCTGAAAAACTGAGTTGTGCCGACCATAATTAACTGATGCGTTATCTGCACCATAGGCACTGATCTGGCTGACTGAAAGTCCATTGTTCTCAGTAATAGACACTATTTGTTTGAATATGGCTTCACTAGATTCGTTGGAGTCGTCGTAAAAGTCTAACAATCCATACTTCACACCCTCGGATGCACAGAAATACTGGACTGTGTAGGGAAACAATTTTGTGTGCCCAGAATTGGATGCATCAGAACATACTGCAAAATAGTGTGCTTTCTGCAACTCTGCTGCTAATCTTTGCTGACTAAATGGTGCCAACACATTTTCCACTAAGGCCTCACTTTCAGTTCTGCCACAAGACATTTTAGTTGCAATATCAGAGTGTCTGAATATTTTTGCACTGACCTTGTTCCCACAGTCAGTTGACAGGTAGCTATGGCCATGTCGCACACCGTGATAGGTAGCTGTTAATTCGGCGACAGTAATTTTGTCCTCTGAGTTTTTTGTAATCATGAATGATGAAATTGCCTTTGTTTGTCTGGTTACTTGAACGCGACTCTGATGTTTCTTCGTTTTAGCATGGTCATCCAAAGCAGTTTTGCCTTCATGTTTAACCAGAATTTTAAATGAGCATACGGAGCAAGTAGCATATAGTGGATCGCCTGGTGTTGGCTTTAGCCATGTGGAGGAATTGTCATTTTTCATCCAGTCATTATTAAAGTAGGTCGAACGTTTCATTTTCTTTTTTACTGGCCTATCAGTCTTTGTTGACACACTGTCATCTTCGTCCTCCGTCTCGCCACCCATGTTAACACTAACAAACGATGTTGACGACGTACAATCTTCTTCACTGCTTCAATTTGCCGCCTGGAGTAACTGGCTAGCTGCCAAGACAGACGCGCTAGATGACGTAGCCTACGTCACACGACACACCCGCCCCAGAGCCAATGATAGCGCATTCTACACACAAGAGAGACACCGACCGCTCTGTGCACAATGCATAGGCTATTTCAAGTGAGAAAATAGTAAATTGAACATACATATTCACGTAGCCTTTCGAAAACCGGGACATTCAGTGTCCCGGGAGAGTGGATAAATTTCCCGGGACAGGTTATTAAAAAGAAGGACAATCCCGGTAAAACCGGGACAGGTGGCAACCCTACGATTGCAAGAAAAAAGTCAGAATTGCGAGTTTATTTCTCACAATTCTGCCATTTATCTTACAGCTATGGGAAAAATGTCAGAATTGTGAGATGCAAACTTGCAATTGACAGAGAAAAAGACAAATAATAAAAAGATAAACAGATAAACACTAGCAATGACCTTTTTATTCTTTTTGTGTATAACATGCTAGCAGTTCAAGGGCCTCTACCACGTGCACGTTAGCTTTAGTAATGCTGAATGTTACTTTAGGCAAACATGTCGAACATAACTGCTAAAGCTTTAATACTCACCATGTACATCAGAATTATATTTAGATGGTATTTTGCGATTTATCCGCTGACTTCTTTTAGTGCTTTGGCTTGCCGCTGCTGTCACAGTTACAGCGCTGCTGTCTGCCTCCAGGTGCTCGCACGCTTCTGGCGGTTCATGTGCTCTGTCAAATGGTTCTGTCCGTCATCCTCATCAGAAACCATTGGTTCCACTTTACTCACAGACGCCTGGAGCTCCCCCCTAAACACAGCGTGGAGCTCAGGTGGATCTTGTACATCTTTGCTGTTGTCGAATTATGTAACTAATGTCAGAGTGGGTGCTGTTCCATATATTTGAACTTTGGTTAAAATTCGCTAAATATATTTACACCCCCTTCATGTTCTGTTCGGTTTGCTATTCAATTCGTGTAGGTGGCCAGATGGTGACATGGCTTGCTTTTCTTGTAACAGTTACTTCGTACGTACGATTTAAAAAGGCTGAATGAATAATATAAACAGTATTTTACAGAAAACATTTATTGTCTTCACTATTTTAGATTATCTACTATTTTGTTAAAAAAAGAAGTTACAAATCCTGTCTTTTCTGGCATATGTTATCTATTTAAAGTTAATTTGTCACCAATAAAATATTTAACCTGTTAAGCTGCAACCCCACTTTTGAAAAATCCCCAGAAATGACATACCCAAACTGAAACAGATACAGTTCATGAACCCTTTGTACTAAAAGCACAAGTATGATCTCATTTGAAAGCTGACACCTGGCAGTTTATTGTAAATGTAGAATTAAAAATTATCATAATGACAAAAATTGTTATAAATAGCTTCAAAGTTTTGTAAAGTTATTAGAAATTAATTTTTATGAAACATCCTCATGAAAATAAAATTGAAGTTGGCACTGGAGCAATCTAGAAATGCACTACAGCTAAGGCCACATGTCTAAACATTTTATGTTTAAAATCTGAAGATAATAAGTCCAAAACTTATGTTTTTGTTATGCTAATGTTTTTCAAGACCATGTCAAATTACTTTATTTTGATTTGACGTTAAGATGCTTCTGATGTTTATTGTCATCTTCTAACCATCTATCCAGTATATTGTCTCTATTGTTTTGTGGTGCAAACGAGCCCCATTCAGTCTCAGTCTCCCCCTGCACACATTCACACCTCTCCAGCCTGGTTATGGCTCGAAATATGCATTTCTTTTGTCTGCATTATAGTTACTAACGACTGGCTATTCACGGGCTATTCATAGGGTTTCAATCCCTAAATTCTTTTCTCAAAGTTCACCTCACATTTTAAATAAAGAATAAAGAACATTCTTGAATAAAGAAACTTTCAGTAAGCATTCAAAAAAAACATAAAAGTATAACTTCTAGGTTGCAGGTGCACCTAGGGCTAGCTAGCATGTTAGCTTAGCACACCATCAATACACGACCATTTATGAGATTAAAACCATGTTTGTGCTCCAAACTTACTTTAAAACGCAAGATGAGTGTTTTAAATAATCTTCTGTGATGTAATTTGGCTTTCAGATAAAAAAATCAGACAGAAAATATACTATTGTATACTGTTCTGCACAATGATAGTCTATATAGATTAGCATTACATTATAAATATAATCTATTATTATGAAAATACCTGGCATGTCTTGAAAAATACAGGTAACTCAAATATCATTGCAATCATGTTTATTATCTTCAAAACCTCTTTATCTGCATTTTACAGCGCGAACTCTGTAGCTTTGTGTGTATCAGTGACGTCCTGGAATGTCACATGATCATGGCTCTTCTTCATGTTCCATATATGGACAATTATTGTGCATATAGCGCCCTCAGGCTGTTGGTATGGATTGAAAACACAGTATCAGAGTATGCAAGCGCTCATAATGATTACATCGACGCATTTGGGTATAAATTCAATAAATATTATTCCTGTCTATAGAAATATGATGTGAATCTATGAGAATATATCAATATTTCTCCAAATCTGCACATTTTTGAGCTAAAGCCCTGAGGGACGTTGTTTTGTGTATCGCTGTCATGACGACAGCACGGGAGTTTTTTATGAATGAAAGCAGCTGACGCGCATTTTTCATATCAAAGGTATCGACTCATTTTTTCATTTCATAACTCCTGACACAAATTAAGAAATAACTGTCGCTATAAGTTTCTCAGAATACAATAGTGGTCAAATACTGAAACTTGAGTATTATATCTTTTTAATGATGTATAGTTTGTCGAAGTATAACATTAAATCTGATAGTAACTTTGAGCTATATATATAAAAAAACGCTTCAGTGCGCCGACGCACTGGTGAGGCTTAACAGGTTAAACAAACGTAACCCCTTATGTCTATTTATAATTATAAATGTTCACAGTTAGTGTGGTGTGAAAGTTAATTGGCAGATTTTCTGACTGAGAAAAGAATCAGGCAACCTCTTAGTGCCACCCATAACAAAGACTTTAATCTTTTCATTTTTAAATGTTTAATTATACCACTTATATTAACTTGATATGAAAACTAGTTAACGCTATTGCGAGGTTTCCAAAAGTCGTAGAAACAGTGTTGTGCATTTATTATTAATACTCCCAATACTGAAAACCCGGAAATGCGAAAATGGTAATGTTGTGTTCTGTGTAATTGCACTAGAGGGCACTAGTGAGTTCAAGTGTGGGCAGAAGAGAGAAAATGAGAAAAAGAAGAAGGAGAAGGGAGATTAGTCATGGTTGATATGAGTTCGTGAAATAGTGTAAAATAAAGAAGTTAATCCATTCTACTTACCTCGTCTCTACGTTGATGTCCTAAAGTTAACTGCTTACAGATTGCTGAATCAAGATACAACAATTGGCGACGATGGCGAGTCTTCCCACACCTGCTCCGTTTCTGCCATGTGCTTCTGATCCACCGATACCCTTCTGCACGTGGAAAAGAATCTTCGAGAACTACATGCTGGCTATTAACGCGTCAGGAGATTCCTGGACAGCGGCTCGAAGACGCGCAGTTCTTTTACAGTGCTTGGGGACAGAAGGACAACGTATTTTCTACACTTTGCCGAATACGGGTACGACTTATGATGACGCAATGTCCGCTTTGGAAGCGCATTTCGTTCCGAAAGTCAACGTGGTTGTTGCACGTCACCAGTTCAGACAGAGAGCTCAACGCGCGGATGAAACGACTGCGCATTACACTTCAGCGTTACGAGAATTGGCAGTCGATTGTGCTTATGGTACAGTGGAGGATGAAATGATCCGGGATCAGCTCACAGAGAAAGCGTACGCTACAACAGTGTGCGAGAAACTGCTACTGGATCAGCCCGCTTCGTTGGGGGATGCTGTAACTGTTGCGTGCCAGATTGAGCAAGCGTTGCACAACGTGAATTTACTTTGAGATATTGCTCCAGTACAGGCGGTGAGTTCAAAGACTTCTCTTTACCAATCGACTACACAAGACAGACCTAAAACGAGAAAGCATACTGCGTCACAGCGTGCTTGCTACAGATGCGGCTCTAATAAGCACTTGGCAAACGCATCTGATTGTCCAGCATCTAAAACTAAATGCAATTCATGTGGCAAAACAGGACATTTTGCGAAAGTATGCCGTTCGACATCATCCGTTCGCGCAGTTCTGCCCGAAGTACAAATATGCAATATGAACTATAAAAATTTTGATGACAGGATTAAGTGTTGTGTGCAGATTTCTACTGACACAGGGCAGTCTATGGAGACCGAGTTTGTTGTGGATACAGGATCTGTAGTTTCGATTTTGCCAGAGACTTTGTACCGGCATTATTTTAGTACATGTCCACTGTCTGCGCCGAGTGTCCAATCGGTCACGTACATGAGAGGATACATTCCAGTTCTAGGATGTCTTACAGCTAATGTGACATTACATGCAGTGTCTGCTACCGTTCCACTCTACGTTGTGAAAAACGGATCTGCCTTATTAGGCATGGATGTGCTTAACCTGTTAAGCCTCACCAGTGCGTCGGCGCACTGAAGCGTTTTTTTATATATATAGCTCAAAGTTACTATCAGATTTAATGTTATACTTCGACAAACTATACATCATTAAAAAGATATAAGACTCAAGTTTCAGTATTTGACCACTATTGTATTCTGAGAAACTTATAGCGACAGTTATTTCTTAATTTGTGTCAGGAGTTATGAAATGAAAAAATGAGTCGATACCTTTGATATGAATTATGCGCGTCAGCTGCTTTCATTCATAAAAAACTCCCGTGCTGTCGTCATGACAGAGATACACAAAACAACGTCCCTCAGGGCTTTAGCTCAAAAATGTGCAGATTTGGAGAAATATTGATATATTCTCATAGATTCACATCATATTTCTATAGACAGGAATAATATTTATTGAATTTATACCCAAATGCGTCGATGTAATCATTATGAGCGCTTGCATACTCTGATACTGTGTTTTCAATCCATACCAACAGCCTGAGGGCGCTATATGCACAATAATTGTCCATATATCGAACATGAAGAAGAGCCATGATCATGTGACATTCCAGGACGTCACTGATACACACAAAGCTACAGAGTTCGCGCTGTAAAATGCAGATAAAGAGGTTTTGAAGATAATAAACATGATTGCAATGATATTTGAGTTACCTGTATTTTTCAAGACATGCCAGGTATTTTCATAATAATAGATTATATTTATAATGTAATGCTAATCTATATAGACTATCATTGTGCAGAACAGTATACAATAGTATATTTTCTGTCTGATTTTTTTATCTGAAGCCAAATTATATCACAGAAGATTATTTAAAATACTCCACTTGCGTTATAAAAGTAAGTTTGGAGCACAAACATGGTTTTAATCTCATAAATGGTCGTGTATTGATGGTGTGCTAAGCTAACATGCTAGCTAGCCCTAGGTGCACCTGCAACCTAGAAGTTATACTTTTATGTTTTTTTGAATGCTTACTGAAAGTTTCTTTATTCAAGAATGTTCTTTATTCTTTATTTAAAATGTGAGGTGAACTTTGAGAAAAGAATTTAGGGATTGAAACCCTATGAATAGCCTGTGAATAGCCAGTCGTTAGTAACTATAATGCAGACAAAAGAAATGCATATTTCGAGCCATAACCAGGCTGGAGAGGTGTGAATGTGTGCAGGGGGAGACTGAGACTGAATGGGGCTCGTTTGCACCACAAAACAATAGAGACAATATACTGGATAGATGGTTAGAAGATGACAATAAACATCAGAAGCATCTTAGCGTCAAATCAAAATAAAGTCAACTGACATGGTCTTGAAAAACATTTAACTAAATACAGAGTTTTGGACTTATTATCTTCAGATTTTAAACATAAAATGTTTAGACATGTGGCCTTAGCTGTAGTGCATTTCTAGATTGCTCCAGTGCCAACTTCAATTTTATTTTCATGAGGATGTTTCATAAAAATTAATTTCTAATAACTTTACAAAACTTTGAAGCTATTTATAACAATTTTTGTCATTATGATAATTTTTAATTCTACATTTACAATAAACTGCCAGGTGTCAGCTTTCAAATGAGATCATACTTGTGCTTTTAGTACAAAGGGTTCATGAACTGTATCTGTTTCAGTTTGGGTATGTCATTTCTGGGGATTTTTCAAAAGTGGGGTTGCAGCTTAACAGGTTAAAGCACTGAAATGTATTTAATACCACCTGTGACCGTAAAAAAATGTTTCATTTCTAAGGCTATAAAAATGTTACTGAATGATCTATCAATGCATTTCCAGCAGATATTGAAATAATAAAGGGTCTCAATGAAATATGTGCAGTGTCGCATGTTTACTGTAAATTGTCACATGACCAGAGCTGTTTACTTCCTGTTTGCGCCAAGAGAAGAGGATGGCAGCAAGAAAGCTCCCAAAGAATATGTTAGTAAAGTATGTTAACAAAGATAGGACATAGATTTTGGTACACATCATGTTTAAGGTGTCTAGTATTGATATATGCATTTGCAATTACTCAACTTTGTTTAATGTGGTGAAGAATCCAAATTTAAGAATATGTTTAAGATGTGCTGATCTTACTTCCTTACATAACATCACATGAAAAACTATTGCCTCTATTGTCTTTAGATGATTAGATTTAGTGGTTACCTCTAAGGCTGTGTGTATGTTTAGCACCTTTAAGGACAGCCCACTGAAAGGCCTATAAAGAAACCATGTAAAGTATGTTAGCCAGAATGATTTGGGAAGAACTGCAGCCGCGTCAACGCGAAGTCCTCAATAAAGAATAACTTTGTTTGAACGTGATCCCCAACGTCTCCTGGTTTCTTGCTTCGACGAAGAAAAAGTTTTCAACAATTTGGTGCCGTGACCCGGATGGAGAAAAAGGAAACTCAAAGAACTGAATCTTGAAACTTCAAGCTTTCCAGCTTCCTCCAGATTGAAAACTTCAAGCTGAAAGATCTCAACAAAGCTGACTGAGTCCCAGACTGAATCTTGAAACTTCAAGCTCAAAGATCTCAACAAAGCTGACTGAGTTCCAGACGAATGTTTTCTGTACAACCAACGATTCGGTGAGTTTCACTCCATTTCAAAGAACCAATGCAGACCAGTACAAATGTGTTTTCCTCTGCGCCGTTCAGAGAAGTAGTTAACAAACAGCTGTAGAGTTTGGTTAAGTAAGGGATAATGTATAGAGAGGCGGTCGTTATAGCGATTAACAAGCCCGACAGGCTGAACGAGACCCCGACGCGAAGCGGAGCCATTATTACATGGCTACCTACAAAATAAATAATTAATTAGACACAAATTATTGATTTAAAAAGGAGTTTATTGATTTAAAAACGATTGTATTGCTTCCGCCAAAGAAAATAGTCCGTTCCGCGTCCATAGCAACGCACTGTTTTGCATGGCAACGGTCTGTTATAGCTCGCAGCGGTCTGTTATCAAGAAATAACAGACCGCATTCTACATTGGAATTCAGCCAAGCCATGTAATAACTAAAGATAAGCCTCTAAAAAGTTTTTCTTTTAGAGATGAAATTGATCCTCTGTTGTTGGCAGGGAAGATTAACAGTTACATGTTAATATTGTTTGTACCTTTGTAAGCTAGAGAAGATTTAGCCTCATGTGCTAATAAGATTGTACCCTCTGTTTGCAAGACAGTAGAGAGAAGTTGTTTTTTAGTGTTTGTTTGTGGTAACAGAAATTCACAAAATGTTTAGGAAAAGTACTAGACAGATTACACCTTTTTGGACAGATAGTGAATTCAAGTCTTTGTTATCAGAGCACATGGACTCCATCGTGACTGAGCCAGTCAGATTGAATTTAACAAAGAAATTTGGCATTGATCCAGAGAAAGTGTGGTCAATTGAAGATTGCAAGAAAGTGTTGAGTGCATGTATCAGGAAGAAAAATCTGAAAGGCATCATCTGTTGTCACCGAGAATTTAGCTTATCCATTGCACAAGAACAAGCTCGTTGTATTGCTACGTTAAACGATCAGAACAAACAATTGCAGACTCACATGTCCTGTCTCAAGACAAAGGTGGGCCATAACAAAGCCTCAACTAAATGTGATTTAGAAGACCAACAGTCAGATGAAAGCTATCCTGATTTACAGTCTTTTGATAGTATAGAGGACAATGTCAATGCAGATGTAAATGCAGTTGAAGTGTGCGTAGCTAGACAAAAGCCTCAGGGAAAAGGTGTTGATACAGTTCCATTTGCAACCCCCATATTGCAGCCACAAGAAGTCAAAACATCTTTACGTCCGAAAGATATTGAGAGAATTGCTGAAAGTTTGCCATCAGTGCAAAGAAATTTTTCTGAGTTTAGGAGAGCATTGTTCAGTAAAATGCATCTTTACGACATGTCGTTGCCGGAAGTTACACAGCTGATGTCACAAATTCTAACTGAATCTGAATTCAACAATTTTTGAGTCTGCTGTTACTTCCGAACTGCAACCTGTCAGTAAAGGCGATTTGAGAGAAGGTGTTTTGAAAATCCTAAAGAATATCTTAGGACCCAAAATCGTTTGGTCAAGAGTTATTAGCTGTGTACAAGAGAAAGAAGAAACTGTGAGTGAATATACTGAGAGGTTCTGTCAGGTAGCGGTAACGTACAGTGGAATAGTGGATGATTCCGAAAGTGTGTTAGCTGACAAAGGAGCTCTAATCCGAATTTGGGCAGATGGTCTTGTAGCTGAGTACAGAACAGCCTTGCCATTCCTAGATATTACGTGGGCTAAAAGAACTCTCAGAAGTAACCTAGAAAGTTTAGCTATTTGGGAAAGAGATTCTGATGTCAAAGAGAGAGTAAGAATTGCAGCAGTTTCTGTTAAGGTTAACTCAGATAAGCAAAATAAACGCAAAAGTCCTAGAGAAGCCAGTTGTTCTTACTGTGGCAAGCACGGACATTTTGGAAAAGAGTGTAGAAAAAACAAAAATAACTTAAGACAAGTTAACAATGTTATGCAGCTTTTACTACATTTGTTTGCTACTTTGAAGCAACTCCTCCCCTCGTCATTGGACTTGTGGGTAAGCTTTTTGAAGTGTTAACCATTTGGGCTGTGATTGCTTAATCTCCCCAGTAACTCACAGCAAAGATGAAAGACTTATTGACTGTCACAGCCTTTGTTTGGGGGACATTCAGTATACTCACAGCCTTAAAATGTTATACTGCAGAACACTACAATCAGACACCATCCTCTGTTAATGATGTCTACTAGGACTGATGTTTCACTGGAGAATGGAAATGTGCCAATTTTCTCACACACTGTACAGTGTGTACACAACACAGGGACAGAATAGGACACGGACAAGTGAGGTGTCCTGGGAAGAACTGACGCAACAGGTGTTCGGGGGTGAACCCAGGGTGAAGACACTACCTCATAGGCCTTTCCCGATTTAGTCCATCCTTACCTCACTGGTCCATAGGTGTCAAATAAATTAACCCTCTGAGGTCGGCAAACGCGCCGGCGCGTTTTGCCGGATTTTCTTCACATTGTAGCACTATAAACTTAAATTACTCCGTCATTTGTGGTCATACAGAAAAAAGAAATGTAAAAAAAGAATCTGTGATATTTTTACTTTTGTAGGTGTCCACTTACAATCAAATCAAAACATTGTGCTTTTGTAAAATAATGAAAATAAACAGGGTGTGCGTTCTGCCTCTCCATCGCTGTGAACTTTTTTTTCTTGAGCACGTCTATAAACTGAAACAAAACTCAGCGAATACTTGTCACACATTTATGAGCTATATACCTTTATAAACAATTAAGTGTGTACTTTTAAATGATCGGATTCAAACTGAAAACAAATATTCTCTGTTTAAGTAATTTGTATAAAACCAACAAGATGTCCAGCTTCTCAAACGCTAGCTCATTACAGTTAATTTGGCCACGCCCACTCGCGCAAAAGATATTCACATGCAAATCTCCACATGGAACGCGAACGCGCTCGTTACCTCAGAAACAAAGCACCAAAACACTTCACAAGTCTCTGCTTTTCGTCGAGTTTGAAAGACGCACCGTGAGCTTACGTTGGATTTACCTCAGAAGAAGAAGAACGCGATTTGAAGACAAGAAAGATGTAAGGTAAGAAATTCTTACATATTAGTTTGTTATTGTTGCATAAATTTCACATTGCAGTTGAACTGTTGCTAGATATATGGTGAATATTATAATATTTAGACCCGTGTTACTGTTACTGTGTTTGTGGATATCTGCTCAAATGTAGATATGTATATGGTAACCATAATGTTTTATATTTGAGCGCGATCGCGTTTGAATGTATCATATTTGGATCGCGATCGCGTTTGAAAAAAACCAAACCGCTTCATGTTTTTACAAATATTCTAGGCTACGTTATACAATTTTCAAAAGTCTTGTGAAGAAATAATCAGTATGGGTTTCATGACCTTATTTCAGTGAGAATTTTTTTTTGTATTTTCACAAACCACGCATAAATGTCATTATCTCAAAACTACAAACTTTTACACACATGCTGCTGATATATTATTGTAGCAGAGTTTGTGCTGAATACAGTGTAATTAGACTTTAGCCATGAAAATGTCACAAGTAACAGAAATAAGCACAAATGTCAGAGCATGTCAGAACACCTCCAAGGCCCAGAAAACACCTCAGACCCCAGAGGGTTAAGAAATAGGGAAAGAATGAAACAACAACAGCAGACTCTGAAAACGCTACAAAGTGTTTAAACAAATACTGCTACAACCCTAGTGTTTGGACAAATACTGCTCTGTCGTCTTTTGTTTTCTTTCTTCCTCTGTGCAGATACCACTTGATGGCTCTCCTGAGACCCATATGCAAAGACCTCCTCACCTGCATATGAAGCCACAACCTCAAGAAAACAACTAGACCCACTGCAGAGCCAACCAACACAGAAGAAAAATACACAACGCAGAGACATACAGAATCTTCAGTCATCCATCGATATGATCAAGACTACAAGCCTGCACCATTATCTGAGTGCTGCACCTGGTTAATATGACTGAAGATAACTTTTCATGGTTCGGAAACCTGTTAGTATCAAGTGTGTCTTCTGGAGAAATACTACACTACACATAATTCTTCTAAGAAAAACACTGACATCTCTGATTGGTCGAACTCGAGTCACGCCGCGGTTACCATGGCAACGTTTACCGTCCCAGCGAACGGTGATCTGAAGTAAATAAATAGGCTACCGGTAGTTTATGTGTTTATACTTTGCCTTTTTTGCCGTAAGGTTAAAACGTTTTTTTTTTAGCAGTAAAATAATTTGAATAGGAAATGAAACATACAGTGGTGCTGAAAAACGAAAGATATCAGACAACAAAAGAAAAGCTTTATTCAGTCTACCAAAAGTTTCTTTGGTCCATCATCATCCACGGATTAATAAACCGTACCCACGAGTTTCTAATCCGTGCTCTCAGACTTGTAAACCGTGCCTTCAGTTTTTGCAATCTGTACCCACAAATTCATAAACCGTTCCCATGGGTTTGTAAACTGTACTCACGGGTTTGTAAACTGTAGCTGCTACGTTACTCACGGATTTGTGGCTCGCCTTCATTTTAGAAGAACACCAGGAGGTACGTACGTTGTTAACGAATCTTATTGTATGTTTTATTGTGTATTAAGTGGAATACATCAAATTGTCTTAACTGCGTCTGCATGCTTAAAGTGATTCTCAGTGAATGACGTGCATTAAAATCTTTTGTTTATTTGTGATAATCTTAGCACTTAAAAAATAAAAATAAAATAATCTTAGCATTTTAGTATTATTGTTTAACCTGTATTATGACTGATATTTGACAAATTGCTTTGTTCCTTTTTTGTAAGTTTTGGACAAAAGTGTCTTTAAATATGTAGCCTATAACATGTAATAATAATTATCATTATTATTATTATTATTATTTGAGTTTATAACTATAAATTAGTTCACTTAAGACAATAATATTTTTATCATAAAATAATTTATGAGCGCTTTATTTTTAAGCAAAAATTATGCAAAAAAATTAGGCCTATTTTATCCAAACCGGTAATAGCCTATAAAAATAAAGCAGTTGCCAATGCCAATGCAAAAAATAAAAAAATAAAAATAGCAAAAACTGAAGGCACTGTTTACAAGTCAGAGAGAGCGGATTAGAAACTCGTGGGTACGGTTTATTAATCCGTGGGCACGATTTGTTAAACTGAGGGAACTGTTTGAAAATTCGTGAGTACGGTGCAAAACCGTCGCCACGGATTGTTTTCTCCCACAGGTGACTTCCCGAGCTCCGTAATAATTCAAGTAATTATTAAGTCAGCCCAGACAGCTGAAAATATACTGCGCAAATCAATTAAGCAGTGAAGTTGCCCAGCGTGAAAGGGCGAGGCTTATTCCAATGTAAAACGCTGTATAATTGTATATAGTTTTAATCAAATAATCAAATAAGGATTGTTTCTATGTTGAGCTGCCTGTTCATGAAGCTGAAAGTGCACGTAATAAAATAATATACCATTGATGCAAACCAACAGGAATCCTTGCTTTTTCTGCTCTATTATGTTTATGTTTTAAGTGGGTAGGGCCCCAAATTAGTTATTGAAACGGGCCCCCAGATGCTTAAGGCCGCCCATGCTGGTAGATCGCACATAATTTTAAAATATGCTTTTGTTAAATTTGAATAAAAATAAATATAGCATTGTCCTTTCTTCTTTTAGTTTCTGTATAACTTGCACTTGACAAATTAATTTTTACCAGGCGCGATTTTTGTTTATTCGGTTGTCATGACAACTAGCCTGCTTCTGCTTTCCAGCTCAAGAGCTCCGGAGAACAGAGCGCGAAATTGACCCTTCGCTAAGCCACGCCCGAAAACCGCCACAGGCCAATCGTGGCTTAGCAACCGTAACTAGGCGCGGGAGGTCTGGCAAGCTTTCGAGCTAGGGAAACATGCCGAAGCGGTGTGCGTACGGATTGTGTAACTCCGATGCCCGTTATACTAAAAGTTTGGACGGGGGGGTGGAATTTTTTCCCTTCCCGAAACCTAGAACCCAAGAGGAGAAATGCCGGGCGTGGATCAAACAGTGTGGGAGGCCCCACTCACAACTAAATGTCGACAGGATTAATAAAAACACCTATGTTTGCTCCAAGGTAAGAACACGCTAATGTTAGCTAACGTTACCTAAAGTTAGCTAACTCAGCACAGCATTGCTTGGAAATAATGACGGTTCTTTGTTCATAATGCATATATTTGAACGTAAATTAAAATGATTAAAGGCAAGACGGAGGCTCACTGACATAACTTACTTTAAAATATATTTCAGCATTTTGTTAATCGACGGCCTACCCCTGAGTACCCCAATCCGATCGCGGCTCTCCCGGTGTCAGTTCAAAGGAGGGAACATCAGGGGGCTTGCCGAAGATCTCCAAAGAAAAGGTTGGTATGCAAACTTAATCAGTTCATTAACAGTAGTCACTAATGTGCTGTTATACCTGTTTACTACCGTGTAGACTTTATTTGGGCAGCGAGATTTATTACAGAACACAACATGCTCTCATGCTTTATACAAAGTGCATTTTATTTATTTCTTGTAAGAAACCAATACAGGATCAAAATCCCAACAAAACAACAGAGTAATAAAAAAAATTTATTCCATGGGTATATCAATAGTTAAAGGGATACTTCACTTTAAAATGAAAATTC
This sequence comes from Squalius cephalus, assembly GCF_949319135.1. Taxonomy (NCBI): domain Eukaryota; kingdom Metazoa; phylum Chordata; class Actinopteri; order Cypriniformes; family Leuciscidae; genus Squalius; species Squalius cephalus. Next base: position 468,790 of record NC_137134.1, read on the forward strand.
TGTCATCATATACTCACCCTCATGTTGTTTCAAACCTGTATGAATTTCTCTCTTCTGCCAACAGAAAGGAAGATATTTAGAAGAATGTCAGTAACCAGACAGTTTCTACCATTGACTTCCATAGTAGGAAAAAAAATATGGAAGTCAATGGGATCAGAAACTGTCTGGTTACTGATATTCTTCTAAATATCTTCTTTCTGTTCAGCAGAAGAAAGAAATTCATACAGGTTTGAAACAACATGAGGGTGAGTATATGATGACAGAATTTTCATTTTAAAGTGAAGTATCCCTTTAACATCCAACAGACTCCTCTCTGAACACCTCCCTCTCTCTCTCTCAAACACAGTTTACGTACAGCATTAAACTTTGTTACATTTCTCCTCTCTCACACACACTCTCTCTCTCTCACACACACTCAGAGTATATCCATAAGTCATTACCTCTTTTACAAGGTATTTGCAAAATATAAGATTCGAGAGGGTCTTGTCTGCAAGCCGAGCACGATGTGGCCTCATGATGATCCCACCATGACTGAAGACCCTTTCAACTGGGGCACTTGAAGCCGGCACTGAAAAAGCTCTCATTGCAACAGGAAAAAGTGCAGGGAGGATACCCCTGTTTGCATCCCAGAAGGACAAGCCTGCCCACAACAAAGACCAAAATAGTTATTTAGTCGTGTCTCTGGGTTGGTGGTTGTGTCTTGCTTGCTGAGAATAAGCCAGCGCTCTCTTCCTCCTGGTTTTCATTTTCAACCTCTTGGAATCCAGGACTCTGGGATGTTGTGTCAGGTCGCACCTCACGTAGAATCAGATCTAATAAAAACAAAGACAAAAAAGTTCATTTAATTTAAAGGGCAAGTGTGAAAGCCCATGATTGTTAGAAAGTGAACTTCCTCATTCATTATTTCACAGCTCAGTTTGATATGCTTGTAAAATCAGCTCTAAAAATGTATTATATTATTTATACAACTGTTGTGAATTTAATTTCCATAATTTGACAATGGTGACATGCCTAACTGTATATCATGTAAAAAAAAAAAAAATCACTGACCTTTCACCATGTCAACATTGTCATTCTTCATGTCATCGGTGACAAGCACATCTTGCTGAAGCCACATCATGGAGAAAGCTGGGTCCAGGTCAGCTGATCTAATGTAGAGTGGGTCAGCAAATGGCAGCTCTTCTCCTGATGCTGCTGATAACATTTACACATTAACAAAGATCCCCCGGAATCTTTTCTTGAGAGAGAGCATTGCAGGCTATGGATCATGCTTCCCACGAAGCGCACACTTGCTGTTTAAGTTTTTCCAAATGGTGGTTTAGTGACAATACACAGGGGAGGACGGAGCTGACCGTCACAATCTTCTCTCCCTGAGTAAGATCGGTGGCCTCGGCAAATGGCTGTAGCACATCACAAAGCTCCTTCATCAGATTCCACTCCCTAATTGAGAAGACCAGCTCACTGTGGCCTGTGTCCTGAACAACACTGCACAGTTCCTGATGACTGAATGAGAGCACTGCCTTGACTGAATGAACTATTAATGCTTGATTTAAAATACATTTAGATCCACATCATTGTTTTTTTTAGTTTTTTCTTAAAAACTGTAGTGGTGGAAATGACGGTTTATGGTGGAAAGATTCTTTCTGTTTATTTTTACTTAAACTGTCAGTCCAAAATATTTTTAACCATGTATTTTGTTATTTAACATATATGAGTTGAACAGTATACCTAATACTTAAAAAAATATTGATTACAAATGATATGCAAATGATATGAACCTGCTCAAAACATTCACCTTAAATATAAATATAGATAAATAAAAATAAATATAGAGTGTACTGGAATGGTGAAATACTGTATAAAGTTCTCAGTCCAAAAGCACAAATATGTCTTGAGAACATGCCAAAAACGGCATATCATGTCCAAAGCTACGCCTGTAACTTCTCAGAGGTGGAAATGACATTTTAGCAGTTTTTCTGCAATATTAGCACACCTCATGTAACCCAGGTCAAAATAAATAAATAAATTGTAATAATTATATTCTCACTCAAAATGCTGAAACAAGTAACATAATGTGTTGCCAAAGTCGTTCTGCTGTGCCATTAACATTACAATAATTAAATTACCTATAATAATTAAAGTTTGATGTTTGTCACGTGACGGCACTGAAATGAGACGCATCACTGCAGAGAGAGCACGAGCTTCACAGATCGCGAGTGGATCAGAATGCAAATATAACATTCATCCTTGCTTAATATACATAAATACTATGTTGTATGATGTTGTAACCTTTATATTAATCTTATATGGGTCTTTCTATTGTGATAAATAATTGATTTTGGAGTGGATGATAGCCGATTGCAAGCCCTGTAGAATCTCTGTAGAATTTGTTGAGTTTCATGATAATATAATATTCAATTCTCTGAAATGAAGTGTTAAGGAGTTATATTCACGCTCTGAAGTGTTTTATACGGGTTTATATGCATTTATTGTTCAGATGGTATGTTTAATGTGTTGTATCTGTATACTGTATTTCTGAAGACCTCACAAATGCTAAATAAGCAGAGTAATATAATTTATGAAAATGATTTGTTATGCATTGAGTAACAAAAGTGCTCGAATAGTATTTTTCATCTAGTTGAGTTAATTTATGAGAGCTATATTGAGTTTAAAAGTCATACTGATTGCCTATGATGTTTATGGCGCTGTTTGTAAACGGGTCAGTTGTTTTCTGAGATTGGAGAATAAGCTGTGATCCTGAGATGGCGAGCCTCCCAGCTGAAAGGCCCTAAAGAGACGAGAACACTGTTATTCATGGGTGATCAGAGCCTTACAAGTGGAATTCATCGTTAGTGGTATTTCTCAGCGATTACCTCAACACTGAGTATCGTCAGTGGTATTTCTCAGCGATTACCTCAACACTGAGTATCGTCAGTGGTATTTCTCAGCGATTACCTCAACACTGAGTATCGTTAGTGGTATTTCTCAGCGATTACCTCAACACTGAGTATCGTCAGTGGTATTTCTCAGCGATTACCTCAACACTGAGAATCGTTAGTGGTATTTCTCAGCGATTACCTCAACACTGAGTACCGTCAGTGGTATTTCTCAGCGATTACCTCAACACTGAGTATCGTTAGTGGTATTTCTCAGCGATTACCTCAACACTGAGTATCGTTAGTGGTATTTCTCAGCGATTACCTCAACACTGAGTATCGTCAGTGGTATTTCTCAGCGATTACCTCAACACTGAGTATCGTTAGTGGTATTTCTCAGCGATTACCTCAACACTGAGTATCGTTAGTGGTATTTCTCAGCGATTACCTCAACACTGAGTATCGTTAGTGGTATTTCTCAGCGATTACCTCAACACTGAGTATCGTTAGTGGTATTTCTCAGCGATTACCTCAACACTGAGTATCGTTAGTGGTATTTCTCAGCGATTACCTCAACACTGAGTATCGTCAGTGGTATTTCTCAGCGATTACCTCAACACTGAGTATCGTTAGTGGTATTTCTCAGCGATTACCTCAACACTGAGAATCGTTAGTGGTATTTCTCAGCGATTACCTCAACACTGAGTATCGTTAGTGGTATTTCTCAGCGATTACCTCAACACTGAGTATCGTCAGTGGTATTTCTCAGCGATTACCTCAACACTGAGTATCGTTAGTGGTATTTCTCAGCGATTACCTCAACACTGAGTATCGTTAGTGGTATTTCTCAGCGATTACCTCAACACTGAGTATCGTTAGTGGTATTTCTCAGCGATTACCTCAACACTGAGTATCGTCAGTGGTATTTCTCAGCGATTACCTCAACACTGAGTATCGTTAGTGGTATTTCTCAGCGATTACCTCAACACTGAGTATCGTCAGTGGTATTTCTCAGCGATTACCTCAACACTGAGTATCGTCAGTGGTATTTCTCAGCGATTACCTCAACACTGAGTATCGTTAGTGGTATTTCTCAGCGATTACCTCAACACTGAGAATCGTTAGTGGTATTTCTCAGCGATTACCTCAACACTGAGTATCGTCAGTGGTATTTCTCAGCGATTACCTCAACACTGAGTATCGTTAGTGGTATTTCTCAGCGATTACCTCAACACTGAGAATCGTTAGTGGTATTTCTCAGCGATTACCTCAACACTGAGTATCGTTAGTGGTATTTCTCAGCGATTACCTCAACACTGAGTATCGTTAGTGGTATTTCTCAGCGATTACCTCAACACTGAGTATCGTTAGTGGTATTTCTCAGCGATTACCTCAACACTGAGTATCGTTAGTGGTATTTCTCAGCGATTACCTCAACACTGAGTATCGTCAGTGGTATTTCTCAGCGATTACCTCAACACTGAGTATCGTTAGTGGTATTTCTCAGCGATTACCTCAACACTGAGTATCGTCAGTGGTATTTCTCAGCGATTACCTCAACACTGAGTATCGTCAGTGGTATTTCTCAGCGATTACCTCAACACTGAGTATCGTTAGTGGTATTTCTCAGCGATTACCTCAACACTGAGAATCGTTAGTGGTATTTCTCAGCGATTACCTCAACACTGAGTATCGTCAGTGGTATTTCTCAGCGATTACCTCAACACTGAGTATCGTTAGTGGTATTTCTCAGCGATTACCTCAACACTGAGAATCGTTAGTGGTATTTCTCAGCGATTACCTCAACACTGAGTATCGTTAGTGGTATTTCTCAGCGATTACCTCAACACTGAGTATCGTTAGTGGTATTTCTCAGCGATTACCTCAACACTGAGTATCGTTAGTGGTATTTCTCAGCGATTACCTCAACACTGAGTATCGTTAGTGGTATTTCTCAGCGATTACCTCAACACTGAGTATCGTTAGTGGTATTTCTCAGCGATTACCTCAACACTGAGTATCGTCAGTGGTATTTCTCAGCGATTACCTCAACACTGAGTATCGTCAGTGGTATTTCTCAGCGATTACCTCAACACTGAGTATCGTTAGTGGTATTTCTCAGCGATTACCTCAACACTGAGTATCGTTAGTGGTATTTCTCAGCGATTACCTCAACACTGAGTATCGTCAGTGGTATTTCTCAGCGATTACCTCAACACTGAGTATCGTTAGTGGTATTTCTCAGCGATTACCTCAACACTGAGTATCGTCAGTGGTATTTCTCAGCGATTACCTCAACACTGAGTATCGTCAGTGGTATTTCTCAGCGATTACCTCAACACTGAGTATCGTTAGTGGTATTTCTCAGCGATTACCTCAACACTGAGTATCGTCAGTGGTATTTCTCAGCGATTACCTCAACACTGAGTATCGTCAGTGGTCTTTCTCAGCGATTACCTCAACACTGAGTATCGTTAGTGGTATTTCTCAGCGATTACCTCAACACTGAGTATCGTTAGTGGTATTTCTCAGCGATTACCTCAACACTGAGTATCGTTAGTGGTATTTCTCAGCGATTACCTCAACACTGAGAATCGTTAGTGGTATTTCTCAGCGATTACCTCAACACTGAGCATCGTTAGTGGTATTTCTCAGCGATTACCTCAACACTGAGTATCGTTAGTGGTATTTCTCAGCGATTACCTCAACACTTGAGTATCGTTAGTGGTATTTCTCAGCGATTACCTCAACACTGAGTATCGTTAGTGGTATTTCTCAGCGATTACCTCAACACTGAGTATCGTCAGTGGTATTTCTCAGCGATTACCTCAACACTGAGTATCGTCAGTGGTATTTCTCAGCGATTACCTCAACACTGAGAATCGTTAGTGGTATTTCTCAGCGATTACCTCAACACTGAGTATCGTTAGTGGTATTTCTCAGCGATTACCTCAACACTGAGTATCGTTAGTGGCTGTTGCACTACACCAGACCGAGAGACCTTCACATTTGCTTGGGTTCAAAGGGCTCTCTGTTTTGCACACAAACACACGATTGTTCCATGGACTGAGAACTGTTTATCTACAGTGAATTACTGTTAAGTTTGAATTATTTTCAGTAAGATTTTTATTTTCTTGAAGTAATTGTTATTTGAATTGTATTTTCTTTTCTGGGTTAACGGTTCTAATTCAACTAAATTAATAAGAAACAAAGCTCCAAATACTATAATAAATTAGAACACGAAAAATTACATAAAACTAAAATTGAATTTAAGTCTATTAAAAACAAATGTATATACAAAATCAGAATTTAAATATCAAAGTAAATAAATATAATACGAATAGATAGAATTAGATCAAGTAACCACAAAGGAGAGAAGATCATTGTACAATGAAAGATTTTTTTTAAAAGATTTTTTCTAAAGTTTAGATTTTGTTCTTGCTTGTTTGTTTTTTCTGTCAAAATGTCAAAGCATTTTGTATTATCCATCCGTGTTTTTAAAATTCATTAAATGGCGGATGTTTTACTGTTAACACAGCCCTCATTACATGTCGGATTTGTCTAACTTGTACTTGATATTATTTTTAGAATAAGTGATTCGTTATGCAATTATTGGACTCCTGTCTATTCATTGTCAACTGTTTTCTATAAATATGTTTGTATTGGCTAACCTTTATTCAGCTAATGCGTGTCCTGTTTGAAATGTGCAGTGTTCAAACGCAAAGACGGCACGTCACAAATACAAGCCCTTTTCCCTATGGCAGTGGTTTTCAAACTTTTTACACCAAGTACCACCTCAGAAAATATTTGGCTCTCAAGTATATCCACCATAATGATCAATATTAAAATACAGTAGCGTAGTAGGCCTAACTATTCAGCTACAGTTATGCACAGCTCAACAACCAGGCAGTTTTATTTATAGTAAGAATATTTATTGTTGTCAGCCACTTTAAAGGGATAGTTCACCCAAAAATGAAAATTTTGTCAGTAATTACTTACCCTCATGTTGTTCCAACCGCGTAAGACCTTCGTTCATCTTCGGAACACAAATTAAGATATTTTTGATTAAATCTGAGTGCTGGATCACTTCTCCATAGGCTGCTAGGTGACCGAAACTTGCTGGCCCAGAAAAGTTATTAAAGAGATCGTTAATATAGTCCAAGTGACTACAGTGGCTTAATCTTAAGTATATCAAGCGACGAGAATACTTTTTGTGCGCAAAAACAAACAAAAATAACGACTTTATTCCACTATTCATTTCCTTCTCTCTGGGCCTCGTAGTGTTTTTGCGCAGCGCGTCTGTGTTGCACGTCATCACGCATCACACACATGACCAGCGTCGGCCAATAGCCTACGTGGTGACGTGTAACACAGACGCGCTACGCAAAAACACTACGTGAACCAACTAGAGGCCCAGAGAGAAGGAAATGAATAGTGGAATAAAGTCGTTATTTTTGTTTGTTTTTGCACACAAAAAGTATTCTCGTCGCTTGATAAACTTAAAGGGGGGGTGAAATGCTCATTTTCACTCAATCTCCTGTTAATCTTGAGTACCTATAGAGTAATATTGCATCCTTCATATCTCCAAAAAGTCTTTTGTTTTATTATATTTTTAATTGAAAGATCGACTGTACCAAGTCTTTCCGGAAAAAAACGAGCGGCTGGGGGCGGGCCGTGTGGGCGAAGCTAAAGATGTGCTTACCCGCCTAGCTAACAACACACAGAGACATTTGTTCAACAGTTTTACTCACCGTTCCAACGCACGACCGCAAACCTTTATCATTGTGACTGCTCGATCCTTAAGCATTAGACGATCTGCAAATCCGTCGATCTGGGCTTTGTTTATAAAACAATCATCGTCGAAATGCAGGGAACAACAGTCTTACACAACTCCGTTTATGCTCAAGAAAACAAACTCCATCCACTGGTGCCTTAACGCTGGGTTCTTTGGGAATCTGTGCAGGGTTGTCTTGCCCTGGCAACCAAAAACACACTTCTTTGGTGACATTGACTTCCCAAAAGCCGGGCAGGGCGCTTTGATGGCGAACTGCTTTCACTCTCTTGCTCTAGTCTACGAGTGCGCGCGCGGCCGCGATCTTACCGGAGAAGTGCCCTTAGGACCCATATAAGGAAATTCCGCCCTATATTACGTAAGACAGAGCCATACTCGAAAAAAACTTTCCGAAACTTGTGACAAACCGGAAGGAGTATTTTTGGAACAAAAATACTCCTTCAAACGTACAACTTAGTTTTTGAAACTTTGTCCATGTTTAGCATGGGAATCCAACTCTTTACCAGTGTAAAAAACTCAGTATGCATGAAATAGCATTTCACCCCCCCTTTGTCTTCAGAAGAGTTCAGAGGTCTTACGGGTTTGGAGTGACATGAGGGTGAGTCATTAATGACATCATTTTCATTTTTGGGTGAACTAACCCTTTAAGACAGGTCTAGGCCTTAATAAAATTAGGGTATTTAAGCAGCTTTTATAAAAATGTCTAATAAAAAAAAACATTACTGGTGTGCATCTTGAGACAAAACAGTGGCAGTCACATATTTAAGATATGTCAGTGCAAGTTGTTTTCAGTTGAAGGATTAGTGAAAATTCTATCATTAATTACTCACCCTCATGTTGTTCCAAACCTGTAAGACCTTCGTTCATCTTCAGAACACAAATGAAGATATTTTTGATGAAATCTGAGAGGTTTCTGAACCAGCTATAGACAGAAAAGGCACAGAAAGGTAGTAAAAACATTGTTTAAATAATCCATGCAACTACAGTGGTGCAACCTATTATGAAGCGATGAGAATACGACATTATTCAACAATCTCTACTCTTTCACGTCATTCTTCTACGCTGTTGACGTAGTGTAAACAGTGTCAAGTCACCTTCATTTATATAGCGCTTTTAACAATATAGCTTTACAGTGATAATAGGAAATTACAGTAACATAGATTGTTTTGGCTTTACAGCAGCTCTAGAATAAAGTTATTAGATCGACTATTTTTGACTGTCAAAATGCAGGCGGACACAGCTTACGTGAAGTTGTTCAAAATCTTTATTTTTGGTAAACTCTGTGTACACAAACAATGTTCTCAATGCTGGAGTTCATGTGTAGAGCCTCTGGTGATACTTCGAGCACAGTTTCATGTTGTGTCGAGCCTTCTTAGTGTTTTAAAAAATAGCGATTTTTAATGCTATCATAGTCCAAGCACTCCCATTCAAAAGGCAATTAGACCGAAAACGAAAATACGGTCAAACTTAAGTGGCGTTTCCATCCTAATTATGCTTTTAAATGAAAGTTTGCCTCTGGTAGATTAACAAAAAGACCCTAGGTTGCATTTTGGCGAGAGTTACCCTTTAATACACTCCGGCCTACTCATCCTCACAAAACAGTGTAGGAGAATGACATGTAAGAGAAGAGGTTATTTTGGGGTTATTTTGCGCACAAAAAGTATTCTCGTCACTTCATAATATTAAGGTTGAACCAACGTAGTTATATGTTCTATTTACCAATGTTTTTACCACCTTTCTGGGCTTTGAGAGTTGCAATGACATTGATGTCAATGGAGGGACAGAAACCTCCCAGATTTCATCAAAAATATCTTAATTTGTGTCCCGAAGACGAACGAAAGTCTTAAGGGTGAGCAATAATGACAGAATTTTCATTTTTGGGTGCAAACATGCATTTTAGTCTGGTAAATGTCATGTTTAACATTATCATGTAGTCATGTATGCAATAAACATTGCAAGGCTTGCAATTAAAGTTAAATTATTTCTGTCACAAAGGTTTGGGCTGGATTCTGGCAATGTGTGCTCTATATAAACAGAGTCTATGACTGCCTTTCCACTGATACTCTGATGGGACCTGATGAGGGGATGATATTAAAAGTTGTAGAATAAAACTTTAAATCTGGCAACCCCACTTCCAAAAGTTTAGTTAGTTGACAGTGCACATGTAAACAGACACATTGAGTTGATGTACTTTAACCAGGGCAGAAAAAATATCAGTTATTGATCACAACATCCAACATTGCATTTTTTTTAATGTTGTTCAGTTTTATCCAAACAGATTAGTCGTTAAAACCGATATCTGTTTTTTATTTACACATCTTTTGTGCTGTCTCTCTCTGTCAAAATATATAAACTCAGTCCATAATATTTCATTGTTTTTTTTTTCCTTTCTTTTCTGCCTTTTAGACGATTTCCTGACATCAATCCTGAACGTGGATCAAAAACAAAGAAAGGACAAGTAACTTCAAACAAAACTGGCCAAGTTGTGCAAAAAAAGAACACTGTAAGCCTACAGGTGTCCTCACTTCTGCGAAAACTTGAAGACTTTGAATGGGATTTCGTTTGCACTTGTATGGACTTCAAAACAGAAACAGCAATTCACTGCCATTATAAAGCTTGGAAGAGCCAGGACATTTTTTAATATATCTCCGATTGTATTCGTCTGAAAGAAGAATGTCATATAGACCTAGGATGACTTGAGGGTGAGTAAATTTGAGCTAATTTAATTTTTTGGGTGAACTATCGCTTTAATTAAGTGCTAAGTGTTACCTGTTTGTTGTTAAGTGTTAAAATTGCATTTTATGTTTAAAAAAAATTCAGCCAACATGTTCACAGAAGGCAATTTTCTGATCTTTGCTTTTAACCAAAATAAATGTTTTAAAACCCAGAAAATGTTGTTTTCTTTTTCCTAGTGTGACTACTATACAATTTATTGCTGTAGACAAGTTTAATATTGTAAAAGTATGTGGTATATACTGTATTTGGTAATTACAGTGGAGTACTGTAAATGCTGTTTACTGTACTAGTGCTGTAAAAATACAGTATGTGGCTGGCAACCCAGCTGCCAGTATTTTACTGTAAATTTACAGTACAATGTTTTACAGTACAATACTGTAAATGCTGTCTACAGTACTAGTTCTGTAAAAATACAGTATGTGGCTGGAAACCCAGCTGCCAGTATTTTACTGTAAATTTACAGTACAACGTTTTACAGTACAATACTGTAAATGCTGTTTACAGTACTAGTTCTGTTAAAATACAGTATGTGGCTGGCAACCCAGCTGCCAGTATTTTACTGTAAATTTACAGTGAAAAGTTTTACAGTGTTTATTTAAAAAAAAAAAAAAAAAAAAAAAAAACCTTTTTCATTATTTGAACAAAAATGAGACTGATTGAATATATTAAAATATAAACAAACAAAGCAGAGAATAAAACAAACTTTTAGGGAAAAAATATAGGCCTATTATGCTCAGAATTGGTTAAAGGGATAGTTCAGGATTTTAGACATGAATCTCTATAGCTTCCCCATAAGCAGTGTGGTGCATTGACCATGACTTACCCCCGACAGCGTCCTGTGAGCCGAGCTCCGGTCCAGTTTTGGTCAAGATGAAATTAGTCCGGCAAGTTTGCTGGGGTCACGGCAATAAAGCTTTTTTCTTCTCAAATCAATATGTGTTCAAAAGAGTGATATATTTGCAGCACAAAACCGCTGTCTATGGAGAGGTCAGACCTCGTAATGGCTTGGCACTATTTTCTTCCCCGTCATATCACTGCACGCTGCCGCTACCTACAGCCAGCTGGGAGCCGCGCACGTGTCACTTTGTTTACAGCTCGTAAAGAGAACGATAACATGTCTGACTACAGCAGCGACGATGACAACATTGACTTCGACACACAGCCAAAAGGATATCTTTACGAACCTGAATACACAGATGACGAGTTACGTCAAAAAGCGCCACATCTTTGTTTGTACAGTCCGGATAGTCACAAGTCCGCACCATTTTCTACAAAGCTTGTACAAACTGATCGCTCTTGGTGAGTAGCTATGTTAGCTCGTTCGTGTAGCTGTTCTGAGCACGTAAACACTGCTGTAAACACTGCCGAACAACTGAATAAGTGGTGTGCGCCTGCGCAGCTCCCAGCTGGCTGTAGATAGCGGCAGCGCGCAGTGTTATGACGGGGAAGAAAATAGTGCCAAGCCATTACGAGGTCTGACCTCTCCATAGACAGCGGTTTTGTGCTGCAAATATATCACTCTTTTGAACACATATTGATTTGAGAAGAAAAAAGCTTTATTGCTGTGACCCCAGCAAACTTGCCGGACTAATTTCATCTTGACCAAAACTGGACCGGAGCTCGGCTCACAGGACGCTGTCGGGGGTAAGTCATGGTCAATGCACCACACTGCTTATGGGGAAGCTATAGAGATTCATGTCTAAAATCCTGAACTATCCCTTTAACATTAACGAAAGCAAAATATGTAAAAATACATTTCTAACAAAATAAAACAAAACAAATTCGTGGCCGAGTGGTAGGCTATAACTTACGTTTCAAATCCCGAACAAACATGGGCTACTTTTTTATTATTAATTTAATTTGATAGTTCTAAAATATTGCTACACCATATTGTTTTTTTCTCCTATAGCCTATAGGCTATTAAATATTTTATATTTATAAAATAAAATTACCATTCATTTCCATTTTACATTAGGGACATTTTTTTTCCAACAGAATGGCTGAATTAACATCTGCATAATAATAATAATAATAATAAATAAATAAACAGCACAAGGTCTTGTAAAAACACTTTTTTTTTTTTTTTTTTTGACACATAATATTTTATTTTATTTAACTTTTAAAACAGAGAAAATAGTAGACCTAGGCTATTCAGACGATATCTGTGGTCAATGCATTAACAATAGACTCTCGGAGCTTCAAACGATCTGAGATCGAATCTCAGTATAGCCGACAGTGTTTGTGTTTTTCCGTTCTTGATGCTTAAATATGCATCTGTTTATTAAAGTCAATCATCTTGTTTAATTATCAGTTGTACATTAACATAAATATGCTACATTCCAGTTGAGCCGCTGCACGCTATGACATATCTGATGAAGGAAGACTGTCAGCCGATCGCACCAGAAAATGAAGATGATGAAGCTCGTCTTTAATCTGCTAAATTATGTGTTTTTTGTGTGTGTGAATCATTCACGAGATTGAGATGACTGACAGTAATACCCGGCCATAGCAACGGAAGACATTTTCCAAAACAGATCGAACAAATCAGAAAAATACTTTCAATACAGTATTGCTTTCAATTAAAAAATAAACAATGAAAATGTAAAAGAAAAAGAAAATTAATTAAGTTTGAAAACCCATCGCACATTTCAAAGTATGAATAAAGTGTCGGGACAGTTTATTTATTTAAACAGGGTTGCATCGATTCGATAGAGTTTATTCCCTTTGTGATGCAAAATAAGAAACATTTTAAATTTATTGTCAAAGAAATTGCAGCTAAATTAAAAAATGAAAACGGTACAAAACGAAAAAAAGTTCAAAGCAACATAAATTAAGAACAGGCGTTTTTCTTTGCCTCTCTGGCGCTGGATATTTTTTTAGTAAGTTTGGTCTCCCTCACTGCGCGCGGTCTTTCTCGAAATTAAGCATTTCAGCGTAAAAAACACCATACAGCTGATAATACTGTATATGTCGCTGTGTGTCATCCACACAAATCACGAAAGAAAAAACTGTAACAAATAGCTTTTGTTCCTTCAAAGATACAACATGCCTTGCTGAATTCACCTCACAATAAAACGAGGTTGATTGCGAATTAAAGAGCTCTGTATCTGCTAAATTGAAATTGTGTGTGGAAAACCTTTAAATACAATCAATAAAACTACAATATATAATTTAATAAGATATAGGGCCTACTGTACATAGGCTATGGACTTTTGAGATTAATCCTTAAAATAATTTTGCCTATGCCTGCTCATCAGGCTGGCTCCGACACTCTCCATATGAAAGACGGAACATTAACACCTCTGTCCTGCACCCCCACGATAAAGCATTTAAAGCAGATAAAACTATTGCCTTCTCCAAACCCCCCACAGGAGATCTGAGTTTGCAAAACAAAACAAAGAGTTTGCCACTCGTCGTGGTGTGCCAAAACACTTCATTATAAACTTCAATATTTCATTCAAAACAATCTCAAAACGCTTTGTGACATTTTGAAAAGCCGTGGATGCATTACTGCCACTGGAACCATGAACGCAACAGAATACTGGTTCTGATTTTATTGTTTGTCGTTTAAACGTCATATATATATATATATATATATATATATATATATATATATATAGATATATATATAGGCTATATTAACCCTCTAAGCGCCAAAGTCGCAAAATTGCGACAAGACGTCATACTTAATAAAACAGGCTGTAGATCCTAATATGGTGTTATATCTCATTTGTATTCCCTACCACTAGATGGCAGACATGTAATACTTCGATTCAAGACCAAAATGACGTCATGTTCCTATTCAAAGTGTTGGAGGAAACAGCAGAGCAAGTGAGCGATCGTGTCATTGATGCGGAAGCAGTTCAGTTCAGAGCGTCTGAGTAAATTGTGAGATTTGTGAGAGAAAATAGCTAATAAAAACTTGTACTGTGGTCCGTGAGGATGTGTTCAAATGTTATTCGCCGATTCTGACTCTGAAGAGGAATATTTGCCTTTTGGAAATGACGATCGGCCGTCTAATGATCGCGCTTCTCCCGGTACATCTTTGCCGCGCAATGGTGCCGCCCGCGCTTCTCCCGGTACATCTTTGTCGCGCAATGGTGCCGCCCGCGCTTCTCCCAGTACATCTTTGCCGCGCAATGGTGCCGCCCGCGCTTCTCCCAGTACATCTTTTCCGCGCAATGGTGCCGCGCGTGCATCTCCCGGTACATCTTTGCCGCGCAATGGTGCCGCCGTGCAAGGTGCGAGTGTTCACGAAGCACAAACAGATCATTTTGACCATTTGCCCAACGGGGATAGGGGTGGCAGGGGTGGACGTAAGCTTAGTGTACTCTTTTCCTGATCATTTGGAATGAGGATAAAAAGAAAAAGAAAAAAAAAAACACTCTATTTTTTTTCCTGAATATTACTGATGAACTGATCCAAAAGTAGGCTACTGTTCACATGTGTTTTACTACTAAAGTATTGTAATATAGTAATAATTTAGTACTTTCTCCTATTTTATTGTTGGTTTCCTCTTATGTAAATAAATTCCAACATCAATTCAATATCTACTATTTCCTGAATATTACTGATGAACTGATCAAAAAGTAGGCTACTGTTCACATGCGTTTTACTATATAGTATAGTAATAATTTAGTACTTTCTCCTGTTATTGTTGGTTTCCTCTTTTCTCATCATTTGGAATGAGGATAAATAAAAATAAAAACATGCAAATAAGTTCAAACATCAGTTCAATATCTACTATTTCCTGAATATTATGAAATTCAAGAGGGCCGCCCCCTGATGACGTCATAATATGCAAATTAGATTAGTATATTTACACCCCACATAAACTTTCAGTCATCCCCAACATTTTTCTAATTTACAGTAGATCTCTATATTTAAGCCCTTTCAAGCCACAAGCTTTTGAAATTTTGATGTCAAAATCCAGCATTTTTTCCAAAAAAAACTTGGCGCCTAAAGGGTTAACAGAACTGCTTTTGAAATTACGATTGGAATTATTATAGGCTACAGAAGTAAAGTCATTGTATAATATTTGTTCCTTAGTGTAAAATGGAAATGCATGGTGATTTTATTTTGTAAATAGGCTATAAGCAAAAAAACTATGTTTTAGAACTAGACAAATCTCTCTGCATCAACAATAGACTATAAAATGCATTAATAGGCTAATATAAAAATATCAATAGTCCAAGTTTGTTCGGGATTCGATCCCGTGTCATCTAAATGATCGTAACGTCAGTTCAACCACTCGGCCACGATTCACTCGTTGCGGCATGGCCTAATGTTTCAGTGTGTGTTCGCTCACACGAGCGAGAAGCGCTCTTCATTCAAATGAACGCGTTTGTCGAACACTGATTCAACATGCCAGAATAAAACCTGGCTTTAGAACAATGCATAGCGCCACTCTCGTCGTGGTCTGTGCCAAAAAAATTATAATAATTTAGTTTCATTTATTTCAGTGTTAATGTTTGAGTTAAAAAAATCCTCTACAAATTAAATTAACACAAAGTCGGCTGTAAGAGTCCTTTAGGCTAAGTAAAAAGCAAAGGGCTTACAGACTTAACATTTAGGCTACTTTGCTTAAATTCGATACATTTATTTTCAGTAGGGCCTAATAAATTTGTAGGGATGTAATTTCAGTATGCTTTACCAACGCTATGTATTCAATTAAAGTTCCAAGAGGTCTGGTATAGGCTATATTTCCTTCCCAGCTGACACTAATATGCAAGTGCACAGCAAAAATCACAACTTGTGCTTGCTGCGAACGCAAGTTATTTAAGGTGTCTCAACTGTACACAGTCTACCCTACAGTGTGAATTCCTTACAAGGTTTCATTTAATTAATTTTTTTCCATCTATGTTGAATATGAAAATTGAACAGCACGAGTAAGATAGGATGCATTATATCGAGAGATGGATATGGAGTGGGTCAGACATGATTTTGACCACTTCATTAAGTTTTGTTTAGTAGAAAACCTTTCTTTAAAGTGAATTTCGTTTTCTATAAATTGTATCTTAATTTTAACCAATTTTTCATCAACCAATTGCCTGTATTTAATAAGTAAGAGAAGCAAATATAATAGACACTAATCATGGAGGCGCCCGCGCGGTCACTTGCGTTGCACGTCAGCTTGAGCGCATCTCATCCTAACTTAACGAAACTCAGCGTATGCCTCACACAGACATGATAAATACATCAAATACACAAAGCTTGAAATGTCTTCAAACGAAATAATTCAAAACGAAAAGAAAAGGCTACTCTCTGATAATCAGATTATGTCTTTATGTGCATTTCTCTCTAGGTGCGTTCACTACAAATATGGCGATCGTCAACTTCATCTTTGCAGTCGACACTGTCAGAAAACACTAGTTTATTGATAAAAATCAATGCACGCATCACCGGATTTACAAATACACATCTTGCTTGTTGCACGCACACATATTATGTCGACAAAACGATATTATGATATAACGAAATATTATGTTGAAATAACATTATTATTAATAATAGGCTACATCTTTTAGAATATTTGATTAAATGCTGATTGTTGCGCTTGTTCAATTTAATAAAATTAAAACTTTAATTGTGATAATTAAAATAATTGAAAATTAAATATTTAGTGGCCAAGTTTTGCTAATTTAGGTATTATATAGGCTATTATATGCCTATTGCCTATATTAAGTAGGTCATATTAAGACAAGGCATATATTAAGTTATTTTAGCTGTTATGAGAAAAAATAAATCTAACAAAATCTAAAATCTAAATCTAATAAATCTAAAAAAAAATTCTAACGCCAATTCAACATGCCAGAATAAAACCTGATTTTTGAACAATGCGTAACGCCACTCGGCCTGGTGTGCCAAAACACTACATTTTAAACTTCAATGTTTAATTCAAAACAATCTCAAAACGCGTTGTGACATTTTTTTAAAGCAGTAGCCTAGCCTATATACATTAAGGGCATTGAAACCAGGATCTTAACTAAAACGCGTTCCGCGTAATCTCTCAAAAATTATGCCACACTACTCCATGTATTTTTTTTTTTAAGGACTGCTTTTGAAATCACTATAAATTACTATGCAATTGTATCGCTCACGAGAGCTCTTCATTTATCTAATTCCTCAATAGAATAGTAAAAATATTCAGCGTCATTGCTCCTAATATCGTCTCTATTTTTAACTTTTGATTCTATTTTTTCAGTTCTAAAATTGATTCTATCTTTAGTTCTATTCTGTTGTAGCCTTTATAGGCCTATTTATATATATGAAAAATATGCCTATTAGGCTTAGGGTTTTATATTTAACCCACTTACATTTTAAAATACGGCAATTGCTGCTGATTTGCACAATGTCCCTTTGCGCCACCTGGCGGTCATTTTGGGAACGACTTTGAAATGCGGCTGGTTTATTTTCGCCGCGGTGATTTCGCGGTAATAGGCATTCTGGTTGGGCACCATCTGTATGTGTGTGTATGTGTGTATGTGTGTGTGTGTGTGTGTGGGGGGGGGGGGGTGTTTTGTGTGTGTCTGTGTGTGTGTTGTGGGTGTGTGTGTTGTGGGTGTATGTATGTGTGTGCATGAGTGTGTGTGTGTGTGCGTGCGTGCGTGCGTGCGTGCGTGCGTGTGAGAGAGAGATTGTGTGTAAGTGTGAAAGAGTACAAGAATGAGTTTTGTGTTTCTACTCCTGCCATTCTCACACGAGGGTGCAATTCTTAAATGTGATCTAACAAAGGTAAAGAGAGAATATTAACCATATATGCTGTTTATATTGCTTGTAATTGGGATGAAGTAAACATCTGTTGAGTATTTTAACATAAAATTTTTTATTGTGTTGAATTAAAAACCCAAAAATGCAGCGGGTCCACCAGACCCACGAACACTGGCTGAGTAACAAAAATATGAACACCACACAAGGGTTAAAAAAAAAAGATACTACAAAAAACAAAAGGTCACATATCTAGATCATGCACCTACTTGAGGATTTAAGGAAATATGGTCCTTGAATTAAGTTAATGTAAATTAAGTTCACCTACGTTGAATTCTTTGATAAGATGTCCCCCCTTGTTCTCCAAGGTATTCTATAAGACACCGAAGAACAACCTCTCTGGTCCTCTCAATTGAAGAGTGCACTGAGTCCTGGGGAGAAATGCAACAACTGATAAGTCAATCACTAAAAACTAACTAAATAAACAAATACAAATAAAATTGCCTTGCCTCTGATCAATTTGTAAAACAAAAAACAAAACAAAACAAAACACAGCATCTTAAAGACATGAGCTGTTATTAGTTTTTCCTTTTCTAAAATAGGGCAGCAGCTCTGGAGGACAATGGTCTATCTTTCAGTTTGATGTCCTTATTCATATAATTTGGAAATCTTATGGAACAAAGCTACTTCTAATTTTGAAAAATTACTGTACCTGCAGCAGTTCCATTATGATCTCCAGTCTTCTTCCAAGTGCTCCACCTTTGGCACGAAATAGCGTCAGTAGCTTGGGAGTGTGAAGGTCTAACGCAGACATAAATTTCGGTTCCAGAAGTACAGTAGTTGTTCTTTGAAATTCTGCATTGATCTGAAACACAAAGGCAACAAAAGAGACAAAGGTATCACATCAGTCCTTAGCCTCTTAAACCTCTTTCATATAAACTGTCTAACATTCAATACCAAAGTAAGAGTATTTTTTTACATCTTGAAGTCAATTTGACAAAATTATTTGGAAGCAATCCCATACAGGGTCGTCGGTTTCACATTTTCATTATTTCTTAACTGGAATTACAAATTCCAACTTACTTGATAAGGGTCAAAAAGGGCAGGCCAGCGGTCCTTCATGTCTCGAACAGTTGGACACAGATTGATGATTTCATGCCGTCTGAGGGCAAATGTTTTGCTCATTTGATCTTTGACTACATTTTCATTGTTCTTCTTTTTTGACTCTGTGACCAGCTCTTCCCTTACTTTCTCCAAGCTCTGCTCATTTTCACCAGCTGGGTAGGGTGGCAGATAATTGACCTCTGCTCTTTTTGCCTTTTTCACATTTTTGGCAGACTTCCTGTCAGCAGGGCATTTATGTTTTAGAGCATTGCATGTAACATCTGGAATACCAAAGCCTCCTAACTTGGTTCTGTAGTTGGCCGTCTTGTATTTAATACTATTCTGCCAACCAATGACGCCTGAAGAGCTCCCGGGATCTTTCAGACATGGGTGCGCCTTGATAAGTGCTTCAGCGACAGAAAGACGATTCTGGAGTGATGGATAGGGAGTGTATGTATAAATGGACTGAGCTAGCTTTTCAAGTATGTCTGACTTGATGTTTGGCACAGTCAGCAGTGTGCCCTCTTTTCTATAAACTTCATTTGCTCGTTCAAGAATCATTTCGGTTTCAACAGAGAATCGTGGAATAATGAAATCAGTTGGCCATGGTTTCTTTTGTAGGCTGCTGCTTGCTGACATGATGGCTGAGCTTTCAGATGATGAATCACATGAGCCACAGGAGTCTTGTACAGTGGAACTTGTGGAGGCAGGATCATGGGATTGCTCTGAGGTGAAACTTTCATCGTAGCTGTCATTGAGTGGTAATGGGTACAAATTGAGAACAACTGGATTGATTGTCACAACCTTAATTGTGGATTTGTGTGTAATTTCAGCAGTGGAGTTGAGAGTAAAAAAGTCATCAAAATCTGGATCTAAATACTGCAGGCTGAAGTCGTCGGGTATACTTAATGTCTGCTTGATGGCCAAGTTCAGGTCCTCCACTGTCTCTGGTATTCCGTATGGAAGAGTCAGTTTCTCTATTCTGTGACCAAAGAGGACCCGGAGCATTGCTGAATCCATGTCAGGTGGCCTAGTGAGAAGAAAATAGTCTTTAAAAAAAAAAAAAGGTTATACCTCCATTAAGCACCAAATTTACAAATTTACAAACCCCTCAAAAACAAGTGATGTGTGGGCATCCGTTTTTTGTAAATAAGCCAATTCACAAAATCACCAACACCCTACAGTTTATGATAGAGGGAAAAGATAGAATCTACAATGTACAACAAATGTAACGTTTCAGTGTAACCACACGCATTCCTGCAAGTCTGTAAGCTGCAAGTGGATAGACATCTTGAAGGCTGAGGTGATGAACAAGATCCACTTCATTATAGGTTTCCAACAGAAAAGATCTGAGGTGCTCCAGGTACCAAGCATTGAGTTTTTTGACAATGAAGTAAAGACTGTTTTCCAAGATCAACATCTGTATGATCTCTACAAAGTCTGGGAGCCCTCCTGTAGAACCATACGTCAAGATCATCCCAGCTGAATACCTTGTTCCATGGTATGTCAAAGTGTTTGACAACTGTACACTTGTTAGCTGAGGGAACAGTTTCTTTACAGACTCCTGGATGTCAACATGTAGTACTTCCAAAGGCAAAGATGACACTTTACTGGTTACCAGGGCAGGCTTAGCCATATTTCTTTGCCAATTGTAAGCCATCATCAGCTGATGTTTTGTTGAAAGTGATGCCAAGACATTCCTGAAATTGCTTGAGAACCTCACAACACGCTTGAAGAACTTATGCTTGGCCTCAAAGCGCATAGTCCACAGTCCAACTAGAGGACCAAAGGCTTCTATGAGCGCGGGATAGTGCTCCAAAAAATGGTGTTTGGGTGTCAATCTTAAATCAGGGAAAACTTCTTGCAGTCTATGACGATGCTCAGATATTTTTTGGTCAAGATAAGCAACACTTTCAACGGAGTGGAGAGGGGCCACAGAGAGCTCTACAATGTCCTTAAGGGTCATGAGAATTTGCCACGCTGGATCATCAGAGGGTATCCTTGGGCCAATGATTAGTGGCAGTGACCTTATGAGAGCCCAGTTCTCATGACCATTTCCTCCTATAGTACCACGACTACCAAAATTTTCTGGGATGGGTTGAGGGCGGTCAAGATTGTCTGTAAACTCAAACGGAAATTGCTTTATTAAGTCATTAACTTCTGATAATGTGAAGTATTTGTTCTTAATGAAAGTATTCAGACAGTGTGCTATTTCTTTAGGGACAATGCCTTCAAATAGGTCGTGGAGTATATCAGGAGGGCAACCTCTAACAAAACTGAAGTGACTCAGCTTCTTAGTCAGTGGGCGAGCTTTCTTGACTCCATAGCAATGAGGCAAAGTGGGGTCATCTTCTACAGTTTTGAGATGCAAGTTATGGGTTTCCTCAGTCCGGGGTGGAAATTCCCCACAGCGTACCGCCTTTTGAGAGTATTCAGTCCACCAAGAGAGTGTGCACCAAGATTGTCTGCTGCCACACAATATACTGTGCCTTTTATGTTCTTTCCAGCACAGGCAACAAAAACTCCTTCTTGTTCCAAAACAGACAGATCTTTCAAGAGAGGCTCTAAAACAATCAAAAACAAGTTTAACGTCAACGGCTTTGCAGAGAATGGCCAAGTTTATTGCAGAAAGAGTAGAGCGCAGTCCAGGTGGTACATTTGCCAGGATCCAATAAACTGCAGTGATCTTGTGTTTCTTACATGACGTCCCTAAAGGGTTGCAAACCTCGAAATCATCAGCATAGAGAATTAACGCTATTCTTGGTTCATCTACAGCAAAAAATGGATTTTGTTTGAAATTTTTCCCATCTTGAAATGATTCATACTGAGTGGATGAGATTGTTTTTTTCAAAACCTCATGTGCAATATCCTTATTGGTCAATATATGCTCCAAGGTCTGAAGAAGGGGCACATATTGAAAGCTGAGATTCTCCTGCGAATCAAGGATGTACTCTACTGGCTGGACAAATTCAAACTGTGTCTTGAAATACTGTCTTCTCTTATACACAGAACCAAAGGGCCCATCTTCTCCCAGTGCCTTGCTTGTAGGGTGTGACTTGCATATTTCCAGCACCAATTCGTTAACAAGGTCCTCCTCCACAGCACAATTATACTTTTTCAAACTTGTATCGACAAGCTGACGGATTACTGGAGCAGAAGCGGTATATATAAAATAAAGCTCCTCAACCAAATCATCAATACATTTTCCAGAAACGTTGTGCACACTTTCCAACTTCAAGAGAAGTGAGCCAATTCTTTGGTGAATTTCATTTGATATATCTACAGGAGGATTTATAATGGTATCACTATCATCATGATCACTATCACCTGGGACTAAAGAGTCAGTCTCATTTGGTAAAGTTTGGTGTTCACCAATGATATCTGGCTTCAAGTCTTCAAGTGAATGAGGGTTGTGCTTTCTGCTTTTGTGCACAAAAAATGTTCCATATATATTGGTCTTAAATGTACATCCAACAAAAACACACTCTACGGTTTCATGACTCCTTAGGTGATTGCCAGGGTGTTGGAAATATTCTTTTTCAGTGGGATATTTAGCTGAGCAAATAACACATGTGAAAGAGAGGACTACTCCCGGCCCCTTAGCTTCATCCTCTGCATGATATCTTGACAAATGTGTGCAGAGGGCACTTAATGTTTTAAAGGAGCATGGACAATAATAATCAAAACAAGGTACCGAATTTCCAATCTCAAACGTCCTGTGCTGTAGTCTGTAATGCTGCAGAAGATAACCCCTTGTTGTCTCTCTGAATCCACAGACTTTACACTGCCACCTCATTTGGCGGCACCTAAGGAAAACACAAAGTTTTAGATATGAGAAGTGCCTTTCAGTTTCACATTTCTACAGATATAAATCATCCCTGAGTGAAAAATTAAATTAATTCATGCAAAATTTACATATTCAGATAGATCCTGGATTTTTTAATTGGGGAAAAGGAGTTGATGTCATTTTAAAGGATTAGTTCACCTCAAAATAAAATTTCCTAATAATTTACTTACCCTAATGCCACCCTAATGCCATTGGATGGCATTGGGGTGAGTAAATTATTATTCCAAGTAGTCTTTAAAAAAAAAAAAAAAAAAAAAAAAAAAAAAAAAGGGGGCAGAGTGCTCTGAGACACTGAGGGTGTGTCCGCTGAAGGCGCCGAAAGCACAGGAGTTCAGCCTCTAAGCCTAAAGTCATGCAGAACTCCCCAATAAAAATACGCAAATTGAAATAAGCCTTCAGGACAAGTAAAATGATGATATTTTAAAGAATAAAGTGACGGTAGGGGCCACTGTTTGATTCAACAACTATTTTGTGGTTAAATGTGGACTTATTTAGGTAAAAATATAACTTAAATTACTAGCTAGCTAGTTAAAAAGACATTCATCTTTAGGTTAAATGACCATTTTTTCCAATTGAGTTCGGCGGCCGGCTCACAAAACTCCAAATATCAAACTAAACACCGCTAATCAGATATGAAACAGTATTCTGTTACTAAAATGTTTTCAGAAACTTTTAATGTACGATTTAGCTGTAAAATGAGAGAGTTTGTGCCATGTTAAGCGTCCACCCATCCTGCTAAAGTTACGTTAACTAACTAGTGCTAACTTAAGTGCTAGCCGCTATGGACGGCAGTGGTGGAATGTAACTTAAGTGCTAGCCGCTATGGACGGCAGTGGTGGAATGTAACGAAGTAAAAATACTTTGTTACTTTACTTAAGTACATTTTTCACGTATCTGTACTTTACTTAAGTAGAATCAATAGTGCATACTTTTGACTTTTACTTCGTTACTTTTTGCAGCAATTATTATACTTTCTACTCCACTACATTTCTACAACGTTTCGTTACATTTTCGTTACATTTTCTGATCAGTTTTCCCCTTGCCAATACAGGGATTGAAAAAAATCTCCATGTTTTCGGTGCTGACGCGTTCATGTAACATGTAACTGTGGCGCTGCCAATAAAGCACCTAAAAGCTGTCACAAAGAACCGGCAAAAGTAATGATTATGAATATGTAAAATATAACAAGGAGACATTTTAATTGATGCTGACGCGCGATCTTTGCAGTGAACGCGCCAGAGAGAAATGCACATTTCATACGGATTACATGCAGAGAACAGTCTGTTTTCTTTCGTTTTGAATTGTTCTGTTTAAAAGTACACATTTAAAGTTTTCTATATATATATTTACGTCTCAGGTCTGTGAGGCAAGTACAGACCTGAGTTTCGGTTCATGAGTTTCACCAGTTTACGCGGCCGCGCCTCCGTGTCCTGATCTATTTTCTGCTATATTTACTTATTTATTAAATCCTGGCAATTTGGTTGATGAAACATTGATTAAAATTAAGATACAATTAACCCTCTGGGGTCTGGGGTGTTTTTGGGGTCCTTGAGATGTTCTGACATGCCCTGACATTTGTGCTTTTTTCAGTTGCTTATAAACATATTAATGGCAAAAAAAAATGACACACTATTTAGCACAAACAGGACTACCATAATATGTGAGCAACAAGAATGTACATGTCTGCATTTTTGAGAGAATAATGTTTATGCGTGGTTATTGAAAAAACTAAAAACTAAAGTTTCTGAAATAAGGCCACAAAACACATACTAAATATGTGGCAATAAGACTTTTGACTAATGGATTTCATCGCCTAGTGTTTTTTCTTCAAAATGATATGAAAATCATCCTGCCTAATCATCCACAAAAAAACGATACATTGATTTTAGTTTTGTGAAACACTTTTAGTTTGGATAGCCAATATGCGGATGGGGCGTAAACGCTCCAACAGCATCATGCATATGTAGTAGTTCACACCTGGTGAGACTACGTCCCTGCATACTTAATGAGCCATTCATTCAGGTGACGTGTCACCTATAGCTAACTTAAATATACAAGCTTCATAAAAATGATCATTCTAGGAGAAAATTTCAGATGGCATTTAGAGGCTTTTGCATCTGAATTCTTCATATATACACACACACATATATATATGCATGCACATACATACTTTATAATCTTTTCAAAACTAGTCAATGTCTTTCAAAACTAAAGTATACATTTTATCATACGTATTTCAAAGTAAAGGATTCATTAGTTAGTTGATGACTTTATTTTTGACAAAACACATACAGTATATATTCCTCATCTCAGTATAGCAATAGAGTTTGCTAAAAGCTGTTCATTCAATACAGCAGTATTTGAAAATCGATCATATTTTGTAAAATTACATTTATATTTGCATTTATGTCAAAACCTAGACACTTTTAAACATCAAAAGGACATTTATTAATATGTATTCGTGTCAAAATGACAAATAAACAGATTTTCCTATTCAATTTTGCATGGAAACGCTTCCAAGACGCTTGCGTGTCGCGTGAAAAATAGGCGTCGGTTCTATTTCTAGAATGCACGCGTTTTCCACGCGGCTCGTGCCGCGCCTGAGACGCGCGTCTCACACAGGCAGTGTGCAAACTCTAAACTGTTAACATGGATGGGAGCCGAAATAAAAACGGACACGCCACGCAGCTGAGACGCTTACGCCACGCATCCAGTGTTTCACCGGCCTTATCCAGCGGATGTGGGCGTTTCACAGGTTTGTATGGATCGCCTCACATTTGCGTTTGAATAGCGCGGTCTCCGTAGGCGGAGTCACATTAAAACTTAATTAGCTGAGATGAGAACGACTGACATCTCTCTCTTTACATACATATTATACAAACTGTGAATATTTGTTTTTTATAAAAATTACTTCATTTGAAAGAAGATAATTCAAGCTTCATGCCTGTGTGACTGTATGCCTGTTTGACTGAGTATTCGCTGAGTTACAGTTCATTTTCGGACGCGTTTCAGAATTGACTTCACTGACGGAGAGTAGGCAGAACTCGCATCATGTTTATTTTTCTTTATTTGGCGAAAAGCACAACACTTTGTTTTTATTATGAGCATACACAAAAAAAATACACACTAAACAGGATCGATTGATGTATAACACAAGCATATAAGATAAAAAATTATTTTTATTTTTTTTATTTTTTTTGCACTCATACGAAAAAAAACGAGCCTATCGCGCCGGCGCGATAGCCGACCTCAGGGGGTTAATACGAAACGAAATTCACTTTAAATAAGGGCTTTTAACCCTCTGGGGACCAAAAACGCGCCCGCGCGTTTTGCTCGTTTTTTTTTTTTAGCAATGAAAATAAACACTAAATGCTCTGTTAATTTTGATCTTTCATTTTCGTGTAATACATCAATCGATCCTGTTCAGTGTCTATTTTTTTTCTGTATACTCACAATAAAAATAAAGTGTTTTGCTTTTTGACAAATAAAGAAAAATTAACATGATGCGATTTCTGCCTTCTCTCTGTCAGTAAACTCCCATTTGAAACGCGTTCGAAAATGATCTATAACTCCGCGAAAATTCAGTCAAACAGGCAAGCAGACCCACGGGCATAAAGCTTGAGATCGCATCTTTTAAATGAAGTCATTTATATAAAAAACAAATATTCTCAGCTTCTGTAATCTGTATAAAAAGAGAGCGACTCCAGTCAACCTCATTACGAGATGATTCACAGTAATGTGACCACGCCCCGGAGAGCGCGTGCTATTCAAACGCAAATTCTGAGAACCATTTCAGAGCTGTGAAACGCCCACATCAGCTGTAAACAGCGCGTCGCGATCGAGTGAGACATTATAGCCTACCTTATGGAGAAAAGATTCCTCAGAACAGTGCTGATGAGGAGCAATATCTCCTGAAATGAGGAACAGATTCCGCTGAGGAGTGAGGTAGGCTGTTTTCTTTTCTCACGTGTGGAATAACGTTATGGAATAACGTTAGTGTAGGCCTATGCAAACCGCAAAAAGATGAATCGCATTTCTATAATATGACTCGCCTTTCTGTGAGATGAATGAAGGGTACATATTTGTAAAGACTGTTTAGCCTAAATATGAATCGCGCGTCTGTGTGTAAAATAATAAACTGCTTTGCTATAGCCTACTGAGATGAGTAAAAATCGACTGGAATATGTTGAAATAAAATGTATTTGTATAAGCAACGTATTAAACTGCAAATTAGCATTTATATGCCCTAATATTTCATAAAAACAACATTACAGTCAGGCGAAGTATGAAAGACAACATTTTGTTGACTAGACTAGGGTACAGTTTTTAGGCTACTGTAGAATATACCGCCACATCAAAAAAGCTTTTGTTTAGCAATTTCTGCTCATATCTAACGTTATATATATATAATATATAATATATATATATATATATATATATAATATATATATACTATTTTTGTCAAAAATAAAGTCATAGACTAAGATGTTAGATGTTCCAATGTTGGCTATATTCAAACTAATGAATACATATGATAAAATGTAGGCCTATAATCTTTTTTTTTTTTTTTTTTTTTACAAAGAAAGAGTACACTTGAAATATTGTTGAAATTGTAATTATTGTTGTAATTGTAACATTTTTAATAAAATAGCAAAACATATTTACAAGAGAGATGTAAGCGAAATCTTAAATGGTCAATATAAGTCTTCTTCTAAATACATCTTTTGTCCTTGCATTGTGGCTCAGTCAGTGTCACACCTGAATGAATGGGCATTAGGCAGAGTCATTATGCAGAGTGGGTGGGACAAACTACTCCTCCTCCACGCCCCCCTCGCATAATGGCTTTCCAAGCAAAACCTGTTTTACACCATTTAAATCAATGTATTTTTTTTGTGAACGATAAAGCAAGACTATTTTCACATAATTTTGAAGCTAGAACTCAAAGGGACAACATCCATTAGTCAAAAGTCTTGTGGACACATATTTAGTATGTGTTTTGTGGTCTTAATTCAGCAACTTTCATTTTTATTTTTTCCAATAACCACGCATAAACATTATTCTCTTAAAAATACAAACATCTACATACACGTTGCTCGCATATTATGGTAGCCCTGTTTGTGCTATATAGAGTGAATTTACACCTTAGCCATTAACCCTCTGAGGTCGGCAAACGCGCGGGCGCGTTTTGCTGGATTTTCTCCACATTGTAGCACTATAAACTTAAATTACTCCGTCATTTATGGTCATACAGAAAAAAGAAATATAAAAAAAGAATCTGTGATATTTCTACTTTTGTATGTGTCCACTTACAATCAAATCAAAACATTGTGCTTTTGTAAAATAATGAAAATAAACAGGGTGTGCGTTCTGCCTCTCCGTCGCGGTGAACTTTTTTTTCTTGAGCACGTCTATAAACTGAAACAAAACTCAGCGAATACTTGTCACACATTTATGAGCCATACACCTTTATAAACATTTAAGTGTGTACTTTTAAATGATCGGGTTCAAAACGAAAACAAATATTTTCTGTTTAAGTAATTTGTATAAAACCAACAAGATGTCCAGCTTCTCAAACGCTTGCTCATTACAGTTAATTTGGCCACGCCCACTCGCGCAAAAGATATTCACATGCAAATCTCCACATGGAACGCGAACGCGCTCGTTACCTCAACAACAAAACACCAAAACACTTCACTTCACTTTTCGTTGAGTTTGAAAGACGCGCCTGAGCTTACATTGGATTTAGGCTACCTCAGAAGAAGAAGAACGCGATTTGAAGACAAGAAAGATTTAAGGTAAGAAATTCTTACATGTTTGTTATTGTTGCATAAATGTCACATTGCAGTTGAACTGTTGCTAGATATATGGTGAATACTATAATATTTAGACCCGTGTTTACTGTTACTGTGTTTGTGGATATCTGGTCAAACGTAGATATGTATATGGTAACCATAATGTTTTATATTTGAGCGCGATCGCGTTTGAATGTATCAGATTTTGCAGCGCGATCGCGTTTGAATGTATCATTTGAAAATTTGAAAAGCAAAACACACCAAACGGCTTCATGTTTTTACCATTATCTCATTTCATATCATCATAACGAATGGAAACATTTGAAGTAACATGATAATCAATATATTTTTCTCTAGCTTGGTTGTTACTGAAATATTTTGGAAGATTTATACTGCTATCTATTGTTATTATTATTTTACCCAGCACTGCGCATAGCCTATGCCTACAAGGCACAACAAACCTGGTGTTCATTATATTATATATTGTTGGAAACATTTGTGTGTGTGTGTGTGTGTGTGTATGTGTGTATTTTGTGAATTTTAAAAAGCAATTTTAACCAGAAAAATCTAATATTTATTTCCAAAATCGTGCAGGCCTTTCTCTTGATATCAGTATGTTCACTTTTTTTTTAGGGCCCAGATGCCACTGAGTCCTGCCGACTTCAACATTCACATGAGTCTCTGGAACATGAACATGGTAAAGTGAAAATCTTGGAAATGAAAGGTATGTACAATGTTTTTAGGAATGGCACAAAGGTCTCTGTCTTTCAATAAGTGATTTTTTGCCATTTGTTGTGTCTATTTGGATTATGTTGTGTAAATAAATCCAAACAATCTAAAAGCCATTCTTTTTTAAATCTCCTCATTTACAGTATTGTGCAAGGTTGCTCAGAATGATAGGGGCCTGATAGCTCCTAATAGGGCCGTTAGGGGAGGTTCTTTGTCTTTCTCAGGTGAGAAAAGCCATACATATTAATGAGCTCTCGCATAAGGCTTATTCACACAAAACACGTCGTAACAATTTTAAATCAATATATTGTCTTCTCTGAATGAGCAGTCAGGGTGATTTTCACATAGTTTTGCAGCAAATATTCTAGGCTACGTCATACAATTTTCAAAAGTCTTGTGAAGAAATAATCAGTAGGGGTTTCATGGCCTTATTTCAGTGAGAATTTTTTTTTGTATTTTCACAAACCACGCATAAATGTCATTATCTCAAAACTACAAACTTTTACATACATGCTGTTGATATATTATTGTAGCAGAGTTTGTGCTGAATACAGTGTAATTAGACTTTAGCCATGAAAATGTCACAAGTAACAGAAATAACCAGAAATGTCAGAGCATGTCAGAACACCTCCAGGGCCCAGAAAACAGCTCAGACCTCAGAGGGTTAACATGTTTATAAATAACTGAAAAAACCACAAATGTCAAGGCATGTCAGAACATCTCAAGGGCCCCAAAAACACCTTGGTCCCCAGAGGGTTAAAGGTGCTATACCTTTGTCAAATGGTGCTATGTAGAACCATAAGAGGTGCCATATAGCACCTTGGTTGTTTACAATTGCTTCAACAAAGATGGTGCTCAACAGTACCCAACAGTGGTTCTTTGGCTCGTAATAATAGGGGAACCTCTTTTGGTACTATATGGCACTTAAGAAGCTTTATAGCACATTTGTCAAATGGTGCTATATAGAACCATTTATGTTTATTTATTTTTTTTACATTTTTGAAGTAGTAGGGCCCATTATCATGCCAGATACTACAATTGATGAGTCAATATGCTTCTAAATGACAATTATTTACAAGATGGATAATTAATTTCTTACCAAATCGTGGCTTAAAAGATTCAAAATCCTGTACTAAAAGCTTACTGAGAAACAAAATACATTACACATTACACTTTCAAAATAGTTTAATTCATTTCTTTAAGTTGCAAATAAAAACATTAATAACACTTGCTAACTGAGTTGTATACCCTAAAAAATAGAAATTGGAACTGGTAGAGGCCCAGAAAGAGAAAAAGAGAGAGAGAGACTCCTGTCTATGCACAGATTGAGTTGTACTAGAGTTCTCAACGGGCCTGAAAATTACAACCCGACCCGACCCGGCCCGTGGCTTTTAAAGCCCGGACCCGATGTAACCCGACACATAAACATGAATTATCTGCCCGAACCCGGCCCGCGGCCCGACGCCGCGTCAGATTTTTTTTTCTCTCATACACGTATTATCATGACCAGCAGATGGGAATTCAAATCAACCTTTAATGTTCATGCCTTTTAACAATACAAACAACTGAAACAATAAACTTTAAATATATAAATAGGCTGTAGTAGCGACGGTGAATTCACCTGCGGCAAGTTTACTTCTCACCAACTCCATCTTCTTCTCCAGACTAAAGGCGTGCACGCAGCGGCGTCAGGTCTGCCGCCGCCCCTCTCCATGATGCACGTTACACGCAGCAGCAAGACTTTCTTTACGGTGAACAGCAGCGATGATTAATAAATGTTTTTTTTTTTTTTTACTGAGCGGAAAAGATTAAGCCCGAGGTCCGACCCGACCCGAGTCATTTGATTATATTTTCGACCCGAACCCGGCCCGAACCCGCGGGTCCCGTCGGGTTTGTCGGGCCGACCCGACCCGTTGAGAACTCTAAGTTGTACACCCTTTTAATCGTGACAGGAAGTCCGGCTGTATGCTTCATTTTTAAAACAACGCACTCCAAAAAGGTCATTGTCTTTTTCAGTCCTTTAGGATATTGGATCCCAAACAGAAAATACACACAAAGGACGAGGCCCAATGCCATCGAGATGTCCTCACTCTCTTCTGTAATTGACTGGCCATCCAACATGATCACAATGTGGTCGTACTGCATGGGATGACCCTCCCTGCAGCCTTTATCAGATGGTCCTCGGTCATTTCTGACCGAAGAATTTTCTGTTTTGAATTTCTAAAAATCACAGCTTCATCGGAATGTTATGAAACTTGGTGACTTTTATGGCATTAGGTATGTGAACACAAAAAAAAATCGAGGTCATGATCCCAGCATGCTAAGTGGTCGTAAAAAAAATTGTAACGATTTTGGTCTTCGGTCAAAAATGACCGACCCATAGGAAATGAATGGGAATCCCATCTTGCATCATGTGGATTTGTCTGAGGTGCAAGCCCTGAGAAAACCTGGTAGTGAAGATAAGTGCATAGCTTATGTTTCATATTACAGACTGCTTCATTTAACATGCCCAGAAGTTATGGGGTGTTTTAGGTGTGATGACAGAAGTGACTGTTCATTTAAAAATAACACAATTAGTATACAGCATCTGTTATATCAAGACTGGAGAGTATTTCTTTACTGAAAGCCAAGAATGGCACTGAAGGCTCTTCTCATTGGCAAAGATTTTTTAACTCTCCTACCAACTAGCTTTAGATTAGTTTTTTCTAACTATTTTTTTTTTCTTAACCAAATGCAATCAAAACAAATGCATTGAATTAAACAAACTTAAACATAATGTGGTTCATTTTCTGCCTCTGTGGCTTTGATGTCTGCATTCCCTGGATAAAGCGTAAGGGAATACAGTTGCCACAGTAGCGCTACAGCGTGTATACACCAGACACGATACATGGACCCTTGCAAAGCACTTTGACTCTGTCAGAAATAGAAAGGGGAATCAGTTTATTGTCGGGAATTTGACATGTCACATCGCACTGCGTCGCATCCAGTGTAGACAATATTACTGACTATAACGGGTTATATTGTCTTTGGCGCATCGCGTTACGCCGCTCGCGCCCGGTGAAGACACAGTGACTACGTTTACATGCAGCCAATTACCCGTTCAAAACCGGAATATTAGCAATAACCCGGTCGCGCATGTAGGGCTGTCGCGATAACCGCAATATCGCAATACCGCGCTATTGACAAGCAAACCGCAGAGGAAGGATAACAACCGCAGAAACCGCGGCAACCACAGTGTTCAGGTTTTTTTTTTTTTTTTTTTTTTTTATGAGGCTGTGGCCTTCTTGTTTTACAATTTGTCACTGTGCATTCAATGTTAAATAAATTAATGATACAATTTGGTTACGACTGTTATTTTCCCGCGAACCGTTGTAGCTGTTTCGTTTCTTTTGAATAGACTGAAACGATGGCAGGCGCTCTCGTCCCAAAACCTAATGTCACGTCGCTAGTTTGTGAACATTTCGGCTTTCAACCCAATGAAAAGGGCGAGCCAGCGAATTTAGATGAGCCGATATGCAAAATTTGCGGCAAAAAGGTTCCTGTGACACGCGGCAATACATCTAATTTGAGGTGTCATCTTGCTAACTGTCATCCAGCCATTGAAGCGCAGCTGCCCCCTCAAGCATCAGGTCGCGGAGCAACATCAAAAAGAACAGCTGAGACCGGTACCGGCCGACGGCTAGGAGTAGCTGAAGCCTTCGCGAAATCTGTAAAATACAGCCGTGAAAGTAACAGGCATAAATGCCTTACAGCCGCTGTAACGCAGTATCTAGTTCAGGAGATGGTTCCATTCAACACGGTGGAGAAACCTGCATTCAAGTCAATGCTTCAAACATTTGACAAGCAGTACGAGTTGCCGGGCAAAACTTACTTTTCAGAAACTGCTGTGCCGAAAATGTACAGCAGGGTAAAGACATCGATCAAAAGCGAGCTTATGAATGTTGATTACTTTTCTGCCACAACCGATATGTGGTCAAGTGTCAATATGACTCCTTATATGAGTCTAACGGTTCATTATCTCAGCATGGAATGGATTCTGAAATCACGCTGCCTCGAAACAGTGTTTATGCCCGAAAACCACACGTCCGACAATATTTCGGATGCTCTCCGGCACGCATTTGAAGAGTGGTCCCTGGATGAGAAGAAGCTGGCCTGTATCACTACAGACAACGGGTCCAACATCGTTGCAGCAGTCAAAAAGTTGAACTGGCCGTGGCTGAACTGCTTTGGTCACAATTTACATTTGGCAGTTACAAACGCAATGGCAAGCGTAAAGGACCGCACAGCCCGAGCAATGGGCCTGTGTCACACATTGGTCAGTACATTTTCTCAGAGCTGGTTGAAGAGAAGAGGCGAAAGCACAAGCGGAACTTCAAATTCCTCAGCATGGCCTCATACTGGTAAGTTATAAATGTAAACTATTTGCTAACTTATTGATCATGTTATTAGGCAATAAATAAAAATGAAATTATAAAAATTAAACAATATAGCCTATACTGTTACAATAGGATACTTGAATGTATTTTTCGTTTAAAATAAATATTTTGAAACGAAAATTATTTCAAAAGGTAAGATATATTGAAGAAATAACATTTAGGCTAAGCTTCAGCTCAATTTAACGTCAATATACGCCTATCTGTCTGTGCACATTTAGCCTAATTAATATGCATTATTTTGCAGTCGGGGTAATTTAAATGTATTTTTTGTTTAGAAAAAAATATATTGAAACGAATAAATAATTAAAAATGTAGCCTAGTCTATCATTTATTTTGGTAGGCTACTTAGATGTTGTCCTTGGCTAATTTCTGTTCAATGATTTAACGGCCAATACTCTTTTCAGGATTGCGCTACGAGACGGGGCACCAAACAAAAAATGGTGGAAAGGGTTTTGGAGCAAATCCCGGCTATCAGAAGAGTTTTGGATGAACGGAGACACCAACATCTAAATCCAAGCTGGCAGGACATCGCTGTCCTTGAGTCCGTGAATGCAGCACTGAAACCCGCGGCTGAGTTTACGGATCTGCTGTCTGGCGAAAGCTACGTTACAGTGTCTTCAGTCAAACCCGTCCTGAAGCTCCTGACAGAAGATATGCTTAAACCATCAAACGAGGATACCACCTTAACATCGGACATAAAGCACAAAATGTGTAGTGTTCTACAGGGGAAGTATGAACCAGCTGCCTTACAAAAACTTTTGGCAAAGGCGTGTTGTTTAGATCCTCGATATAGGGGCGATCATATCAGTGACACGGAGACAAAATCCGCACTCATCGAAGAGATGGCGGGAGTGGAGGACGAAGAGACCGCTGCCAGTGCGTCAGTGGTTGGAGACGAAGGGCAAGCGGTGGTGCCACCTGCAGCAAAAAAAAAGACTCTTGGAGACCTGCTGAAGTCACGGACAACCTCCGCGTCAGCGCCCATTCCCAAGAGAGCGCGAGCAGATAACGAGCTCACACGCTATCTGCATGAGGAGTGCATCGACTCCAACGCGAATCCACTGTCCTGGTGGCGCGATAATCAGTCTAGATTTCCGCTGCTGTCCAAAGTCGCGCGCAAATACATGTGTATTTGTGCAACGAGCACACCGTCGGAACGGGTTTTCAGTGCCGCGGGGAATATTGTTACCCTCGTGCGATCCTCCCTGAAACCACATAAGGTTAATATGTTGGTTTTCCTAGCACGAAACAAGGACATGATAACCCAGGTCTAAACCACATTCATTACCGAGTGATATTTAGTTTATTCTCTGCATTTTCACTTAGGTCTACACGTTGTTTTCATGTGATAGCCTACTTAACAATTCTTTCGTTTTTCAAATTAGAAAAAGCCGTTTTCTTATTGCTTGTTTTCATGTAAAAACTTGAAACTTTTTTTTTCAACAAGCCTACTTTAGGACTTTTTTTTTTTAATGGGAAAAGGCATGTTCTTGTTGTTGTTTGGCATTTAACAATAAACAAAAATGTAGCGTGTTAAAACGTGTCTCTCTGTCTGTTAAAAAGCAACAATAAATGCTACATAACTCAAAAATAGCCCCCCCCCCTCCCCCCGGCGGTAATACCGCATATCGCGCTATTGAGCCACCCAAAATAACCGCAAGGGAAATTTCTTAACCGCGACAGCCCTACGCGCACGGCCATGTAAACACCGGCAAAAACCTGAATATGCTCACCTTAGCTCGCCTTATCTGAGCAAAATAGCTACGTAACTAAGGTCAATTGTTATAATAAATAGTAATGCTACTCATTAGTACCACAATTGCTGCCTAACATGCACTGTCCCTGATAAATAAGTAAAATAAACGTCAAATTAATGTAAAGTAACGTTGTAAGGCTGTGTCTATTGCTATAGTATTTATGCTATTCTGTTGCTCACTAGATCTCGCAGCGATGTTATTACTTCTGTGGCGAATTCAAATGCTTTCTTTACTGGATCTCTTATTAGCAGCGTGTAGTAACAGTGTCGCATGATCACGATCGGCTCGCGCTGCACTGTTCCAAACTGATAAACAACGGTCCTTCAACCACACAATAACGAGCAGTTTCGTTCCGCTTGCATTACGTTTGCCATTTGATGTTGGGCAATGTTGTGGTCGCGCCGGCGTCTCTACATTATGAGCGCGCTTGCCACGAGCAACGCGCCTACATTTGAAATAACGAAATTTTGGTCGGCAGGAAAAATGGTCCAACAAACCGTTCGGTTCGAAAATGCGTACCGAAAACCGAACCGAAAGCCTCGTACCGAACGGTTCAATACGAATACGCGTATCGTTACACCCCTAAATATTAGTGTCCGAAATTATGTCATAACACATTTTAATTTTGTCGCAAGTATAAAATCTAAAATTCTGGTTTAATAACATTAATAGAAAATTAATAACATACCTCTTACATTTAACAACCAAACAAGATTTCAAATGCTGTTTTCATGTATTACCTACCTTTGGGAAGGAGTGGGCATTCTGGAACAGATGGGACTGCCTGAGTGCATTGGCCTCATGCGCAGAACCAGGCATTTTGCAGCTCACACTCCAGAAGCTATGGGAAAATGATCACAGTGAATCAAAGTGTAATTGGGGCTGCTTGATTATGGCAAAAATTATAATACCAGTTCTTTCAGGTCAATAATGAGATCATAATTATTTGAACATCACAGACTCCCTGGAGGATATAGGAGGGCCATCCCTTCCTATTTATGAAGTCCCTGTAGCCATCACTTGGAGGCAAACAAGGGATGTGACTCCCATCCACACAGCCTATGATAAAAAATAAAATAAAAATAAGTTTACACACTGCAGTGTAGCCTACACACATAGTACAGTTCACATTTAGCCTACTCTCAGAAAACTGCGCTGAAATTATCAAGGAAATATTTTTACCTATGATTTGAGGAAGGGAGTGGGCCTGTTTAAATCTTTCTGCGATGGTACATGCCTCCTCCAAAGTGGGTACTCTGATAAGTGTTTTGATGACAGAGTCGACCATTCCGTGGCAGAATAAATACACCATCTTCTTCACGGTGCTCTTGTACACTCCGAATTGGTTTGCGATCACACGATACTCTGCGCAGCTTGCTAGTTTGTATAGCACCATGGCAACACGCATCCCTATAGGCACTGGTGTGCGAATGGTTACTTCACAGGGCTCCATCACTCTCTCTATCATACGGCAAAGTTTAGCAAAAGATTGACGTGACATACGAAAATTGTCATGCCAGTCCGTGTCGGTGAACTCCATCATTACAACCCGTTCCCACCAGTCCTGACTGCGCACCTTCATCCAGAGTGTCCGGGGGGCTCTGGTGGTAACGGGTATCGTGGATATGTGTGGCACAGCTCCAGCTACATTTCCCATTTCTTGCTCACCTTCTCTCCTTCTGTTAATGAAGACCATGAGGCACAGTAGTGTCAAGTGCTGCTGGTGGATCAGTACCAGCACCAAAGCGCAAACAAAGGCGATCGCTATCTGCCCCAAACTATTCATTATCCGCCTGCTGCTGCTGTTGTTGTTGTTGTTGTTGTCTTTGGATACAGGAAGAAGAATCGGAAATTACGCATATTGCGTCTTAAGGTTGTCCGTACGTCCAGACACTAACCGTGCGTCGCCGTTTACATCTGGATATTGCCAATTGATTACAAATTCCATGTATACAGGAGTAACTCTCTCTGCTCACGCATGTAAACGGGTTATTCCGAATGTTTCAGAAACCCGAATATTGGCTGCATGTAAACGTAGTCAGTGTTAGGTGGGGAAAGTTACCATGTATACTTGACATAAAATAGCATTTTAGAGGTCAAATGAAATCGTACCAGGGGAAATTCACAAATCAATTTTTTTTTTTTTTTTTTTACCAGGTGATGTCCCATTGAGATATTCAAATCTCCTTTACAAGGGAGCCCTGGGGCAACAATTGCACAAGTTACAAAGAATCACAGAAACGGACTCAACAAACAAAACAGATTCACAGTACATGTTAAACAATATAAAATTACATAAAGGGGTCATTGAAAACATGTGCATTTTTCAAATTTGGGACATTAAAGGAATTGTTTAAAATGTTCAAGTGGGATAAAAAGAGAACACCTAACGTCTCTTCATCTTCAAGCGATGACCACATATCCGACTCAACATCGTCCTTGCTAGAAGTCTCTTTTTTTGAAGCCAAAAACTACAAGCCAAGACTCATACAAACGAGTCTTGCAGCAGTCCTCTTAGCTTATCGATCAGCAGAAGTAACAGCTCTGTCGTTAGATTCATGTTCTTTTTTGCTTTTGCTTTTTTTTACAAGCAGTAATAAAAAAAATGTATACAGTACATAAAAACAACCAAGTATCGGAAGTATTAATAATAAATGCATGACACTGAAATAGACATAAGGGGTTACGTTTGTTTAAATATTTTATTGGTGACAAATTAACTTTAAATAGATAACATATGCCAGAAAAGACTTTTTAACTTCTTTTTTTTTAAAAAATAGTAGATAATCTAAAATAGTGAAGACAATAAATGTTTTCTGTAAAATACTGTTTATATTATTCATTCAGCCACGTTTTTTAAATCTTACGTACAAAGTAACTGTTACAAGAAAAGCAAGCCATGTCACCATCTGGCCACCTACACGAATTGCAATAGCAAACCGAATAGAACAGAACATGAAGGGGGTGTAAATATGTTTAGCGAATTTTAACCAAAGTTCAAATATATGGAACAGCACCCACTCTGACATTAGTTACATAATTCGACAACAGCAAAGATGTACAAGATCCACCTGAGCTCCACGCTGTGTTTAGGGGGGAGCGCCAGGCGTCTGTGAGTAAAGTGGAACCAATGGTTTCTGATGAGGATGACGGACAGAACCATTTGACAGAGCACATGAACCGCCAGAAGCGTGCGAGCACCTGGAGGCAGACAGCAGCGCTGTAACTGTGACAGCAGCGGCAAGCCAAAGCACTAAAAGAAGTCAGCGGATAAATCGCAAAATACCATCTAAATATAATTCTGATGTACATGGTGAGTATTAAAGCTTTAGCAGTTATGTTCGACATGTTTGCCTAAAGTAACATTCAGCATTACTAAAGCTAACGTGCACGTGGTAGAGGCCCTTGAACTGCTAGCATGTTATACACAAAAAGAATAAAAAGGTCATTGCGAGTATTTATCTGTTTATCTTTTTATTATTTGTCTTTTTCTCTGTCAATTGCAAGTTTGCATCTCACAATTCTGACATTTTTCTCATAGCTGTAAGATAAATGGCAGAATTGTCTTGCAATCGCAAGTTTTTATCACGCAATTCTGACTTTAACTCTAAATTCTGACTTTTCTCAGAATTGCGTGATATAAAAATTACCTTATTTATTATAATTTTTTTATTCCATGGGGGAAACAAGCTTCCATAAAAACATATATATATCAAGTACAAGTACCACAAACTGGAAGAAGCCAATTGGATGGAAATAGTTTTGATGTCTCCTTGGCCACAGGCTTACTCTGCTCCGCAGACCTGCTCAGTTGGAGGAGGTGGAGGATGATGTGCAAGGTCTATGAGTAATGATTTGACAAAACACTGATGGCACCAGTAGAGCCAGACTTCTTCAGAGAAAAATCCTACAGTACTTTCTTAACCTTAGGCAATAGTTCAACCAAAAATGAAAATTCTCTCACAATTTACTTTCCCATATCATCCAAGACGTCTGATTTTCTTTATTCTGTTGATTTTAAATGAAGATGTTTAGGAAAACAGTTATTTAAGGTCATTTCAGTGCAAGTGAGCGGTCACCAAAACTTCAGGCGACTTCAATCTTTTTTGAAGCCATCCAAATGGTTGTAGGTGAGAACAGCCCACAACATCACTCATTTCACTGTAAATATTTGTATTAACAGCCATCAGCATTCTTCATCACAAAGCATGTGGATGACTGAAGATTTTCGGTACAAAGTTATATTTTAAATTGTTCTTACATGAATTGCTTCAGTGAACATTTATTAATCTAATGGAGTTTTCCGGCTGTCTTCTCTTTGGTGTGTGTGTGTGTGTGTGTGTGTGTGTGTGTGTGTGTGTGTGTGTTTTTAAGCTTTTTGGTGCACATTGACTTCTATTGAAAGGACCTCAAAGAGCTAATGTTCTTCTGAAATTCTTATATTTTTGTTCAGCACAACAAAGAAAGTTATACACATCTTGGGTGGCCTTAATGATCTTGTGTTGGTAAAGCAAATCTTCATTTTGGGGTTAATCATTTAAGTTAATTCATACTTAGTGAAATATGACTGATAAACAGTTAGCAAAAACAGTGGGGGGGGGGGGGGGGGGGCAGGGCATTTTGCCCTTGTTTAAATAATCTATCAATCAAACATTAATACAATCCCCAAGTTTCAGCTTGTCATTTGTGATGATTTTCTACTTTTAATTGTTATATACAGGGGCGGTTCTAAGGTCAGTGGATATTCGGGACTTTTGCCCAAACTAAAATTGGGTATTTTTATTTAAAGAAATTGATTAATTATAAAAGAGATTTTAGGGAATAAAGAAAAAGAAAGGCTTACTGTATTAGTGAAATAATTTTAACTATTTGCAAATAATATTTTATTTTTAATTATGCATGCATTCTCTTTAAATGAATGAAGGAAATTATAGCATATATTCAATTCAAAAAGGCAAAATTTGCGTCACCGGATACTGCCTGTAGTTGAACATTTCTATTGTAAAACAGTCAAATATTAAATGTTTATCTACATTTACCAGGCATCCGTTCACTTCTTTAATCATTTTGACATTGATGAGCTATAGGCCGCTGAACTTTTAGTCGTCCTAACAACAAACAGAGAGTGCGTAATGGAGTGCATCGGTACCGGTCCGTGGGTACATTTGGCATCGGGCCGCACAGAAAGAATAAATAACTTACCGTATTTTCCGGACTATAAATCGCTCCGGATTATAAGTCGCATCAGTCAAAAAATGCGTCATGAAGAAGAAAAAACGGTAACACTTTACAATAATAGTACATGAATAATCATGTACTAATACCTGAATTAATAATTACTTTACTATGAACTAATGCTGAGTTAAGACATGTATTAATGAGGTACTAACCTTAATTACGACATGAGTATCATGAATTCCTACATGAATATACCATCTTAACTACGCGTTAGTACATGCTTGTTAATTAATGTATTAATTAACATTTCGAGGTAAAGTAAATCAAACATGCTCTAGATCAGAAGAAAGATGTACTAAAAGGGCACAATGTTAAATTGTTCATAAATTTGACACCATCAATTGTCACATACATCAGTGAATGACACAAGATGTCTTGAAATATTTATATTAAACCTACTCATTGAACACACATTCCGTTTTAAGTGATTCCACTGCTGCCTTCAAGTGTAAAATACCTACTACACTAGCATATTCATTAAACAGATGCAATTTTCAAAATTAAAAGTTGTTAGTGTTAGCACAGATGATGGTTATTTTCTGGATTTGTTTACTGTCTTTATATCATAATGCAGTCGGATGTTAGTCTTGTTTGCTGGCTCTTCTTTGGGGCCACTATTGCCCCTTCAAAATTTGTCCACTTTTTTCCTACCGTTCAGTTCCTTCTCCATCTAAATTCAGGCACAGCACCTCTGCTCTTCCACTTCTTTACAAACCACCGACAAGCACCAAATGATATCTGATTTAGAAGAGCTGAATATGTATAAAACATGTGTAATTGATACATTTTTGAAGATTTACTCTTGGAGGGCCAAGACAAGAAATTACATGATACATTAACAAGTCATGAATTCATGTTACTTTCCAAGTAATTAATGATGAGTTAGTAATGATGTGCCCCTCCAAGTAAAGTCATGACATTATGATACATTAACAAGTCATGAATTCATGTTACTTTCCAAGTAATTAATGACGAGTTAGTAATGATGTGCCCCCCCAAGTAGTCATGACATTATGATACATTAACAAGTCATGAATTCATGTTACTTTCCAAGTAATTAATGATGAGTTAGTAATGATGTGCCCCCCCAAGTAGTCATGACATTATGATACATTAACAAGTCATGAATTCATGTTACTTTCCAAGTAATTAATGATGAGTTAGTAATGATGTGCCCCCCCCAAGTAGTCATGACATTATGATACATTAACAAGTCATGAATTCATGTTACTTTCCAAGTAATTAATGATGAGTTAGTAATGATGTGCCCCTCCAAGTAGTCATGACATTATGATACATTAACAAGTCATGAATTCATGTTACTTTCCAAGTAATTAATGATGAGTTAGTAATGATGTGCCCCTCCAAGTAAAGTCATGACATTATGATACATTAACAAGTCATGAATTCATGTTACTTTCCAAGTAATTAATGATGAGTTAGTAATGATGTGCCCCTCCAAGTAGTCAAGACATTATGATACATTAACAAGTCATGAATTCATGTTACTTTCCAAGTAATTAATGATGAGTTAGTAATGATGTGCCCCCCCAAGTAGTCAAGACATTATGATACATTAACAAGTCATGAATTCATGTTACTTTCCAAGTAATTAATGATGAGTTAGTAATGATGTGCCCCCCCAAGTAGTCAAGACATTATGATACATTAACAAGTCATGAATTCATGTTACTTTCCAAGTAATTAATGATGAGTTAGTAATGATGTGCCCCTCCAAGTAAAGTCATGACATTATGATACATTAACAAGTCATGAATTCATGTTACTTTCCAAGTAATTAATGATGAGTTAGTAATGATGTGCCCCTCCAAGTAAAGTCAAAACATTATGATACATTAACAAGTCATGAATTCATGTTACTTTCCAAGTAATTAATGATGAGTTAGTAATGATGTGCCCCTCCAAGTAAAGTCATGACATTATGATACATTAACAAGTCATGAATTCATGTTACTTTCCAAGTAATTAATGATGAGTTAGTAATGATGTGCCCCTCCAAGTAGTCATGACATTATGATACATTAACAAGTCATGAATTCATGTTACTTTCCAAGTAATTAATGATGAGTTAGTAATGATGTGCCCCCCCAAGTAGTCATGACATTATGATACATTAACAAGTCATGAATTCATGTTACTTTCCAATTAATGATGAGTTAGTAATGATGTGCCCCCCCCAAGTAGTCATGACATTATGATACATTAACAAGTCATGAATTAATGTTACTTTCCAAGTAATTAATGATGAGTTAGTAATGATGTGCCCCCCCCCCCAAGTAGTCATGACATTATGATACATTAACAAGTCATGAATTCATGTTACTTTCCAAGTAATTAATGATGAGTTAGTAATGATGTGCCCCCCCCAAGTAGTCAAGA
Organism: Squalius cephalus; assembly: GCF_949319135.1. Taxonomy (NCBI): domain Eukaryota; kingdom Metazoa; phylum Chordata; class Actinopteri; order Cypriniformes; family Leuciscidae; genus Squalius; species Squalius cephalus. The sequence continues at coordinate 512,204 of NC_137134.1, forward strand.
CATTATGATACATTAACAAGTCATGAATTCATGTTACTTTCCAAGTAATTAATGATGAGTTAGTAATGATGTGCCCCCCCCCAAGTAGTCAAGACATTATGATACATTAACAAGTCATGAATTCATGTTACTTTCCAAGTAATTAATGATGAGTTAGTAATGATGTGCCCCCCCAAGTAAAGTCATGACATTATGATACATTAACAAGTCATATCTATCTACATGAATATGCATTCTTATTCAAAACAACGACAGATTTTCAAAAAGGCATTTTATTGAACAGTTTTTAAACTCTTAAACAGTTTACCTTAAAGTCAGTTTACCTCAGACTAAACAGCAGTCCACCTAAAATCAAGAGGCTTACATTAACCTGTATATTACTTGACCATCTATAAGTAGTGTATAAACACTACACTACACAAAGTATAAACACTACTTTTAAATTTACTAAATTTACTTTAAACAGATGTAAACACGCCAATTTGATTGGACTTCAGCTTATTCACTGTATACCCGTGTTAGATAAGTCCACACATATCCTTCATCTCTGTGTGTGCCGTAACTCTGTCTGACACACACGCCACCACTAGCCAGCTTCGCACAAAGACTGGAGGTAAATGGTTCAAGCTAGTATACTGCTCCTAATAAGACGTCAACATTTTCCTATTTACATGTTGTGCTCTGTATAGTCACAGCGTTTTACAAATAACAAGGTCACATGACACAGCCATCTTCTAACCATATACATACTGGGAACTATACTCTCAGAAGAGGAAGCACTGCCAATTCTGCGAAGTGATTTGCTCACCTGAGAAGCCTCATGGTGAGGAGCAGAGAGTTCCTCAGAGTTGCACAAATCACTCCGCCCAAGTAGCAGTACTTCCTCTTCTGAAAATATAGTTCCCAGTATGTATATGGTTAGAAGATGGCGGTGTCTCATGTGACCTTGTTATTTGTAAAACGCTGTGACTATACAGATCACAACATGTAAATAGGAACATGTTGAACTTGAATGAAAACTTTATTTTGTCAGTTATTGGGAGTAGTATGCTAGCTGAAGCGGTTTTCCTCCCGTCTTTGTGCTAAGCTAGGCTAGAGGTGAGTGCGCATCAGACAGAGTTACGGCATGCACAGAGATGAAAAGGATATATGTGGACTTATCTAACTCTGGGGGATACAGTGAATAAGCTGAAATCCCAAAAAGTTGGGAAATCCTCTAAAAGTGTTCCTTTAAAGAGATTAACCAAAATTAGAATCAAATAAACATTTTAATGTTTGGAAAACACAGCTCTGATGTTCACAATAACCAGATGAACATTATAAACTTTAGTTTAGACTATTAAGTAAATCTCATTTCTTTGTAATATCAAGAAGGGCACTGCTCTCTTTCAAATTCCTTATCTTGTCTACATTAGGCTGAGCCAAGCACCGTGCAAGACAGATATCCGAAAATTTTTGGACACTTTCTCCTTTTTTAAAGGTTGCTCTCAAAGTTTTGAACTGTTCAGAATTTGCAATTGCTAACTCCGCAATAGGGGCTTGCATGACAATTGTATTTCTGTCAACATTCAATTTGTTGTATGCTTCAGCTTTACTGAAGCCACCATTCACCAGTTGTAAAACTTTGTGGTAGCGTTTGATGGAGTCTTCAGGGGTTCTTACTGGTGGGGGGAAAGAAGAAAGAAGAATGTTATACTAGTTTGATATGGCATAAAGGCAAGTAAATTAAATTAATAATGATCATTATTTTTGGGTGTGTTATTGCTTTAAGAACAGGCTACAAAACAAATATATTGTACCATCACAACATTCTCTAGTAAAGATTGCACTTTCGCTCCAGGGACCTCATGTATAAAACTTTACATGAGTTACAAAAGATAGATTTTGCATATTATGCACAGAATTTTTCTGATTTGGAAAACCATGTATAGCCTACACAGGAACCTGCAAAAAAAATAAATAAAAATCCCTTTTAAAAACCCAGTCAGTGCAGCAGAAGATTGTGTTTGTATATCCATCTCCACCCAGTCTCTTCCCTGAAATAACCATATATAGAGCTTACAACGCCTAGTTTTACTATGTATTTTCTTATCTGCATATTTTCATGCAAATTACCATCCATGTGAAACCATTTAACAAGACATTAGGAAAATGAGGTAAAGACTTCATGCCATCACATTAGGCTACATTGCTGAAAATTAATAAGTATCCTTGCATCATTTTAGAATAAAATCAAAATATCAGATAAGAGTTATTTGCTATATTTTCTACTGGCCAAATAATACTTAATTTATATTTAACTATATTTAATTACTTTAAATCAAATGTATTCATTAGTCTACTGTCTGTCAGTGCACAACACCAACAGCACCTGTTGGTCCATATTGCCCCTATTAGTCCATATTGCCATTAACACTTTCTCCAAAAAACTGGATGAGACCTGTTCTCCTGTTATTCAATTAAAGCCTTAGCATTTTTAATTTCTGGATTAACTATACATTTTAATACTTAATACAACAAACATACCTCTCTTAAAATCAACCTTCATTTTCTTGGATTTCTTCTTGTTGTTTTTCCGCTTTTTATACTTTTTTTTTGCTCTAGGTCCAGAATCCGATGAATCTGAAGATTCTGAGGAATCAGATGATTCATCAGTGGACTCATTCTCCTGTGATGCAGCAGTAGTGGAAGAAGATCCAATCAGTGGCTGGCCAGGTGAAACAACTACTTCACGCCTTAGAACAAGTGCTATGAAAAAGAAATATATGGATAAAATATAAAAGTAAATACTTTACATTTATTTTTTAACCACTTGTAATGTATTTTAAAGGTTTCAATTGCAAAAGACGGGTGACATTCTTGGTCAACAACCTTAAAATGTGCAAAATGCTTCACCCATCTTTGATAGGGCATGTTAATTAGTGTTACCTCAATGTCTCACTGATTACAGTTTAGCATTAAAGAATGTCACCCTCAAGGTCCACAGCATTTCTTGTATTTTTATTGAAATGTTGCAACATACTGACTGGCAGAATTGTTTTTTAAGATAGTTAATGACCACATTACATACCATCCTCCAATCTTGATTGGAGAAAATTTTTGTCATCTGTCAGAGAGTCAACTTTTTCTTGAAGATGAAGAATCTTCTCCTTTTGAATTTCTATTGTTCTCTTTGCTTTATCGAGAGCAATCAGCAAAGTAGGTGCACCTTATAAAATAAAATATATACATACATATATAAAAACATACTCCGTCATTTTGTTCATACAGGACATCATTCAAACTGCAGAACACACAAAAAAGTAACTTGGCTGGAAGCAAAATAAGAAAAATGTGGCCTACATGAATTAGGCTTAGCTTAAGATGCATAATTAAGCATACACATCAACAGCCACATTTATGTTTATGTATTTCTTGGGTCAATGTACAAAAACGAACATTACGAACCTCCTGTTTCATTGGTTTGCTGTAGTTCAGGCTGATGTCCTGAAATGTATTCCAAAAAAAAAAAAAAAAAAAGAGAACATCTTAAAGCACTTGAAAAAAAGGATAGTCATCACCACATGAATGCATCATGCAACAAGAAAACAAACAAACAAAAAACAGGAAGAGTATCAATAGAGTTTAAGTTGGCAGGAAACGTCTCAGGTTACGAATGTAACCTATGTTCCCTGAGAACAGGGAACGAGACAATACGTCATTGACGCTTTGGGGAACGCCTCAGGCGTGACAGGTGTCTGAAATCAAATATCAACTCACAGCAATCATGTTGACCGGCGACAGCCCGTGCATCATCAGCTTGAATGATGAGCGCGCGACCTGGATGTATAAAAGAGAGCCTTGCACACATGACAACATCCTATCGTCTGAAGGGACTGTTGCAGGCAGGCCCCGAGGCATGGCAGGGAGACGTATTGTCTCGTTCCCTGTTCTCAGGGAACATAGGTTACATTCGTAACCTGAGACGTTCCCTTTCGAAGGGAACTCAACAATACGTCATTGACGCTTTGGGGAACGATATACCAACGCCGCCATGCTAAGGGGAGTGCATGCCAAAAGGCAGTGACAACTGTCCGAACCAGTAATTCAGAAAACACTGGAACCACTCACCCTTAGGTCACATCGGGCTGTCAGTGACAGCACTCCCTACCGGTCATAGCCCAAGCTAATGAACCAAGAAACCACCAGAACATAGTTAATGGGGGGTATATCTGGGCCAGCTCAAAGGCTTAGGACCACAACTTCCAATAGAAGGGGTCCCTTCTAGGGAGTGTGGCTAGGGGACCCAAGGGACTCCCAGCCAGTCACTATTCAGGGGAGCATGCCTCCTGAAATGCCACCAGGCTGGCCTGGTGATCTATACTAAGACACACAGTCTGGCCATTGCCTGTCTGTCCAAGACAGAGCCTCTGGAAGTTGCCTTGGATAAGGCATCCAGAAACTGAAGGCCTGTAAAGCTGGCAGAAACCATTCAGTTCCGGATCACAGAGACGGGATCTCCCGGAGAGTGTGACTTAACCTCAAGAAACGACGGAAGTCGTCCACTCAATCCACGGGTCTACCCAGTGCTCGCTCCGAACACTGGGGAAGTAAGAGAGGGTTCAAACCAGGAAGGTATACTGAGACCTAAGACCTGATGACCTCCTCATATGGGGAGCTCCTTAGTACATGAGGGCTTATATCAGGAAGGCCGGAGAGGCCTGTAACCTGGCGACCACAGTATGTGGGAGCTCATACTCAGGAAGGCCTGTGAGGCCTGAAACCTGGCGACCACAGTATGTGGGAGCTCATACTCAGGAAGGCTGAGAGGCCTATAACCTGATGCCACACAATGTGGGGCTACCTTCAGAAAGGCCTAACAAGGCCTGTAACCACGGAATGTGGGAGATAGCTTGAGAGGGAGGCGTCTGTCGTAAAACATTGCGACAACAAGACGCATCTAGAGTGGGACTCGAGGTAAAGAACCGGAGTCTGAACCACGTAAAAAAGGGAATGAAGCGGACAGCGCATTAACCCTTACCATAAATATGGATTTTAGAAAGTACACGAAATGAAAGTGCGTGTACTTAGTCATTCTGAATCCAGGAAGGCCTGGTGAGGCCTCTAACCTGGCGACCACAGCATGTGGGAGCTCATACTCAGGAAGGCCAGTGAGGCCTGTAACCTGGCGACCACAGTAAGTGGGAGCTCGTATTCAGGAAGGCCGGAGAGGCCTGTAACCTGACAGCCACACAATGTGGGGCTACCTTCAGAAAGGCCTAATGAGGCCTGTAACCACAGAATGTGGGAGATAGCTTGAAAGGGAAGCGCCTGTCGTAAAACATTGCGACAGAAGACGCATCTAGAGTGGGACTCGAGGTGAAGAACCGGAGTCTGACCCACGTAAAAAAGGGAATGAAGCAAACAGCGCATAACCCTTACCATAAATATGGATTTTAGAAAGTACACGAAACGAAAGTGCGTGTACTTAGTCATTCTGAATCCAGGAAGGCCTGGTGAGGCCTCTAACCCGGCGACCACAGCATGTGGGAGCTCATACTCAGGAAGGCCTGTGAGGCCTGTAACCTGGCGACCACAGTAAGTGGGAGCTCGTATTCAGGAAGGCCGGAGAGGCCTGTAACCTGACAGCCACACAATGTGGGGCTACCTTCAGAAAGGCCTAATGAGGCCTGTAACCACAGAATGTGGGAGATAGCTTGAAAGGGAAGCGCCTGTCGTAAAACATTGCGACAGAAGACGCATCTAGAGTGGGACCCAAGGTGAAGAACCGGAGTCTGAGCCACGTAAAAAAGGGAATGAAGCATACAGCGCATAACCCTTACCATAAATATGGATTTTAGAAAGTACACGAAACGAAAGTGCGTGTACTTAGTCATTCTGAATCCAGGAAGGCCTGGTGAGGCCTCTAACCTGGTGACCACAGCATGTGGGAGCTCATACTCAGGAAGGCCTATGAGGCCTGTAACCTGGCGACCACAGTAGGTGGGAGCTCATACTCAGGAAGGCCGTTGCGGCCTGAAACTTGGTGACCACAACCTGTGGGAGCTTACTTTCAGGAAGGCCTGGTAAGGCCTGTAACCTGACAACCACACCATGTGGGGGCTACTCTCAGAAAGGCCTAACGAAGCCTGTAGCCTGAAAACCACAGAATGTGGGAGATTGCTCGAGAGGGAGGCGTCTGTCGTAAAACATTGCGACAACAAGACGCATCTAGAGTGGGACTCGAAGTGAAGAACCGGAGTCTGAACCACATAAAAAAGGGAATGAAGCATACAGCGCATTACCCTTACCATAAATGTTTTTATTTTTTTATTTTTTTTTATTTTTATTTTTTAGAAAGTACATGAGACAAAAGTGCGTGTACTTAGCCATTCTGAATCCAGGAAGGCCTGGTGAGGCCTATAACCTGGCAACCACAGCATGTGGGAGCTCATACTCGGGAAGGCCGGTGAGGCCTGTAACCTGGTGACCACAGTGTGTGGGAGCCCATCAGAATGTGGAAGTAGCTAGAGAAAGGCGTCTGTCGTAGCATACTTCGACAACAGGACGCATCTAAAGTGGGACCCGAAGTGAAAGACCGGGGTCTGAGCCACATAGGAAGGGACCGATCATAAAATATGGATTTGAGAAAGTACACAAGACGTTCAGTCTTGTGACTTACCATAAGTATGGGTTTAAGAAGGTACGGAGCGTACGTACCAAAAAGAAAAATAGATGAAGTAAAGGTGCTTGTACTTCATCACTCAATATTCAGGAAGGCCTAGTGAGGCCTATAACCTGACGACCACAGTAAGTGGGAGCTCATCCTCAGGAAGGCCCCTGAGGCCTGTGACCTGACGACCACAGAATGTGGGAGCTCGTATCCAGGAAGGCCGGTGAGGCCTGTAACCTGGCAACCACAGCATGTGGGAACCCATGATCAGGAAGGCCAGACGAGGCCTGTAACCTGATAGTCACAATGCGTGGGAGCTCACATTCAGGAAGGCCTGATGAGGCCTGCATCCTGACATGTGGAAGCTCACAACCAGTGAGGCCTATACCCTAGCGACCACAGTGAGTGGGAGTTCACATTCAGGAAGGCCTGGTGAGGCCTGTAACCTGACATGTGAGAACTCATAACCAGGAAGGCCTAGGAGGCCTGAAGCTTGGTGACCACTGAATGTGGGAGCTTAACACTCAGGAAGGCGGAGAGGCCTGACACCTGGTGACCACAGTACGTGGGAACTCACATTCAGGAAGGCCGGATGAGGCCTGTAACCTGATGACCACAGTATGTGGGAGCTCACATTCAGGAAGGTCGGTGAGGCCTGTAACCTGACATGTGGAGGCTCATAACCAGGAGGCCTGGTGAGGCCTATAACCTGGCGACCACAGTATGTGGGAGCTCATATTCAACCACAGTATGTGGGAGCTCATAACCAAGAAGGCTGATGATGCCTGTAACCTGGCAACCATCGTGTGTGGGAGCTCATATTCAGGAAGGCCTAGTAAGGCCTGTAACCTGATGACCACAGTATGTGGGAGCTCACATTCAGGAAGGCTGGTGAGGCCTGTAACCTGACATGTGGAGGCCCACAGTATGTGGGAGCTCGTATTCAACCACAGTATGTGGGAGCTCATAATCAGGAAGGCCTGGTGAGGCCTATAACCCGATAACCACTGTATGTGGGAGCTCATACTCAGGAAGGCCTAGTGAGGCCTCTGACCTGATAAACCACAGTATATGGGAGCTCATATTCAGGAAGGCCTGGTGAAGCCTATTACCTGAACTTTTTTTTTCATTTTAATTCCTCAGAATTAAATGCAGTCTTTTCTTTTAAAATACTGGATAAGTGAAACACAGTCTGGATGGTAGGCTGAATAAAAAATATCTAACTTCTCAAAGTCAGATAATATTCCATCATTTTAATTCCATAGAATTAAATGCAGCCATAATCACCAGACAATACTGTTTTGATATTTATCTATACGTTCTCGTAATCTACACACTGCCTCGGCAAACGCGAGATACGAGCCGTTTAAAATATATTTGGCTTTCATCCCTCGAGAAGAAAGTCAACAGGTGCGAGGTTGAAACATCCGCCAGCGCAAGGATGCGCGCGCGCCGAGATATTTCTCAATGAACACTGCCAGCACCCTCAGGAGCTGACTGTGAATGCCTCGCACCCAAACAGTATTGTTTCACAGATCGCGTGCACCACGGCGGCTCAGATGCTGAACCCTCCTCCCTCGAGAAAAGGGTCCGACGAGAGCGGAGCGTCTTCAAATGAAAAAACACTCACAGTTTGCACAAGAGGCTCTCTCGAGAGAGCCTCCCGTGCGTGCTCTTCTCCCAAGCAAAAAACGCACAGATCGTGTGTGTTTCACCCGATGTCAAATATCTTGGGCATGGGTCTGCACACTTGCGAAAATTCTCCTTCTTCTCTGCGCGTTTCAGCGATATTCTTCAAACAGACAAACAGTCCCTGAAGACGAAAAGATGTTGTCATGTGTGCAAGGCTCTCTTTTATACATCCAGGTCGCGCGCTCATCATTCAAGCTGATGATGCACGGGCTGTCGCCGGTCAACATGATTGCTGTGAGTTGATATTTGATTTCAGACACCTGTCACGCCTGAGGCGTTCCCCAAAGCGTCAATGACGTATTGTTGAGTTCCCTTCGAAAGGGAACTGGTATTTCAAAACAGAAGTCAACTGTTTTCAATTTCCATAACCTGTAATTTTATTTATTAACCCATCATAGGAGGAATTGGAAAAATAAATTATGTGGGTTTTATATATGATATATATTATATGGTACTGTAGTTTGGTAAACTTTGATGAGCAAGCATAATTTTAATAAAGCCCCTAATTTTCTCCTTGTAAAATAATAATAATAAAAAAACCTACTTTGTATTTTGCCTTAAAATCAACATTAAAACCCCCTTAACTGTCACAGTGAGCTCAGGGCTAAACTCCTATGCCAAGTTTGGTCTTTAAAGGACAAATCAAGTGAAAAATGAACCTAGGGGTAATTAACCCTTGCCCAGCAGGGATCACTGGTGATCCGAAATCATAGTTGTTCAAATTGCATTACTCTTTTAAAACATCACACTCTTACTTGATCTGGACAAAATCAACATCATAAGGAAGGTTTAAGACTGCAGCTTCGATATTTGACCACTGTTTATGATTAACATCATAAGGAAGGTTTAAGACTGCAGCTTCGATATTTGACCACTGTTTATGATTAACATCATAAGGAAGGTTTAAGACTGCAGCTTCGATATTTGACCACTGTTTATGATTAAACTGGTTTGCAGTGACATTAATTTCTTAATTTATGACAGGAGTGCAAAATAATTAATCTGTAACGTTCGTTATTTGAATAGAACGCGTAATGTACTGGCTTTATAAAGTATCTTCTTATTAAACTGTCTGTACACTTACAAAGTTCTCAATGCTTCGTTTTGTATGTAGGGACCCTCATTATGCTCTCGTGTTAGTGTGAGGCTATTTTACTCGTTCCCTCTCTAGAGAGAACCGAGGATACGTTAATAACAGTACGTTCTCTTACGAGAGGTTCTCTCGTACTGCGTAAATCTTACGCTAGGGGAAAACCTCTTTTCCACGAGATATTGAAGCCAAAAATTATCCTTAATTTTGCAATAATGTAAAACGCATTGCAGCAGCCTGCAGCCATGGGCGAGACAGCTCGCGCGCCCATTGGCTGCTCTGCGGCAACTGCACCAGCCTATCGAGAGAGGCCCCTCATGACGTCGTAACCAATGAACCAATGCGTCATGTCCCGCCAAAAGAGGGTGGGGCTCGACTATAAATATAGCCTCGAGAGGCTGGTTTGACCAGTTTTTATCTCTTCAAGCGAAGCTTACGCATCGCTGGATCCAGAGAGGAAGCCGCGCCGTTTGAAGAAGCACTCAGCGGGATTAGCGCCATATCTGAAGCTGCTGGACGACAACTCGCCGCCTTCAGTCGCCGTTCCTGCTCACGCTTTCCGGCGTACATATCCTTTTTACTGCTGTGTGTGTTCGCCACCGCGACACACATTTTTCTCTAAAAGAGCACGAGCGTCTTTTTCAAGATGCCTCGTACATCCTGTGGCTCATGCCAAGCTCCACTCAGCGACGGGGACCACCATGTCATCTGTGTTTCCTGCCTGGGTGAGGATCACGCAGCTCTCGCACTCGCTGACGGCGGCTGCCCTCACTGCGAGCTAATGCCGATGGTGACTCTGCGGACTCGCCGGGCATTTTTCTCCGAGACTGCGCCTTCGCCCGCTGCGTTGCCGCGCCGTAAAAAGCGCCGCGCTCAGCGGGTCCCGGAACCTCCTCCATCCCGCGAAAGCTCGCCGGTGCGCCCGCTAGCTTCGCCGCCTGCTTCACCCGAGTCTCTCGCTGCCGGTCAGCGGCCGCGGTCTGCCGCCGCTTCCGCCATGGAGGACTGCGAGGAAGCTGTGTGTGAGGAGGACGACAGCTGCTCTCTCCTAGCGTCGGGCAGTGAGGATTGGTCGAGCTCCGCGGACCTCGCACCGTCTTCTCACCGGCCCCCTGGGAAAAGAGCCAGCATTGAAGCGGAGCTTATGCGTCTGCTCGAGCAGGCCGTCGAGAGCCTCGGCCTTGAGTGGTCGACGCCCCAGCAGCCTGCACACAACCGTCTCGACGGCTGTTTTCTGCAAAGGGACCGTGCTTCGCAGCCTTCAAGACAAGCCCCCTTTCTTCCTGAGCTTCACGAAGAGGTAGCTAAGTCTTGGAACGCCCCCTTTTCAGCCAGAGTGCGTGCTCCCGTGTCCGCGGCATTCTCCGTAGTTGACGGTGCCAAGGAAAAAGGGTACCACTCTCTCCCTCCCGTCGAGGAGGCGGTAGCCGCCCATCTTTGCCCGCCCTCCACTGGACGGCGCGCTAAGACGGCGCTGCCATCCAAATCCTGCCGTACCACGTCAGCCTTGCACGGTCGCGCTTACACCGCCGCCGGGCAGGCTGTTTCGGCGCTCCATTCTATGGCCATTCTCCAGATTTTCCAGGCCAACCTTCTCCGAAAAATGGACGAGGAAGGACCGGAAGCTGTGAGCCTTCAGGATTTGAGAAGCGCGACGGATCTCGCCCTTCGCGCTACTAAATCCGCCGCGCAGGCCATAGGGCGAAACATGGCCTCCATCACCGTGGCTGAGAGACATTTGTGGCTTACGCTCTCGAAGATGTCGGACTCAGAGCGCTCCGCGTTTCTCGACGCCCCCGTCTCCCCCGCTGGCCTCTTCGGATCCTCTGTCAAGGACTTCGCAGACAGATTCGCTGAGGTTCAGAAGACATCGCAGGCAATGAAACATTTCCTGCCCAAGCGCTCAAGCTCCGCAGCAGGTCGCTCAAAACAGCCGTCTGCTCGCAGCTCCCAGCCACAACCATCAGCTGCCATCGCCCCACAGCGCCGTCAGACCCCCGGGATCAGAGGCCGCGTTCTCGCTCCACCGGCCGCCGCCCCCTGCCGCGCGGGCCACGGCCGAAGATTGTGATAGCCCGAGGCCCCTAAGCCTTCCTAACCAGCTTAGGAAAGCGACGGTGTTCGAGTCCCGCTGCGGCCGGACTCCCACCGAAAATTTTCGCTCGTCCAGTTCCAGTAATTGCGACTGTTCCAGTGTATTCTGCAGTAAACAAGTCGGTAACACAGCCCGCTTGCCTGCACACAAACGCCGTTTTTACGGCGACCCAGATAAATCCCATAAAGAGTGTATTTTCTGGTATTCCGGCCACGGCCGACGGTGTTATGAGTGTAATAAAAATGCCCACTGCCCAGTGCACATTACTACACACAAACACAGCCCGCCACACACGGCCCGCACAAATAAAATCGACTCATGTCGATTGTGCACCAAATGTAGTGATTGTGCCCACGTCCCAGTGCCCACAAACACTACACACTACATGTCTCACGGTTTCTGTAAAAACGAAACCAACGCACATACAGTCTACACAAACAGACGGTGTTTTCAGCGTTTTGAATGGGCCCGATGTCACGCGCCCTCATGCGCTTACAGACATAATAAACCCCGCTCGCTCCCCGCTCGCTCTCTCCCAGCACACCGCTGTAAGAGAACTGAGCGCGGGCAGGCTGCCCGCTGTGATCAGTGCGCCCCCAGTCTCATGCGCTGCAAGCGCGGCGTTCATGTTACGGCACACCGGTGCTCTTTGCCCGCCACTAGGCCGCGACCAGAGCCCGAATATCATTCTGCCCTTAGCTACTCACGCGAAAGCGTGGACAGAGCTTCCCGGGGTATCAGAATGGGTGCTGAACATTATAGAAAGAGGCTATTCGCTACAGTTTGTTCGACGCCCGCAACGCCAAGCGGCGCGAATCGAAACTACGGTGAGAAAGGAGGTTGCACACCTACTTCGAGCCGAAATAGCGAAGTTACTGAGCAAAGGGGCTATAGAACCCTTATCACAGGCTCAGAGCGAAGGGGGTATATATAGCAGATATTTTCTGGTACCCAAAAAAGACGGGGGTCTCAGACCCATTCTGGATCTAAGACGACTGAACAGAGCACTTCTGAAACGACGGTTCAGAATGCTCACGACCAGGAAAATCCTCTCGCAAATTTGCCAAGGGGACTGGTTCATGTCGATAGATCTGAAAGACGCTTATTTTCAAATACAAATAGCGTCACGTCACAGGCGATTTTTGAGATTCGCCTTCGAGGGCCAGGCATATCATCAGTACACAGTCCTGCCGTTTGGCCTATCCCTGGCACCTCGCGTATTCACGATGTGCATGGATGCAGCACTCGTTCCCCTCAAGCTCCGGGGCATACGAGTACTGAATTATTTGGACGATTGGCTGGTTCTAGCTCGATCACAATCAGAGCTCATAGAACACAGGACCATATTACTCGATCACCTCGAGAATTTAGGTCTCAGAGTCAATTGGGCAAAGAGTTCGCTGTCTCCCAGTCAGAAAATATCTTTTCTGGGTACAGAACTGGACTCGCTGTCTATGACAGCACAGCTGTCACCGCAGCGCAGGCTGAGTGTTCAGCGCATGACAGAAACTTTTCGCCACGGCACTTTAGTCCCGCTCAAAAGGTTTCAGAGAATGCTGGGTCTCATGGCATCAGCATCTTCAGTGCTTCAGCTGGGTCTGCTTCGCATGCGCCCGCTGCAGTACTGGTTAAAACCACGCGTTCCGCGCGGAGCGTGGACCTCCGGTCTCTTGCGCCTCAAGGTCGATCAGAAATGCATCGCAGCTCTGAAACCTTGGTCAGTGACCGATTGGTACCGGTCAGGTGTAAGCCTGGGGACTTCCTCGAGTGTGAAGGTGGTGTCTACGGACGCCTCAACCTCGGGATGGGGAGCGCTGCTAGAGGGCAGACCGTTCTTCGGCCAGTGGTCAGAACGGGAGAAGCTTCTACACATAAACTGCCTGGAAATGATGGCAGTCGACAACGCGCTGAGGCGCTTTTGTCCCCATATAATAGGACACCACGTCCTGGTCCGTTCGGACAACATGTCAGTGGTGGCTTATATAAATCACCAAGGAGGTATCAGATCCAGAGCCCTTCACAGGCTGACGGAACGCCTCCTAGTCTGGGCTCAGCACAATCTGCGCTCGCTCAGAGCAGCGCATGTGCCCGGCCACCTGAATGTGGGACCAGACAGACTGTCCAGGAACAATCTTCCGGCAGGAGAATGGTCTCTACACCCGCAGACAGTCAAACTGCTGTAGAGGACATTTGGCAGAGCGAAAATAGACCTATTTGCGTCTCAAGAGAACGCGCACTGTCGGGAATTTTTCTCCAAGAGCAGGGATGCGCTGGCCCGCGTCTGGCCCCGTTGCCCGCTCTATGCGTTTCCCCCTGTCACGCTTCTACCCCAGGTGTTAGAGCGAATCAGGGAAAACGAATGCCCGGTACTGCTCGTCGCCCCATTATGGACGAACCAAGCCTGGTTCCCAGTCCTGATGCAGTTGACGAGTACCGCCCCGTGGCCGATACCGGTGAGGAGGGATCTCCTCTCGCAGGCAAACGGCTCGATCTGGCATCCTTGCCCGGAGCTTTGGTCCCTACATGTGTGGGCCATCAACGGGTACCCGTTAACCTCCCAGCAGGAGTGTTAAACACGATCACGCAGGCTAGAGCTCCATCTACTAGACGGCTCTATTCCTCAAAGTGGTCTGTGTTCACTAGCTGGTGTACAGCGCGCGGCACTTCACCCTTACACTGTGGGGTGTCGGAGGTTCTTTCCTTTTTACAAGAGCTTCTGGATAAGGGCAGAGCCCCATCCACGCTCAAAGTTTATGTGGCAGCCATAGCAGCGTTTGCTGAACCAACGTCTGGCCAGTCACTAGGAAGGAACGATCTGGTCATTCGCTTCCTTAGAGGAGCTAAGAGCTTGAATCCTCCCAGACCTCCCTCGGTTCCCGTTTGGGACCTTTCCACGGTTCTGGAAGCCATGAAAGGTGCCCCATTCGAGCCAATACAATTAATAGACCTTAAACACTTGTCTCTCAAAACAGTGTTTCTTCTGGCTCTCGCGCTTCAGTGAAGCGCATAGGGGACTTGCAAGCGCTCTCAGTGAGCGCGACGTGTATGGAGTTTGGACCTAATGACTCGAGAGTCATACTCAAACCAAAGCACGGATATGTTCCTAAATCCCTCAACACACCGTTTAGGGCACAGGTGATCTCCCTGTCGGCCCTGCCGGTATCTGAAGAGGAAGGGGACGCAGGCTTCCTTTGCCCGGTCAGGGCATTAAGAGCCTATGTGTCTCGCTCATCTGTTTTCAGACAGACGGAGCAGCTCTTTGTTTTGTTCAGCGGACGATCTAAGGGTCTAGCCGCGTCAAAACAGAGTTTATCCAGATGGATAGTTGACGCTATAGCGTTAGCTTATACATCTAAGGGCATGCAATGGCCGTTAGGTGTCAAAGCGCACTCCACGAGAGGCATGGCCTCGTCGTGGGCTTGGTCTAGTGGGATTGCCTTACAAGATATCTGTATGGCGGCAGGCTGGGCCTCCCCGTCTACATTTATAAGGTTTTATAACCTCGAGGTTCCCGCTTTGCAAGCTAAGTTGCTCTCGGTTTAAATGTCAGTACTGCCTGCCCGATGCTATCGGCTCAGGAGGCTGAAACAGTTAGAGCGTCGATCACTGATCGCCTGTATACTTCTGTGGGCATGCATACGTTCCCCATATTCATCAGTCCAGGCCGAGTTCGCCCTGGCTGTGTGAAACACTTGATTATTCTGCTCTTATTAGAGCTCTATATTACAGGAATGATGCTATTCTAGCCCCTCTTCCCGGATTCTCTGTGAGTCCCATGTGATTAGGCACTGTATGAGCCCCGGGCACCTGCCCTGGGGACTTTAGTGTTGTATCTCAAGCACGCACAGCGTTTTACACTGTGTTCCCCTAGCGTAAGATTTACGCAGTACGAGAGAACCTCTCGTAAGAGAACGTACTCGGTTACTAACGTAACCTCGGTTCTCTCTAGAGAGGGAACGAGTACTGCGTATCTTGCCGTGCATGCACACGCTCCAGTTCGCTTCGGCGATAAAAACTGGTCAAACCAGCCTCTCGAGGCTATATTTATAGTCGAGCCCCACCCTCTTTTGGCGGGACATGACGCATTGGGCGCGAAGCGCCCTCATTGGTTACGACGTCATGAGGGGCCTCTCTCGATAGGCTGGTGCAGTTGCCGCAGAGCAGCCAATGGGCGCGCGAGCTGTCTCGCCCATGGCTGCAGGCTGCTGCAATGCGTTTTACATTATTGCAAAATTTAGGATAATTTTTGGCTTCAATATCTCGTGGAAAAGAGGTTTTCCCCTAGCGTAAGATTTACGCAGTACTCGTTCCCTCTCTAGAGAGAACCGAGGTTACGTTAGTAACCGAGTACGTTTTGACTTGTCACAAAAAAAGGACGCCCACACTTTTAATAATTGAAGCGTTGATTTTCATACTAAAGTTAATAACAATTTAGTATGTCAATAAATAAAATATTCTCAAAAAAATCTATATATTTATAATTATCTATATATAATATTTATATATTATTTTATAATTTATATTATAAAATATTATTCTCAAAAAAAAAAGATATATATATTATATAATTATATATATATATTAATTTTTTTTTTTTAGGGGGGTGGGGGGTGACTTATGCCTGGCTCACACTACAGGAGTTTTAAAATCCTAACAGATTTTGAAATCTGGTTGCAGCACACACTAAAGGAGATTCTTTGCAGATTTTCTTACCTCAAATCTTAAACGTGCTGCAATTTTCAAATCTTGTAGTATGAGCATATCACACACACAAAACGTTATTTAGATTCTTAATCACGTGATTTACGCAGCAGTTTGGAAGCGAGAAAGCGGATGGAAACAAGATGGAAACTGTAACAAGATGTACTGTAAATATCGGGCATAAAGCAGCCTAAAACTCCTGTAGTGCGGGCAAGATATGGCTAAGAAGTACACTCTCATTCCAAGAATTGTGCTGGGTGCAGCAGGCGCAATATTATGCAGTGTTTGGAGATAGTCCCCAGTTAGATAACTTACAATGTCATTGGTGCCAAGTTTGTGTTTTTGTGCTGTGTAATATTGTGCCTGCTGCACCAACGGTATGGCAGCACAGTTCCTTGATTATTACCAGGAATGAGAGATTATTTAAAGGGGATCTAGCTATGAAATGAAAAGTGATCGTTGCTGCTGCAATCTTTACCGCTGATACCATGTTCTCTTATGACTCACGCACAGTCAGCGGAGACTCGCGCTTGTGCGGATGCTAAAAACAAGGCTTATTCACTCAGATGCGCGCATCAATCCGTTTAGCAGAATCCATATTGTTCCAGTGAAATTACAAAAACGTGTCCCTATCTGCTCCTCTTCTCAGTCATCCACGCCCATTTAACCATTTAAACCGACAGGAGCTCCCAGTTGCGCGTGTCTGTTTAAAAGCCTATAGAAACTGAAAGCAAACATTCTTTTTGCATACAAAACTAGAGATGTAACATGCTCAGATTATACCTCAAACATGCGAGTGATGCGTTGTTTTCACCCTCTAAAGAGTCTTTAAAAATTGCCTAATATGAGTTTACAAAAAAAACAAATGCATTGCACGTCTTTACACATGATTTATGGATCTGCGATTGATAGTTTTGTCCAGAGTTTGTCAAATGTGGTGACTCACAAGGTGCGTCTTGACCATGCACATGCATTTGACTCCCGTTTGACTCCCATTTGCTTCATTTGATCATTTATTTCTCATTTACACACAAACACACACACACACACACACACACACACACACACACACACACACACACACACACACACTTTTGCAAATACAAGCACATCCACAAACACACACTTACTCACGATCGCGCGCAAACACACACACACACGCTCTCTGTCTCGCTCACTTACTCACGTGTCACTTGCGATCGAACACACACACACACACACACACACCTGCTCACACACACACTCTCTCGTGTCTCCAAACAGTCTATGGTCTCCACCTATGGTCTCCAATCTCTCGCGATTGCGCGCACATACACACACTTTTTTTTTGCACATGAATTGTTTTGATCATATATTTTTACGAATTAAATGTTCGATCAATATTCAAAAGCAAAATGATATCTGTTTGACCACAAATGTCATGTTTTTTTTGTTTTGAGTCCACAATGCACTGTTTATAAAAACGAGTAGGCCTATATCTTCTAAACTAATTTATGCATAAAGTTCAAATCAATTGTGTGTAGTTTAAAATTACTTCATGCACATTTTTTACATTGACAAGTTTGAGGTTTACATTTATTACATTTCTGTTTAATAAAAATATTTAGAAAAAAAATATATAAAAATTGTTTTTCTTTTTGTTTATAGCACATTCATTCATGACCCTTTAATGAGAAAAAAAAAAAACTATTCGAGTCCGGATTTTGATTGGCAAAGGTTCTGCCACATCTAGACCATTTGAATACTCGCTTAAAGACGAATCTATGTAGCCTATTTATTCACGTTTGAATTTGCCACTAACAACATATAACGACAAATTAAACCCAACGTACAAAATCGATTGCTGGACATCATAATGCCATTTTATATACATCTGATTTATGATATAGATGTATTAGCAATTTTTTATTTTTTTTGCTTGACAAGCCGACCGGACGGGAAATGGAGTGGAAGTATCGACGATTCAATTTTTTAATTCAATGATTGAGATTGTGATTTAATTTCTATCAGTCTCATTTAAAAATCAATTAAAAGTCTTGACACCCTTACTTGGGTCTTAGCCATTTGATTAATTTACTAACCTCCTGATTGACCAGCAGCTGCATTTCCAGTCTGAACATTCTTGCGTGTAGATAAAACTATAGGGGGAAGTAAACGTAGTTCAGCATTAAAGAAACACTTGAAAATGTGTACATAAGGATTGCCAGCTATCACACATTGTGCTTTGTCTCACTCTCAGGACAGGAGAGTACCAATGAATTTCTTCCCACTTAACATGTCTTAGCCATTTGATTATTTACTAACCCTTCTGATGGACCAGCAGCTGCATTTCCAGTCTGAACATTCTTGCGTGTAGATACAACTATAGGGGGAAGTAAACGTAGCTCAGCATTAAAGAAACACTTGAAAATGTACAAAAGCCGGGTTGCACATTTGGCTTTGTCTTACTCTCACAGGCTGCCCAACAATCTAACATCATAAGACAACAAAACATTTACTCATAGGAATTTTCCCACCACCACAGGACTACATTTGTCCAAAACACAGATATTCTTGAATTGATTTAACTTTTGACAATTTCTTTAACAAAAAAAACAACAACAACAACAACAACAACAAAAAAATCTCTTCCAGTACTTTGAAACATGAACAATACAGAACTGATCTGTTATCCACCATTGATGGAATTTTCTGTCAGTAGCTGTATGTTATAACTGTTATAAGTTAAGGTGCACCAATATGAATCTTCTGAAATACATAATATCTGGATCAAAACGCTATGAAGCAGCAGCAGCAGAAACAATACAATTACATTTTCTATTACTGAATAGGAGCAAGTAATACAGTGTAACTGTTCTCATTTTTCATTTTTTAATATTAAAAAGACGACTAAACTAATGATACACAGAATTTTACAAGCAAACGACAGAAGATGACTTTAATACATTAAAGAGATACTCGACTTTTTTGGAAATATGCTCATTTCGGCCCAAAAAAAAAAAACTGAAAAAGTGAATCTAATTTATAGCATGCTAAAGAATGGCCTAGTTTCACAGATGGGGCTTAGATTAAGCCATTTGACCTTATCTCAATTAAGATGTTTAAGTATATTTTATAAACATGACTTAAGATAGGTCTCTGCGAGTTGTTTTCAGGTCAAACATTAATTTTAATCTGAGGCTTAAGTTAACGTTAGGCCTAACGTTAAGCGTCTGTGCAACCGGGACAATGAGTTAAAATGTCACTTCAGCCATACAACCCTGAAAAAATACCAAAATCAAACCACAAACAACATGACACAAGTACTTACCATATTCAGCAGAGTTGTATTTGCGGGTTTTGTTGGTAATTTTCCTCCCACTCCGTGTTTCCTTTCTCTTTTCCTCCATCTTACTCAAATAATTGACATCGTGGTCTACTGCTGATTGGCACGAAGCGGTTGGCGCCACCCCATCGTCCTCGTCTGACATAGTTTGTACCTTTTAATATTGAAATTCTTCCTCTTAACGCCACGTGAAGCTCTGGTGCGTCCTGTATGTTTTTACAGTTATCCCAGTTTGTATATACTTGTAAAGACGGTGCTATTCCATAAACTTGGACTTGGGTTAACGTATGTATAATGCTCTGAGTCTGCATGATTCTTATTGCACAGGAAATAGGCGGGGCAATCTCTGTTGATTTTCGCGCCACCTGAGGTTAATTTGTTAGCATGCTAATGAACTCGTACAGCAAACATAAATCAATTTAAGTGAAAGGTTTCAAAGGGAAATGTAGAAGAGATTAACCCTTGGATGGTGTTCGGGTCTGTTGGACCCGTTTTCATTTTTTATCAAAAGAAAAATGATACAAATAATGATTTTTTCTAACTGAGACTCATTGGCCTTGGCTCATTTTTCTGTGAGGAATATATATCAGAACACATTTTCAATGAAAACACACTGTACGCCCCCCCTACACATTTATATTACACACAGGATGTTCGGGTCCACTGGACCCGGGGCTAATAAAAGTGTGGAAATTGTAGGTCCTGTGTACCTTTACTCTGTCCTCCTCCTGTCAGGGCCTGCTGTTATTGTGTGTGTGTGTGTTCTTGTATATGGTTTATGAGGACACAAATGTGTATAATGACATGGTTATTACAACGTAAACATGGTTTATGACGACATCTGTGTCCTCATACTAAAACATACTAAATGGTGTTTTTTGAAATTCAAAAAATTGCAAAAGTTTTCTGTGATTGGTAGGGTTAGTGTAGGGGGATAGATTATACAGTTTGTACATTAGAAAAACCATTATGCCTATGGAGAGTGACCGTACACATATCCAAGTGAGTCTGTGTATGTATGTATGTGTGTGTGTGTGTGTGTGTGGGGGGGGTTGTGTGTGTCTGTGTGTGTGTGTTGTGGGTGTGTGTATGTGTGTGCATGAGTGTGTGTGTGCGTGCGTGTGAGAGAGAGATTGTGTGTAAGTGTGAAAGAGTACAAGAATGAGTTTTGTGTTTCTACTCCTGCCATTCTCACACGAGGGTGCAATTTTTAAATGTGATCTAACAAAGGTAAAGAGAGAATATTAACCATATATGCTGTTTATATTGCTTGTAATTGGGATGAAGTAAACATCTGTTGAGTATTTTAACATAACATTTTTGATTGTGTTGAATTAAAAACCCAAAAATGCAGCGGGTCCACCAGACCCACGAACACTGGCTGAGTAACAAAAATATGAACACCACACAAGGGTTAAGTGCTTTTTTCCCCCAAGATCAAGGTAGGCTACTTGGACATTCTGGGTTAAAATCATAGGTTAAAATCGACGATGTATTTAATGGCAAAATTTTGATCTGACAAATTATGTGGGGTTTGTAATGTTCCTTAAAATTTCAAGCATGTCATAATGAAATGTAGAAAGTATGATTCTGAGAGGAATCTTACGTGATAAGATATGAATTAGGACTGGGATGGAATTTATAAGGTATTTTAGGGATGAGTGAGGGAGTTAAGTTCAAGATGTAGCCTATCAATTAAAGTCAGAAAGGAGTATATTAAATGTAATGGTAGAATATTTTGGAAATACTGGATAAAATAAGCGTATTTAGAATAGTTTATTTTTTTATTTCTCTCTCTCTCTCTCTCTCTCTCTCTCTCTCTCTCTCTCTCTCTCTCTCTCTCTCTCTCTCTCTCTGTGTATGTGTAATGGTCCATTTTCTGAAATAGGTGGCGGTAATGCACATATTTGTTTGCGATCCGTGGTAAAATAACGAAGAAGTATGAAGGTAAATCAGTAGCAAAACTCGAGAGCACGTAGATGTGAATTTGAGAACTTGTACAATAAATATTCGTACTTGTACATGAACATTTACACTCACAGCTCAAATGTGAAAACCTGTAAAATAAAAATCTGAAGTTGAATGTTGAAATTTGCACTCGCAGACAATAGTCACAAACCTGTATTCTGAATCTGAAGCTGCAGACAAGTAGACACAAATGTGTAAAATGCCATTCACAGAAATACAACGACAGACACAAACTTGTAATATATATTTTGCGTTTAATCTTACATTCAACATTCGCAGTACTACCTCAATTAGGCACTTGCAACTTCTCAAATCTGTCACTGCAATTTCAAATTTCGCACCTTGACTTTTGCTACTCTTTTCGCGATATATCAGGTGCAAAACTAACTTGTGCACTTGAAACTCAGAGGCGGTGAGAGAGAAAGGGGGCGGGAGGAGGGGGGGTCAAAGGAGCCGTTTTATTGGTTGGCACCTAGCCAATGAAATGGGACTTCGATGATGTCACGAAACCCACGTGCACTGAAACACTATAGGGATCTCCCAGTCACGTGACCCCTAGCCGTGTGTCAGCCATTTTGACGGTATACATCCGTCAGCTACTCACATTGGCTATACTGTCTATGGACTGTCTAATGGCAATAGATCTATTATTAGGGGTGGGTAATATATTAGGGAGTATATTATTATACTAATAATATAATTATTAGTATAATTGTTTTATAATTAGCCTAAATATTGCAATACTTTGCGCTACAGTATTGATATAATTGCGTGCGCAAAATATCTCGATACTGAACAGAATCGAGTTTTCCCCCACCACTATTATTAGCTTCAGCTAACTCTTCACGTCATGTCATCGCACTTATTAGCATCACAAAAATATATATCAAGTATACAAGAGGAAGATAGGAATCATAGATCCATATGAAGCACCGCAAGTTCTTTTTACAGGCATTTAATGTGTAGAAAAACTTCCTGACATTGAGTTCGGTGACATTTACAGCTGACGTTACCTTATTCACTTCCCATCACGCTACACCAGAGCTTCATTAAAAGCATACAAAAGCAGGCTATCGGTTGTCATGGACATGTTACAAAAACTGAATAGACGTAAAAAGTCAAGTAACCTTGTATAATTTCATCTCAACTTTATTGTATATTTTACATGCACTTTTATTATTTGTTTACATTTTTCTTCTTGTACCTTATATCACAAACAGTTGGAAGCCAAGCACCACCATCAGCGTTTTGCCTGTATATTGCCCCCAACCACTTGTTTCTCCGTTTTGTTTCTTTCGGGATACGGTATAAAGATATTCCTTTTGTATGATCACGTATCTGATCGCATCCAACTGCACAGCATCGCTCGGGCATGATAGAATATCGCGACGAGCTGCAGTATCAATGTAGTTTATACCAGAGCCCGTCTCTGTTTATACTGTCTATGAGTATCACCGGCGGTTTAGCTTTTTCTATTCCGTCAAAATGGCTGATCCAAATGGCGTGACGTCACGCGGGATGTCCCTATTAGACTGATATTAAAAGAAATAAACAATATTATCAAACTCAGTAAACTCAATGCTAATAATGCATACTACAGAAAAGCAGATGAGCACAGAATATGACGAAAGAAAGCAAATGTGTGTTCAGTGCAAATAAACTTGCTGCCTGTGTTTTATTAATAATGCAACGAATTATGTTTTTTGTTATTGTTTTTTTTTTTATATATATAACTGTTGATCCATTAAGCCTCATTAAGCGTTTTCTTGGTTTTCTATGGGAAGAAAACGTACAATTGTTGCGTTCATATTCTGTGCTCAATTGCTTTTCTGTGTGCTTTGTTTGTATGGTGTTTCCTGAGTTTGGTCTTTTAATACCACTGTCTCAATTAAACGCGTTGTGTTCATATTCTGTGCTCATCTGCTTTTCTGTAGTATGCATTATTAGCATTGAGTTTACTGAGTTTGATAATATTGTTTATTTCTTTTAATATCAGTCTAATAGCGTTTCAGTGCGCGTGGGTTTCGTGACATCATCGAAGTCCCATTTCATTGGCTAGGTGCCAACCAATAAAACGGCTCCTTTGACCCCCCCTCCTCCCGCCCCCCTTTCTCTCTCACCGCCTCTGAGTTTCAAGTGCACAAGTTAGTTTTGCACCTGATATATCGCGAAAAGAGTAGCAAAAGTCAAGGCGCGAAATTTGAAATTGCAGTGACAGATTTGAGAAGTTGCAAGTGCCTAATTGAGGTTGTACCGCGAATGTGAATGTAAGATTAAACGCAAAATATATATTACAAGTTTGTGTCTGTCGTTGTATTTCTGTGAATGGCATTTTACACATTTGTGTCTACTCGTCTGCAGCTTCAGATTCAGAATACAGGTTTGTGACTATTGTCTGCGAGTGCAAATTTCAACATTCAACTTCAGATTTTTATTTTACAGGTTTTCACATTTGAGCTGTGAGTGTAAATGTTCATGTACAAGTACGAATATTTATTGTACAAGTTCTCAAATTCACATCTACGTGCTCTCGAGTTTTGCTACTGATTTACCTTCATAAAGAAGAAAGAAGAACTCTAACTCGTCTTGATGAAGAGTAGCAGCAATGTTACATTCGAAATTGTTGCTTTTTGCTATTCAAAAACCCTCGACAAAAAAGAAACGTAGGCTCATTAAATGGTGTCAAAGTAAACGGCTAGCAAGGAAAGTAAAGTGCTCAAGATGTGGCTATAATATGCGAATGAAGCAAACACGACATCTTGACAGTTTTCAATGGTGAGTTAAACAATTTAAGACTTGTTCACATGATGTTTTGCTGAAATAGTTTCTGGGGATATTTTAGAACAAAAAAGAAAAAATAATTTCTTTAATTAAAAATAACATATTAACGTTATAAAAAAAACCTGCATAATTATGTTCAAGACTTGAGATTAATTTAAACAAATATATCATAATCAATTAATCATTTTATGATTATATGATTACAATATGAAATAAGAGCCTGCACAGAGAAATTGATAAACCGTGTAGGTGTGGTATGCTGAATAATCCTCTGTGATAAGTGCATATAATCACTATTATTTTTCCTATGTATTTTCATTTGTTTCTGCTAAGGGACTATTTACAGATTTTATATTAATTGTTTTCATTTACATACTTGTTGCATATTTTAGGTTCTATAATAAGCACTATTGATTCGAATTAATTAAATGTAATAGTTCAAGATGGATGTGTGTGATTGGTTGCGCGGTCGTGGGTGGGCGTGTCATCACTTCCAATGGCAAATAGTAGCGTAGTTCGTCCACGTTTCAAGCGTTTACTATCGGCTGATAACGAGAAGTCGGATTCTGTGGTGTTGCCGTACTTTTAAAACTGCAAAAAGTTTGCCTTCATCCCGCTGAAAAGCATGCATCCACATTTTATTAGCTTTTTAATCATTTGGAAAAGAATGGAAACTAATACAAAGCAACACTGATGCATCGCTTGAACTTGTTCATTAATATCATCCTTTACAGGTAACGAATGTATAAAATGCACACCATCGTTTGTTTAGATCGTCATAAGAAGGACTTTTAACTGTATTCTTTTCCTTTGTAACTTATGAGTGTTGTGTCTGTAAACTGTTTGGTTTTTAAGCTGCATTCTACAAATTATTTTTTTTTTTGTTAAAAATAATTAAAAATAATTATATATAAAAAAAACAATCAGCCAGTGTTCAAAACTATCTATTTGCCTTCGCTTGCTTTAAAAACGGTTAGTTTGTAATAATGATTTTAATTCCAGGTGTACGGATCAATTGCCCCGGGAAATTAGAGCATGTCTTTACCCTATTTTTTACAGTCTATGGTCTTTACCTCATGATGTCACATCCGTACACATTAAAGGGTTAGTTCACCCAAAAATGAACATACTGTCAATAATTACTCACCCACGTGTTGTTCTATCGCTGTAAGACTTCCATTCATAGTCAAAACATAATTATATGATGGAATCTGAGAGCTGGATCAGTCTAAGGGCTTTTTAGGCTCAAGATTCGATTCAAAATAAATTTTCGATTCCAAACCGATTCTGGATTAGAAAAACAATTTACAGTATGTAAATGTAGTTTACTTTTTCCTGTGTGATTGCAGTAGACAATAGTTCTATATTACAATCTATATATTTTTCCACTATAGTGTATTAAATGCAGGCGACAGCACAACAAAGTGGTTTCTAATTTTTTGGTTTCTAGTAAGCTACAATGGGTAAATATATGTTTTTTTTCCGGTGTAAGTTTGTTTTTAACTATGTCCCACTTTGTTGAGCTGTTCCTGCATTTAAATGCGCTACAGTGGAAAAAAAAAAAAATAGTCTAACAATTTAATGTATTGGAGATTATTATGTCGTAATAACGAGATCTTATTTCGTTAAAGCGAGATCTTTTCTTGTAACAACGAGATCTTAAAACGACATATTTTTCTTGTAATAACGAGATGCTATGTCTTTAAAACAACATATTTTCTTGGCCATATAAGGACATCTCGTCTACAAAATGCATTTATCATATAGGCATATTTTGGAGCTTTTGCTAACGTGAATGATATTACAATGTTATTCCCCAATGTAAAAATTGTTAACTGGGGCCTATCATCATCATCACGCCTTTATCAAACTTCTATGTTTAAAAGCATAAGCAAATAATAGCAGACACCAATCAGAGGCAAACCCGCCGGAAAAATTAACCCTTTTTAAAAATATATTATATAGGCCTATACGTTTTTTATTTATTATGCATTAATACAATAGGATTTATTTTTGTTAATAGGCTGTATTTTCATTGCCTTGATCAAAGAAATTGCAGTTTTTTCAAAGCTTCAAACTGATTCAGTGTTTTATTTCTGCTGTCGTAATTTGTTAATTATTCAAGTTTAAAAAATATATAGGCTAGGCTATTTATTGTGGGCCTATATTTTATGTGGGTTTTTTTAACCTATATTATTTTATTCTGTTTTTCTCTCTTGTCAACCCAGAACCCCTGAGCAGATAGTACGTAAACAAACTGCTGAGTAAATGGATATTATAACAAATTCGTTTTTTTTTTTTTTTTTTTTTTTGGCACACAAAACGTATTCTCGTCTCTTGATGAACGCATGGTTGAGCCACTGGAGTCACTTGGACTTTTTTAATGATGTCTTAATGATATCTTAATGATGTTTGATCAGCCTTACCAAATGTGGACGTTACTGCATTGTCTTTTCGCACTAAAAATAAACCTAGTTGTATCGTTTTTAATTTAATACTGTGAAGCTGCTCTGGGGCAGTCTGTGTTGTGTAAAGTGCTATACTAATTTGTGACTTCAAAGTCTTTAACACGTTATAGTCTGTGTAGAGAAAATGGTTTTGTCTTAGCGGCCCCTAATTTAATTTAATAACTAGGGTAATGAATGCTGCAACGGAAGTAAATTAATCACAACTAACTTTAGCTAGAAAAAGCTAGAAATACCAAGCTAGATAATTAGCTTGATAATACCAAGGATTATCCATTTGTCTATGTAAAGCTGCTTTGAAACAGCCTACACTGTTAAAAGCGCTATATAAATAAAGATGAGTTGACTTTAATACGTTTTCTGTGCCGACAAGTTTAAGCTTAGGAGTCTATGGAGGTCTGATCCAGCTCTCAGATTCCATCATAAATATAATTATGTTGTGTTTTGACGATGAATGGAAGTCTTACGGGGTTAGAACAGAATGGGGGTGAGTAACTACTGACAGTATTTTCATTTTTTGGTGAACTAACCCTTTTAGAAGGAGTTTTGGCTAGTCGGCTGTGTTGCGCGTGAGGATGTTTAGAGGTGGAGTGATTTATAGCCTTTTCTCGCAGCACTTTAAATAATTGAACTTATGGCGGATACATAAAGGTCCAAACGACAATCATTTGTGACAACTGGAGATTTACCAGTTGTAAAACCCAAAAGACTTGACTGGCTTCGGAGTGGCTCTAGAAAAAACAAGACTGCAACCGGCTCATGCGAAGACAAGGATAAACATACACAGGGCTTTTGAAAGGTGGAGTGAGCTCCGTGTTTTTACTAAACAGACGCAGACAGGTTTTTTTCTGATGGACAAGTAAAACCTTTCAATAGTTTAATTGTGTAACAGTACCACAATTGTTTGCTTAATTCACACAGTTACGGATTTTCCTTTGTTTTCCTTTTCTTGTTTAGCTATTATGGTTAATATGAGGGTCATTCCAGAATTTCATGTCCCACCTATGAAATTTCACATAATCTATGTATAATATACAAAAAAATTAGTCACTGTGTAAAAAACACTTGTCCTGAAACTAAATATATATAGACTTGAAGAATTTTTTTCCTAAATATTAATGAAAATTAAAAAAAGTCTATAGTACCCACTTAAATGCCATTTCCCTTTCGAAGGGAACTCTACACTACGTCAGAATGACGCTTTGGGGAACGCCTCAGGCGTGACAGGTGTCTGAAATCAAATATCAACTCACGTCAATCATGTTGACCGGCGACAGCCCGTGCATCATCAGCTTGATTGATTAACGCGCGACCTGGATGTATAAAAGAGAGCCTTGCACACATGACAACATCTTTTCGTCTTCAGGGACTGTTTGTCTGTTTTGAGAATATCGCTGAAGAGCGCGGGAGGCTCTCGAGAGAGCCTCTTGTGCAAACTGTGAGCGTTTTTTATTTAAAAATGCTCCGCTCTCGACGGACCCTTTTCTCGAGGGAGGAGGGTTCAGCATCTGAGCTGTGGTGCGTGCGATTTGTGAAACAATACTGTTTGGGTACGAGGCGTTCACAGCAGTTCCTGAGGGTGCTGACAGTGTTCATTAAGAAATATCTCGGCGCGCGTGAGAAAGAAAAAATCCGTGCGCTGTCGGATGTTTCAACCTCGCACCTGTTGACTTTCTTCTCGAGGGATGAAAGCCAAATATTTTTTAACGGCTCGTTTCTCGCGCTTGCCGAGGCAGTGTGTAGATTACGAGAACGTATAAATGTTAAAACAGTATTGTCTGGTGATTATGGCTGCATTTAATTCTATGAATTAAAATGGTGGAAATATTATCTGACTTAAGAAGTTAGATATTTAGTAATTTAGCCTATCATCCAGATCGCGTTATCCAGTGTTTTTGGCTGCATTTTAATTTAGGAATTAAAATGATGAGCAGCGAACAAAAAGAGCAGGTGTAATTCTGGTCTTTTTGTAAAATGTGAAATTAACATATTTCTGTTTCTTTTCAGACCACGTCTCCTGTTTTAGAGTCTGGGGCAAAATGTTATGGGTAAGAAAGTAAATCTAAAGATTTTTTCGATGGTCAGGTGGTAGGTCTTAACAGGCCTCCTTGACCAGACAGTCCCCATTTTGCAACCGGACAGTGCTTGGGCCTCCCTGAGGTGAGCTCCCAGGAATTGAAGCTGTCAAGGAGTAATGTGGTTATCAGGTTATAGGCCTCACTAGGCCTTCCTGAATATGAGCTTCCACATACTATGGTTGAATGAGCTCCCACATATTATGGTTATCAGGTCATAGGCCTCACCAGGCCTTCCTGAATATGAGCTCCCACATACTGTGGTTATCAAGTTATAGGCCTCTCCAGGCCTTCTTGAATATAGCTCCCATATAATGTGGTTATCAGGTCATAGGCCTCACTAGGCCTTCCTGAAAATGAGCTCCCACATACTGTGGTTGAATATGAGCTCCCACATTCTGTGGTTATCAAGTTATAGGCCTCACCAAGCCTTCTTGAATATGAGCTCCCATATACTGTGATATGAGCTCCCACATTCTGTGGTTATCAAGTTATAGGCTTCACCAAGCCTTCTTGAATATGAGCTCCCACATACTGTGGTTATCAGGTCATAGGCCTCACCAGGCCTTCCTGAGTATGAGCTCCCACATACTGTGGTTGAATATGAGCTCCCACATACTGTGGTTATCAGGTCAGAGGCCTCACCAGGCCTTCCTGAATATGAGCTCCCACATTCTGTGGTTATCAGGTCAGAGGCCTCACCAGGCCTTCCTGAGTATGAGCTCCCACATACTGTGGTTGAATATGAGCTCCCACATACTGTGGTTATCAGGTCAGAGGCCTCACCAGGCCTTCCTGAATATGAGCTCCCACATTCTGTGGTTATCAGGTCAGAGGCCTCACCAGGCCTTCCTGTATATGAGCTCCCACATACTGTGGTTAGCAGGTCATAGGCCTCACTAGGCCTTCCTGAGTATGAGCTCCCACATACTGTGGTTGAATATGAGCTCCCACATACTGTAGTTGCCAGGTTATAGGCCTCACCAGGCCTTCCTGGTTATGAGCTTCCACATGTCAGGTTACAGGCCTCACCGGCCTTCCTGAATTTGAGCTCCCACATACTGTGGTAATCAGGTTACAGGCCTCATCAGGCCTTCCTGGTTATGAGCTCCCACATACTGTGGTCGCCAGGTTACAGGCCTCATCCGGCCTTCCTGGTTATGAGCTCCCACATACTGTGGTCGCCAGGTTACAGGCCTCATCCGGCCTTCCTGGTTATGAGCTCCCACATACTGGGATATCAGGTTACAGGCCTTACTAGGCCTTCCTGAATATGAGCTCCCATACACGGTGGTCGCCACGTTACAGGCCTCGCCAGGCCTTCCTGGTTATGAGCTCCCACATACTGTGGCGCCAGGTTACAGGCCTCACCGGCCTTCCTGGTGATGGGCTTCTACATGTCAGGTTGCAGGCCTCACCCGGCCTTCCTGAATGTGAGCTTCCACATATTGTGGCCGCCAGGTTACAGGCCTCACCGGCCTTCCTGGTGATGGGCTTCTACATGTCAGGTTGCAGGCCTCACCCGGCCTTCCTGGTTATGATCTCCCACATACTGTGGTCATCAGGTTACAGGCCTCATCCGGCCTTCCTGGTTATGAGCTCCCACATACTGTGGTCGCCAGGTTATAGGCCTCACTAGGCCTTCCTGAATATGAGCTCCCACACACTGTGGTTGAATATGAGTTCCCACATTCTGTGGTTATCAAGTTATAGGCCTCACTAGGCCTTCTTGAATATGAGCTCCCACATGCTGTGGTTGTCAGGTCACAGGCCTCACTAGGCCTTCCTGAGTATGAGCTCCCACATACTGTGGTTGAATATGAGTTCCCACATTCTGTGGTTATCAAGTTATAGGCCTCACTAGGCCTTCTTGAATATGAGCTCCCACATGCTGTGGTTGTCAGGTCACAGGCCTCACTAGGCCTTCCTGAGTATGAGCTCCCACATACTGTGGTTGAATATGAGTTCCCACATTCTGTGGTTATCAAGTTATAGGCCTCACTAGGCCTTCTTGAATATGAGCTCCCACATGCTGTGGTTGTCAGGTCACAGGCCTCACTAGGCCTTCCTGAGTATGAGCTCCCACATACTGTGGTTGAATATGAGTTCCCACATTCTGTGGTTATCAAGTTATAGGCCTCACTAGGCCTTCTTGAATATGAGCTCCCACATGCTGTGGTTGTCAGGTCACAGGCCTCACTAGGCCTTCCTGAGTATGAGCTCCCACATACTGTGGTTGAATATGAGCTCCCACATACTGTAGTCGCCAGGTTATAGGCCTCACCAGGCCTTCCTGGTTACGAGCCTCCACATGTTAGGTTACAGGCCTCACTGGCCTTCCTGAATGTGAGCTCCCACATACTGTGGTGAATATGAGCTCCCATGTTATATGGTTATCAGGTCAGAGGCCTCACTAGGCCTTCCTGAGTATGAGCTCCCACATGCTGTGGTTGTATATGATCTCCCACATACTATAGTCGCCAGGTTATAGGCCTTACCAGGCCTTCTTGGTTAAGAGCCTCCACATGTCAGGTTACAGGCCTCACCGGCCTTCCTGAATGTGAGCTCCTACATACTGTGAGCTTCCACTTACTGTGGTTATCAAGTTATAGGCCTCACCAGGCCTTCTTGAATTTGAGCTCCCACGTGCTGTGGTCGTTAGGTCACAGGCCTCACCGGCCTTCCTGAGTTTTAACCTTCCACAATTAGTGGTCACCAGGCTTTAGGCCTCTGCGGCCTTCCTGGTTATGAGTTCTTTCATGTCAGGTGGCAGGCCTCACCAGGCCTTACTGAATGAGAACTCCCACGTATTGTGTCTATCAGGTTGCAGGCTTCTTCTGGCTTTCCTGATTATAGGTTCCCACGTACGGTGGTTCCCTGGTTACAGGCCTCACCAGGCCTTCCTGGGTTTGAGCTTTTACATGTCAGGTTACAGGCCTCATCCGGCCTTCCCGAATGTGGGCTCACACATACTGTGTTTTTAGAGTGATGAAGTACGTGCAAACCTTTACTTCATTCCTTTTTGGTACATACGTTCCGTACCTTTTTTAAACCATGCTTATGGTAAGTCACACGACTTATGTCTTGTGTACTTTCTAAATCCATTTTCTATGGTAAGGGTCATGCGCGTATCGCTTCTGTCCCTTCCTATGTGGCTCAGACCCTGGTCTTTCACTTCGGGTCCCATTCTAGATACGTCCTGTCGTCACTTTATTACGACAGACTTTTTGCTCTAGCTTACTTCCACATTCTGATGAGCTCCCACACACTGTGGTCACCGTGTTACAGGCCTCACCGGCCTTCCCGAGTATGAGCTCCCACATGCTGTGGTCGCCAGGTTAGAGGCCTCATCAGGCCTTCTTGGGTTCAGAATGGCTAAGTACATGCACTTTCTTTCATGTACTTTCTATTTTCATTTTTTATGGTAAGGGTTGTGCGCTGTACGCTTTATTCCCTTTCTGAAAGTGAGCTCCCACAGGTTGTGGTCCCCAGGTTATAGGCCTCACCGGCCTTCCTGTTAGGAGTTCCCACATGCTGTGGTCGCCAGGTTAGAGGCCTCATTGGCCTTCCTGATTTGAGCTCCCACATGCTGTGGTCGCCAGGTTAGAGGCCTCACCGGCCTTCCTGATTTGAGCTCCCACATGCTGTGGTCGCCAGGTTAGAGGCCTCACCGGCCTTCCTGATAGGAGTTCCCACATGCTGTGGTCGCCAGGTCAGAGGCCTCACCGGCTTTCCTGAAGGTAAGCTCCCACATATTGTGGTTGAATACAAGCTTCCCCATGTTGTGGTCGCCAGGTTAGAGGTCCTACCAGGCCTTCCTGGAGGTAAGCTCCCTTTAGGCCCTCACAGGCCTCCTCAGTGTTTTGAAACACAAACACTGGGTAGATCCATGGATCGAGTAGAGAAACTCCCCTCGCTGGCAAGGGTTGTAAAGCACTATGCTGAGTCATACTCTCCAGGATGTCCCGTCTCTGAGATCCGGGCTGAGTGGTTCACTGCCTGCTTCGCAGTCCCTTGGGTTGGATGCCTTCCTAAGGCAAGTGTCCAGAGGCTCTGTCTTCGGACAGACAGGAAGTGGCCAGACTGTAGTGTCTTATGTAGTGACACCAGGT
Organism: Squalius cephalus; assembly: GCF_949319135.1. Classification (NCBI taxonomy): domain Eukaryota; kingdom Metazoa; phylum Chordata; class Actinopteri; order Cypriniformes; family Leuciscidae; genus Squalius; species Squalius cephalus. The sequence continues at coordinate 545,160 of NC_137134.1, forward strand.
CAGGCCTGCCTGGTGGCATTTCAGGTGGCACGCTCCCCTGAATAGTGACTGGCTGGGAGTCCCTTGGGTCCCCTAGCCACACTCCCTAGAAGGGACCCCTTCTATTGGAAGCTGATGTCCTAAGCCTTTGAGCTGGCCCAGATATACCCCCAATTAGCTATGTTCTGGCGGTTTCTTGGTTCATTAGCTTGGGCTATGACCGGTAGGGAGTGCTGTCACTGACAGCCCGATGTGACCTAAGGGTGAGTGGTTCCAGTGTTTCTGAATTACTGGTTCGGACAGTTGTCACTGCCTTTGGGCATGCACTCCCCTCAGCATGGTGGCGTTGGTATATCGTTCCCCATAGCGTCATTCTGACGTAGTGTAGAGTTCCCTTTCGAAAGGGAACGTCTCAGGTTACGACTGTAACCTATGTTCCCTGAGAACAGGGAACGAGACACTACGTCTTCCTGCCATGCCTTGGGGCCTGCCTGCAACAGTCCCTTCAGACGATAGGATGTTGTCATGTGTGCAAGGCTCCCCTTTATACATCCAGGTCGCGCGTTAATCAATCAAGCTGATGATGCACGGGCTGTCGCCGGTCAACATGATTGACGTGAGTTGATATTTGATTTCAGACACCTGTCACGCCTGAGGCGTTCCCCATAGCGTCATTCTGACGTAGTGTCTCGTTCCCTGTTCTCAGGGAACATAGGTTACAGTCGTAACCTGAGACGTTTTCTCTTGTCCCACATTCTAGATGACCAAATTGAATGTTAAATATAACTGTTAAAATACATTTTAAATACCCCTTTTTTTGCATGATTTTGTTTATATATGCCTCTTTTAATTGTTAAAGCATTTTTTTAATTGATATTAATCTTTTAAATAATAGAAATGTTGCAATAAAGTTATATCCCCAACATTGTGCAACCCTGTTACCGAAATATTTAGACTGGCAGAAGAAAAGAAAAAAAACAGTGAGTGACATGATACACAGGAAATTACAACACTAAGCAGTTTGCCACCAGAATGGGTAGAACAAAGGTATATTCTCTCTTTGATTTTTCATGTTATTATACAATTTTTAGCCTTGACTGAATGTGTCACTCTAACAAATGCAACCCTGTTACACTTATTATCAGAATAAGACAAATTAATTTGAAGCTTTTCTTCTTCTTTCTAGTTATTCGCTAGCCTGTTAACGCGCCACCCATGCGCTCAGCTATCTTTATTTATTTATTTTTCTCTCGCGCGTCCGCGCCTTTGAGTTCATAAAAAGCTCAGGTGAGTAAGAATCAGTCAACAAACACGGTGAGTAATGTCTTGTCCTGTTATTGTCACCTGCACTTCATGTCACATGTTTAGCATAGCCTTCTCTGTCGACAATATAGGATTTATATGTGATAAATGTAAGGAGACAGTCAGGCTAACGGAGAAGATTTCAGAACTAGAGACACGCATTCAAACTTTAATTGAGGATAGTAAGAGTGCTAGTACTTTAGATGTGTTGGATGCGCCTAGCGTGAACTCTTTACATGATTCGGTTCCGGCTGAAGTAGAGCCTGCGCAGCCGGGCAAATGGGTGACAGTGAGGGATCGCTCTAGTCGCGGATCTAAAAACCACTCTTCCGTTCCGATTACCATAACAAATCGATTTGCCCCGCTCAGTGAAACACCCACTGAGAATGATTGTGCCCTAGTTATTGGCGATTCGATCACACGGAACGTGAAAATAGAGACACCAACCACCATAGTCACATGTTTGCCGGGAGCCAGAGCGCCTGACATCAAAGCAAATTTAAAAGTGCTGGCTAATGCTAATCGTAAATTCTCTAAGATCATTATTCATGTCAGCACTAATGATGTTCGACTCCGCCAGTCGGAGATCACCAAAATTAATATTAAAGAGGTGTGTGAACTCGCAAGTACGATGTCAAGCACTGTAATTTGCTCTGGCCCCCTTCCTGTTCGCAGGAGTGATGAGATAGTTAGTAGATTGTGTTCACTGAATCGCTGGCTGTCTAAGTGGTGTCCGCAACATAATATAGAATTCATAGACAATTGGAAAAGTTTTTGGGGCAAACCTGACCTGTTGAAAAGAGATGGTATTCATCCCTCCTGGGATGGTGCTGCTCTTCTCTCTAGTAATATGGCTCATAGTCTTAGAGCTCAAACATGACAATCTGGGGCTCAGGTCAGGAAGCAGACAGACTGGCTAAACCGACCGTCTGCTAGCGGCCTCGCGTCACCAAGGTCAGATAAATCCTATCACATAGAGCCTCTTTCACCTAGCTATCATCATATAGAGACTGTGTCTGTTCCCCGAATTTGGAAATCCAAAAAAACGTTTAAACCCATCAAAGGTTAAAAATTTAATTGATGTTCAACAAATAAAAAACAGCTATAATACAGATGAGCAAATGCTAAAGCTTGGGTTGCTGAATATTCGATCGCTTACTCCAAAAGCACTCGTTGTTAACGATATGATTTCAGATAATAACCTAGATGTGCTGTGTTTGACAGAAACCTGGCTAAAACCAAACGATTACATTACTTTAAATGAGTCCACTCCGCAAGATTAATCTTATAAACATGAGCCTCGTCTGAAACGCAAAGGGGGTGGTGTTGCTGTAATTTATAGTAATAGTTTCAAAACCACTAAGAAATCAAGTTTTAAATATAATTCTTTTGAAGTATTGGTGCTTAATGTAAAAATATATAGTGTAAACGATAAATCACGTTTGAGATTTGTGCTGGCTACTGTATACAGGCCACCATACAGACTTTATCAAAGAATTTGCGGACTTTCTATCAGAATTAATATTGACTGCAGATAAAGTACTAATTGTTGGTGATTTTAATATACACATCGATAATGAAAAAGATGCATTGGGTTTGGCATTTAAAGACATTGTAAATTCAATTGGAGTTAGACAACACGTGTCAGGACCTACTCATCGTCGTAATCATACTCTAGATCTAATATTATCACACGGAATAGATGTTGATGCCGTTGAAATTCTGCAGCAGAGCGATGACATCTCAGATCATTATCTAGTCTCGTGTAATTTGCATTTAGCCAAGGCTGCAAAGCCGACTCTGTGTTTGAAATATGTTAGACCTATCACTTCTGCTACTAAAGATTGCTTTATTAATAATCTTCCTGATCAGTTTCATCATCTCAGCATCCCAGATAGCTTAGAAGAACTCGATATTGCAACAGAAACGTTTAACTCTCTCTTTTCCAGCACTTTAGACATAGTTGCGCCGTTGCGCTTAAAGAAGATTAAAGAAAATAGTCCAACGCCGTGGTACAACGAGCACACTCAGGCCCTTAAGAGAGCAGCCAGAAAAATGGAGCGCAACTGGAAGAAAACAAAACTAGAGGTATTTCGCATTTCATGGAAGGAGAGCTCAATTACTTACAGAGAGGCTTTAAAAGCTGCTAGATCTGCTTATTTTTCAACCCTATTAGAAGAAAATAAACATAATCCTAGGTATTTATTTGAAACGGTGGCTAAACTAACAAAAAATAAAGCTTCAAGCACCGAAGTTTCCAAGCAACACAGCAGTAATGACTTTATGAACTTCTTCACTTATAAGATTGATAATATCAGGGACAAAATTATAACTATGCAACCGTCTACTACAGTATCGCATCAGGCAGTGCATTGTAGTCTCCCTGAGGAAAAATTTGATTCATTCGTTGCTATAGAAGAGGAAGAATTTACTAAACTCGTTAAATCATCTAAATCAACAACATGTATACTACTATATCAATACTTTTATATCAATAAAGGCTTTTTATAATTTTCTAAAGGAGAGTGCCTTGGATTTCCTTCTACTATATTCAACAACATGTATGTTGGACCCTATACCAACTAAGCTACTGAAAGAAATACTTCCAGGGGTCATAGATCCTCTTCTCAATATCATTAATTCGTCTTTGTCTCTAGGATATGTACCAAAAAACTTTAAGCTGGCTATGATTAAACCGCTTGTTAAAAAACCGCAACTTGATCCTACAGAATTAGTCAATTACAGGCCGATCTCGAATCTACCTTTTCTGTCAAAGATATTAGAAAAGGCAGTATCCTCACAACTGTGTTCCTTTCTTGAAAGAAATGATATCTGTGAGGATTTCCAGTCCGGATTTAGACCATACCATAGTACTGAGACTGCTCTCGTTAGAGTCACAAATGATTTGCTCTTATCATCCGATCGTGGTTGTGTCTCTCTATTAGTGTTACTCGATCTTAGTGCTGCATTTGACACCATTGACCACAACGTTCTTTTAAATAGACTAGAAAACTATGTTGGCATTAGTGGAAATGCACTAGCATGGTTTAAATCATACTTATCTGACCGTTATCAGTTTGTAGCAGTAAATGATGAGGTGTCTCATCGATCACAAGTTCAGTATGGCGTACCACAAAGCTCAGTACTAGGACCGCTGCTGTTCACTCTGTACATGCTACCCTTAGGAGATATCATTAGGAAACATGGAATTAGCTTTCACTGTTATGCCGATGATACTCAGCTCTATATTTCTTCAAAACCTAACGAAACTTATCAACTCACAAAATTAGCGGAATGCATAGCGGATATAAAAAATTGGATGACTCGTAATTTCCTACTTCTAAATTCTGAAAAAACAGAGTTTCTAATTATTGGACAAAAAACTTCCTCACGTAATAACCTAGAATACTGTCTAACACTCGATGGCTGCTCTGTTAAGTCTTCGTCGTCGGTTAGGAACCTGGGTGTGCTCTTTGATACCAATCTTTCATTTGAAAGTCACGTGTCTAGTATCTGTAAAACTGCATTTTTCCATCTTAAAAATATATCTAAATTACGCCATATGCTCTCATTGACAAATGCGGAACAATTAGTTCATGCGTTCATGACCTCAAAGCTAGATTATTGTAATGCTCTACTGGGTGGTTGCCCTGCACGCTTAATAAACAAACTACAGCTGGTTCAAAACGCAGCAGCTCGAGTTCTTACCAGAACCAGGAAGTATGACCATATTAGCCCGGTTCTGTCAAAACTGCACTGGCTCCCTATTAAACATCACATAAATTTTAAAATATTGCTGATTACTTACAAAGCACTGAATGGTTTAGCTCCGCAGTACTTGAGCGAGCTCTTAACACATTATAGTCCGTCACGTCTATTGCGATCTCAAAATTCCGGCCAGTTGATAATACCTAGAATATCAGAATCGACTGCTGGCGGTAGATCCTTTTCCTATTTAGCACCAAAACTCTGGAACAGTCTTCCTACCATTGTCCGGGAAGCAGACACACTCTGTCAGTTCAAAGCCAGATTAAAGACACATCTCTTTGACCTAGCATACACATAATACATTATAGACTTCTATAATTTAATGTTAGGCTGCATAGATTAGGTCAGCCGGAACCGGGAACACTTCCCATAAATCCTGATGTACTCGTTACATCATGAGAAGAATGGCATCTACGCTAATTTTAGTGTCTGTGTTTATCCCGAGGTTTTCCTGCAGCCTGCCGGATCCAGGCCGTATCCAGATCTGATGAAGGACCTTCGCCTGGACCCGATGACAACGCAGTGCTGAAGTGCCAACTAGTCTCTCCCTATGGAGAATCCCTCTACCATTATACAGATAAGGCGTTGTCGGGAAAATTCGTTTCGCGTTCCTACCCCAAAGCAACAAAATAAAATAAAATTCTTTATCAAAATTTATAAGGAAAGACAAGTACCTTGTTTAGGCTTGGCTTGTAGGAAATTCCAAACCTGCGTATATTCAAACGCACATAACTATAGAACCCATTCTTAATGCGCATGTGAACGCCATCAGCGTTTCTCACAGGTTCGCGTTTAAAGTCTGTGTAGAGGGAATGGTGTCGTCTTAGCGGCCCCTAATTTAATAACAAATGATCGTTGCGACGGAAGCAAATCAATCAAAACTAACTTTAGATGGAATAAAACTTAACTCTGCTATAAAGCCAAAACAATCTCTGTTACCTTAAATTATACGCTTATCTCTGTAAAGCTGCTTTGAAACAATCTACATTGTTAAAAGCGCTATATAAATGAAGATGACTTGACTTGACTTGACTTGCTGGAAAAAAAATAATCGCGATTAATCGCATCCAAAATAAAAGTTTGTGTTTGCATAATATATGTATGTGTACTGTGTATAATTAATTTGTATATATAAATACACACATATGCATGTATTTATTTAAGAAATATTTGCATGTATATACTGTATATACATTTATACATAATTTATATTATATATAAATATAAATAATTTATATATAAATAAATAAATAAAAATCTTAAATATATACATGCATATGTGTGTATTTATATATACAAAAATAATTATACAAATTATACACAGTACACACACATATATATTATGCAAACACAAACTTTTATTTTGGATGCGATTAATCGCGATTAATTTTTTCCCAGCACTAGAAATATTAAAAGAATAATCCCAGAATACAAAATAATGAAAGAAATATAACAAATGATAATAACAAAAGGAGAGAATTTGAGTGAAATATTAACAAATATTAACAAATATAACACCCATTACATTAAGCTAAATAATTCATATCATTTTGATTATAATTTAGCATACATTTCATGTTATTAATGTGTTACCCTGTAACTTTTCGCAACCATGTTACTTAAATTTCAACCCTGTTACCGTATAATTTTTATTAAAATAATAATAAATTAACTTATTTAGCTCACAGGGGCTTGAGCTATTGTCATTACTGTAGTTTGAAGGATTATATGCATTATGCATTTTAGCAAATACTTGAAAATATGCTGAAATCAGTCAAATTAAACATGTCAAAAGTAAAAAATTTGGCAAAGATGGAACTCAAAAGTTACTGAAATGAATTTAAATAAATTTAAATCAAGTGATATCTAAAATTAAATATTTATATAGAGTGATTGTGACTTTCTATACCTAATGGCAGGAAATTATATTTAAAAAAAATCAATAAATATACTTTTTTTCGGGTTCCTGAGTATTGGTAACAGGGTTGCATCCAGCACCAAAAAAAAAAAAAAAAAGTACTTTAAAAAGTGTGCCTTTGATACCTGAGCTGGACGAATCAAATTATTTAATGGTATATTGCCTGTTTTTATGAAATACATAATAAAAAATAGTAAAATAAAGGGCCAATTTTTCAAAATTATGGATGCCTAAATGTCCTCCAATTCTGGAATGACCCATGAATTCTGAACTGCAGGTAGCCATAAAACGCATTAAATGTAGTCACCAGGGATGGGATTTTTCCGGATTAATCCGGAATTCCTGATTTTCCGACCTGAAAATGTGACATGCGTGAATCATGCAGATCAGTAAAAAAGAAAAGAAAAAGAAAGGCGGGGGGGTTGGGGGCGTGGCGGCATCTCACAGCCGTCACCGCAAACTTCATCTTCAACCGGCAGCGTCCCTGAGCAAGAGCGCATGTCAGAAACTGTGTGTGTGTGTGTGTGTGTGTGTGTGTGTGTGTGTGTGTGTGTGTGTGTGTCTGTGTGTTCATCTGACCTCACGGGTCTTAGTATATTTTCCTGCTTTTTTGTCCTTCGCAAATCACATGCCTGAGTCACGCAAAGCTGATGTTGTTAACATTAACAATTTGAGAACAAAGTATAATTTGCATGATTCCACATGATGATAAGCAATCGTTATTAGATTTAATCAGCACGATTTTACTGCAATGCTATTCCCCCTTAGTTGATCAGAACAAAAATGGATGTTACCTTTTCAGATGACATTATCTGTAGAAAATTCACAAGTTTGTTTACTAAAATTTTGTAATTCTTAGTCCAGGTAAAATTCTTTTGTCTGTATAACCATAATTCACCATTTATCTCCATCACAGGATGTGCAGACATAAAAGTCACCGAGGCAAGACAACCAGGCGATCAGTGCGAGTAGGGTCTCTCTTTGAGAGATCAAAAATCAGCTTGTCGTCGTGGCTAATGTTCATTTACAGGTAAGTCTATTGTTGGACAGCAGAGAATGAATAATTCATTTAATCAACTTACAATCCTATTGATTATCCTTAACAAACATGGACATTATCGCATTGTATTTCTCCACTAGAAATAAACCTTGTTATATTATTACCTTTCATTTGGTACTGTGAAGTTGCTTTGGGGCAATCTGTATTTGAAAAGCGCTATATAAATAAACGTGACTTGACTTGAATAGTAAAATCAATGTTACAATGCATTTTTATTTTTATAGCTCCGCTTTCTCTATGCTGTGTCATCACTGTGTACTTCACAGGTTCACTCAGGGATTGCGAATAAGACAAATCGATATGATGCAAGATGGCATTGCGAAAAGTTCAAGAACTCTCTCTAAGATGGCTCGTGTCCTGAGGAAAGTTTGCCGCTGTGCCATGAAACAATTCAGAAAAAGACATGGACAGATGATTGGGGGTGGTCAAGAATTTTTGCCGTTCTTGATGAAAGTAACTTCCGTCATAAACGAAAGGTAAATTTAGAACCAAGAAGTAAAATGTATACTGCAGATGCCGACCAACAACAACAGACACTCTTGTCAGGATTTGGTGGATCACTGTGTAACCCCTTTTGTTTTTTAGTCAGTGATTGTTTTTGCCGTTTGAACATTTCTAACTGACATTTATTTAGTTGTGGAATGTATTGACTTACTGTCACCTGGGGTCTTATTTATAAAATTGTGCATAGGATCCTTACTAAGTGTACGTGTACACGAAACCCAGAGAATTATTCAAACTTCTAAAACAGTGTACCTGCGCAGAATTCACTTTATAAATCCCAGTCAGCGAAAGATTGTGCACATGCTTCTCCACCCCGAAATAACCATGTATGAGCTTACAAAACCTTATTTCCTATATCCTCATCTGCATATCATTTGCATATGATTTTTAATCCACGTGATAACATGTTTAACATTACAAGACATTAGGAAAATATGAAATACGGAGGGTAAAATCATTTAGTAGCATAGCCTTGCCTTATTTTTGAAAAATTAAATTGAGAGAAAGTTTTTCCCAATCTTTTCCACTGGCCAAATTGTATTTATAATTAATTATATATTTTAATAGAAACAGATAGGCTTTATTGTGCATTATTTGTGCAACAACTTCTCAGTATTTATTTAATTCAATTGAACTATTATTGCGAATGGCATATTTAATCTAAATATGTATATCAGATGTAAAACATAGTATAAATAATTATTTTAAAACTTTCGGAACTTGTACTGAACTTATGATTAGAACTTATAATGAAGATTTATGTTTTGACCTCATCTGCCATCAGATATAAAGTATGCTGCAGCAGTTAGCTTCACTATTTGGCCCAACATGCTTGCTAGCGCGGACAAAGGATTTAAAGGATTAGTTTCCCCCAAAATGAACATTTTTTTAAATTATTTATTCACACCATTGCTATTCAAGATATCCATGTCTTTCTTTCTTCATTGGAAAAGAAATTAAGTTTTTTGAGGAAAAAATTTCATTATTTTTCTTCATATAATGACTTTCAATGGCAATCAACTGCTATTGTTTTCCTCAAAAAAACTTAATTTATTTTCCACTGAAGAAAGACATGGATATCCTGGATGGCATTGGGGTGAGTACATGATTAGGAAATTTTCATTTTGGGGTGAACAAATCCTTTAAGTTTAGAAGAGATGGATGCTTTCCTTACTTTGAATAACAGATTTCCAATAACCCTACTGAGTCTCTCTTGATAGACGTTCTCTCTCTCTCTCTCTCTCTCTCTCTCTCTCTCTCTCTCTCATATATATATATATATATATATATGGGCTGCGTGATTAATCACAATTTTCATGAAACCGCACTTTAACTGTTTTGGTTTATCAGGATTTTAAAATGTAATTTATTTTTATGTGCAGTTTGTCAGTTATGATTGGCTCTGTAAACGCTTCTCACTCTGAAAGCACTGCGATTTTGAGTCACTTATAACTTGCATATGAAAAAGCAACACACGTCCAATTCAATTTCAACCAAATTAACACGCTTTTATTAAGCTACAGTGGTAGTATGATGCCCATATGGAATTCCTCATTTTCCTTGATTCAGGGCCCGAATTTCGGCAAGGTATTGCGCATAAATTCATTCATTGCTGCAGGTCTCCCACTCATAATGCAGGAAATTCCCTCAAACATTGATTCACTTTAGCATGCAGGTTGTATTAGTAAATTAGTCCACACTGGACCACATAGATTATAAAATTAAATCAGTCATTTTAAAGTCCGCCTGTAGCCTGAACCGGAAGTTGCTAATTTCTTTTATCAAGTGCTGTGACGTATTTCCCAGTGAAAGGGAATATTGAACAGAGGGCCGGGTTTTACTCTAGCACTCCGCCTGTCTGTCTCTCGTTCATAGCAGACTAATTGTTTGAGGGGAGTGGTTAAGCATTTCCCAACCCATGCCGTCACGCTTTCGTCATCAGAGTTCGGTCCTCCACTGCAGAGGGGAGGTGCATGTTCAGATTTTGATTAAAGATTACGAAGCCAAGTCATTAAACACATTACATTTCTACATTGAACACAACAATACGCCATCGCATTCATTCGCGATTCTTCTGTCAGTAAAGGCGACACTTCCGGTTTTCTTCCCACCGGAGCTCGCTTTTGATTTCAAAATAACGTCTGCATGACATCAGTGTACACTAACCTAAAGGATTATTAGGAACACCTAAATACTACATTACTAATACAATACTGTGTTTGACCCCCTTTCACCTTCAGAACTGCCTTAATTCTACGTGGCATTGATTCAACAAGGTGCTGAAAGCATTCTTTAGAAATGTTGGCCCATATTGATAGGATAGCATCTTGCAGTTGATGGAGATTTGTGGGATGCACATCCAGGGCACGAAGCTCCCGTTCCACCACATCCCAAAGATGCTCTATTGGGTTGAGATCTGGTGACTGTGGGGGCCATTTTAGTACAGTGAACTCATTGTCATGTTCAAGAAACCAATTTGAAATGATTCGAGCTTTGTGACATGGTGCATTATCCTGCTGGAAGTAGCCATCAGAGGATGGGAACATGGTGGTCATAAAGGGATGGACATGGTCAGAAACAATGCTCAGGTAGGCCGTGGCATTTAAACCATGCCCAATTGGCACTAAGGGGCCTAAAGTGTGCCAAGAAAACATCCCCCACACCTTTACACCACCACCACCAGCCTGCACAGTGGTAACAAGGCATGATGGATCCATGTTCTCATTCTGTTTACGCCAAATTCTGACTCTACCATCTGAATGTCTCAACAGAAATCGAGACTCATCAGACCAGGCAACATTTTTCCTGTCTTCATCTGTCCAATTTTAATGAGCTCGTGCAAATTGTAGCCTCTTTTTCCTATTTGTAGTGGAGATGAGTGGTACCCGGTGGGGTCTTCTGCTGTTGTAGCCCATCCGCCTCAAGGTTGTGCGTGTTGTGGCTTCACAAATGCTTTACTGCATACCTCGGTTGTAACGAGTGGTTATTTCAGTCAAAGTTGCTCTTCTATCAGCTTGAATCAGTCAGCCCATTCTCCTCTGACCTCTAGCATCAACAAGGCATTTTCGGCCACAGGACTGCCGCATACTGGATGTTTTTCCCTTTTCACACCATTCTTTGTAAACCATAGAAATGGTTGTGCGTGAAAATCCCAGTAACTGAGCAGATTGTGAAATACTCAGAACGGCCCGTCTGGCACCAACAACCATGCCACGCTCAAAATTGCTTAAATCACCTTTCTTTCCCATTCTGACATTCAGTTTGGAGTTCAGGAGATTGTCTTGACCAGGACCACACCCCTAAATGCATTGAAGCAACTGCCATGTGATTGGTTGATTAGATAATTGCATTAATGAGAAATTGAACAGGTGTTCCTAATAATCGTTTAGGTGAGTGTATAGATTGATTGACCAGCACTATATGGACAAGTGGACCCAAGCCATTTCAGTTAAATGCCCCCCACGGCATAACAAATTAGAGGATGGATACCCGACTGTGTTTCTCCCGAGCGCGTCTGTGTTTCTCCCGTCGGTTGCTCCATGTGCATCTGTTGACATTTCTAGATAACTAGCTTAATAAAAGCGGGCTTTCCACACAAACGAGTGTTATTAGTATGAGGGGGGGGGGGTGATTTCTGCTGTCGGGTTTGGGTCGGTTTCGGACATAAATATCTTAATGACTCTCGGGTTCGGGTCGGTTTCGGGTACTGCTCTGTCGGACGCGGGTTGGTTTCGGACAAAAAAATTCGGCACGATCCGCACTCTATAACAGATCCCCCAGATTTTCATTTAGTTTTTCGCCTATCTTTGTCACGTTAAAGTTATGTGTACATGATAAATAAATATAATTATAATATTGTAGTATTTCTTTTAATTACATGATTCACTTTTACAGTATGGACGAGTTAGAGCATCAACAACATGGAGGCGAAAGAAATGGGTGTTTGGCATTCTAGGTGTAGGGGGAAAATGCCGACGCCCAATCCTGCGTCTCGTGAAAAGAAGATCAAGACCCCACCTCATTCCCATAGTAGTGAAACATGTGCGTCCAGGCACTGCCATTATTTCAGATGAGTGGAGAGCCTACTGGGGGGTTTTGGCCAATATGGGCTACAAACATTTTACAGTGAACCATTCCCAGTGGTTTGTAGACCCACACAGTGGAGCTCATTCACAACACATTGAAAGAGCTTGGCTGACATACAAAACAAGCGTATGGAGACTAAGAGGAAATAGGACAGAGAAGATGCTTAAAGAACACCTCTCGCTCATAGAGTGGACTCACTGGCTTGGTGAACAACATAAAGAGGGACCCCTTGGGCGCCTAATAAAAGACATTCGCATTACATTTCCTGTTTAGAGGACAACATGAACATTTGATGTTGTGTTTTATGTAAAGTAAAACCGGTGAACTGTTTAAGAGTGCTTAATTTAAGGCAGTGGTCTCAAACTCAATTCCTGGAGGGCCACAGCTCTGCACAGTTTAGCTCCAACCAGCTCCAACTCACACCTGCAAGGAAGTTTCTAGTAATCCTGAAGACCTTGATTAGCTGGATCAGGTGTGTTTGATTAGGGTTGGAGCAAAACTGTGCAGAGCTGTGGCCCTCCAGGAATTGAGTTTGAGATCACTGATTTAAGGTAAACTGCTGTTTTGTTCAATAAAGTCCCTTTTTGAAAATCTGTTGTTGTTTTGAGTAAGAATGCATATTCATGTAGATAGATATGACTTGTTAATGTATCATAATGTCATGACTTTACTTGGAGGGGCACATCATTACTAACTCATCATTAATTACTTGGAAAGTAACATGAATTCATGACTTGTTAATGTATCATAATGTCTTGACTACTTGGGGGGGGGCACATCATTACTAACTCATCATTAATTACTTGGAAAGTAACATGAATTCATGACTTGTTAATGTATCATAATGTCTTGACTACTTGGGGGGGGCACATCATTACTAACTCATCATTAATTACTTGGAAAGTAACATGAATTCATGACTTGTTAATGTATCATAATGTCATGACTACTTGGAGGGGCACATCATTACTAACTCATCATTAATTACTTGGAAAGTAACATGAATTCATGACTTGTTAATGTATCAATGTCTTGACTACTTGGGGGGGCACATCATTACTAACTCATCATTAATTACTTGGAAAGTAACATGAATTCATGACTTGTTAATGTATCATAATGTCTTGACTACTTGGGGGGGCACATCATTACTAACTCATCATTAATTACTTGGAAAGTAACATGAATTCATGACTTGTTAATGTATCAATGTCTTGACTACTTGGGGGGGCACATCATTACTAACTCATCATTAATTACTTGGAAAGTAACATGAATTCATGACTTGTTAATGTATCAATGTCTTGACTACTTGGGGGGGCACATCATTACTAACTCATCATTAATTACTTGGAAAGTAACATGAATTCATGACTTGTTAATGTATCATAATGTCTTGACTACTTGGGGGGGCACATCATTACTAACTCATCATTAATTACTTGGAAAGTAACATGAATTCATGACTTGTTAATGTATCATAATGTCTTGACTACTTGGAGGGGCACATCATTACTAACTCATCATTAATTACTTGGAAAGTAACATGAATTCATGACTTGTTAATGTATCATAATGTCTTGACTACTTGGGGGGGCACATCATTACTAACTCATCATTAATTACTTGGAAAGTAACATGAATTCATGACTTGTTAATGTATCATAATGTCATGACTTTACTTGGGGGGGGGGGGCACATCATTACTAACTCATCATTAATTACTTGGAAAGTAACATGAATTCATGACTTGTTAATGTATCATAATGTCTTGACTACTTGGGGGGGCACATCATTACTAACTCATCATTAATTACTTGGAAAGTAACATGAATTCATGACTTGTTAATGTATCATAATGTCATGACTTTACTTGGAGGGGCACATCATTACTAACTCGTCATTAATTACTTGGAAAGTAACATGAATTCATGACTTGTTAATGTATCATGTAATTTCTTGTCTTGGCCCTCCAAGAGTAAATCTTCAAAAATGTATCAATTACACATGTTTTATACATATTCAGCTCTTCTAAATCAGATATCATTTGGTGCTTGTCGGTGGTTTGTAAAGAAGTGGAAGAGCAGAGGTGCTGTGCCTGAATTTAGATGGAGAAGGAACTGAACGGTAGGAAAAAAGTGGACAAATTTTGAAGGGGCAATAGTGGCCCCAAAGAAGAGCCAGCAAACAAGACTAACATCCGACTGCATTATGATATAAAGACAGTAAACAAATCCAGAAAATAACCATCATCTGTGCTAACACTAACAACTTTTAATTTTGAAAATTGCATCTGTTTAATGAATATGCTAGTGTAGTAGGTATTTTACACTTGAAGGCAGCAGTGGAATCACTTAAAACGGAATGTGTGTTCAATGAGTAGGTTTAATATAAATATTTCAAGACATCTTGTGTCATTCACTGATGTATGTGACAATTGATGGTGTCAAATTTATGAACAATTTAACATTGTGCCCTTTTAGTACATCTTTCTTCTGATCTAGAGCATGTTTGATTTACTTTACCTCGAAATGTTAATTAATACATTAATTAACAAGCATGTACTAACGCGTAGTTAAGATGGTATATTCATGTAGGAATTCATGATACTCATGTCGTAATTAAGGTTAGTACCTCATTAATACATGTCTTAACTCATCATTAGTTCATAGTAAAGTAATTATTAATTGAGGTATTAGTACATGATTATTCATGTACTATTATTGTAAAGTGTTACCGAAAAAACATATATAGCCTAAGTCGCACTAGACTATAAGTCGCATTTATTTAGAAATGTATTGCCAAAAAAAAAAAAAATGTTACAGACGGGACAGTTCTCCGTTACGGACGTGAGCGCTCTGAAAGCGGCACTAAAAGACTGCTTTAAATACCTTTTTACAAACAATGCTAATATTTTAGCAATTCTGCTCCGGCCGGAGGCAATCACCAAACCGGCTCCGCGTGTTTATCAAACTAACTTACATGTTTTGCGACAGCAAAATAAAATGTATCAATTATGAAAGCTATATATATATTCATATAAATTGATAATATAAAATTTGTAATGCCTGTAGGATTAAAATGTAATGCTTTTTAATGCCATTTAAGGCCTTAATTTCAGCAAAATCCATTAATGCTTTTTAATGCCCCGTGGAGACCCTGTTAAAAGATATTTAAGCATTATCATGATTGCACTTATAATAAAAGCAAGACACACGTAGCAGAGTTTGTGTTTAGCTGTTTCTGGTTACTCTCTTGCTTTCCCTTTTTCTGCCTTTTCCTGATGGAGTCGTGTAGTTTGGGTCGCTTATTTGTCCAATCTCAGGTATGTGGATGGGTGTAAAGTGATATGTGATTTTTTTTGTTTTTTTGTTTAATGTTGGTGTGTAACCTAAAGCCTGTTCTGCAGTCGCTACAGTGCAGTGAGGGCATGTTGCAGTATGCAGTCATTTTATATACGTTGTCCTGACTAGTGAGTATGATCTCTTTGGGGGATTCTTTTATGTTTTAAATGTGTGTGTGTGCAGGTTGTGTGTTCCAGCTCGGAGCAGTGTAAGCGCATCTGTAATCAGCAGGATACACAGACCCCAAACTACGCTGCTGTTTTTGTCTCCCTTATAATTTTGATGTGTTTTGTCTATTTATTTTTATGGAATTTGTAATTTAAGTGGGTTCTCTCTAGGACATCTGAAGGGGGGTATTTGGCCCACTTCCATTTGGGGTGTAGTGTTAAACACACTTTAGTGTGGATTTGTTTCATTGCCTTTGTAGTGTGGGACACTAGTGTGTGGGTGTTACGAACTGCTCCAAGACACGAAGGTAGAGATCCAAATGCAGCTTTAATGAAGGGGAAATCCAGACACGTAATCAAATAAACAGGCAAAAGGTCAAAACCCAGGTAGGCCGTCCAAACAAAACAGGCAGGGGTCAGAGGCAAAAGAGTAATCCACGGAACAGGCAAAAAAATCCAAAAACCAAGCGACAAGAAACCAGGGAAAACGCTCGGGAATGCAGTGCAACAACATACAAAACCTTGCAATGAGTGAACATGGTATAAATAGGCTGAGACTAATAAGGATGATGAGACACAGGTGAATGCAATTAGTGATGATGAGTCCAGGCAGTGAGTTATGGGAAATGTAGTTTGTGAGAGAGTGATAATACGCAGGGGTGTGGAGTGCCCTCTGGTGGTTCTCAAGGGCACTCCAGCTGGTGACCGTTACAGTGGGTTTAGTGAGTGATTACTTACAAGGTGGGTCAGAGATTCTTTCTCCTGTTAGTGTCTTCGATTAACCCCAGTCTTTATTTCTTTTTATTATTTTTTTTATTATTTTAAATGCCTTCCTTTTTTGCATTTACACGTAGGTAATTAACCCTCTGGGGACCAAAAACGCGCCCGCGCGTTTTGCTCGTTTTTTTTTTTTAGCAATGAAAATAAACACTAAATGCTCTGCTAATTTTGATCTTTCATTTTCGTGTAATACATCAATCGATCCTGTTAAGTGTCTATTTTTTTTCTGTATACTCACAATAAAAATAAAGTGTTTTGCTTTTTGACAAATAAAGAAAAATTAACATGATGCGATTTCTGCCTTCTCTCTGTCAGTAAACTCCCATTTGAAACGCGTTCGAAAATGATCTATAACTCCACGAAAATTCAGTCAAACAGGCAAACAGACCCACGGGCATAAAGCTTGAGATCGCATCTTTTAAATGAAGTCATTTATATAAAAAACAAATATTCTCAGCTTCTGTAATCTGTATAAAAAGAGAGCGACTCCAGTCGACCTCATTACGAGAGGATTCACAGTAATGTGACCACGCCCCGGAGAGCGCGTGCTATTCAAACGCAAATTCTGAGAACCATTTCAGAGCTGTGAAACGCCCACATCAGCTGTAAACAGCGCGTCGCGATCGAGTGAGACATTATAGCCTACCTTATGGAGAAAAGATTCTTCAGAACAGTGCTGATGAGGAGCAATATCTCCTGAAATGAGGAGCAGATTCCGCTGAGGAGTGAGGTAGGCTGTTTTCTTTTCTCACATGTGGAATAACGTTGTGGAATAACGTTAGTGTAGGCCTATGTAAACCGCAAAAAGATGAATCCCATTTCTATAATATGACTCGCCTTTCTGTGAGATGAATGAAGGGTACATATTTGTAAAGACTGTTTAGCCTAAATATGAATCGTGCGTCTGTGTGTAAAATAATAAACTGCTTTGCTATAGCCTACTGAGATGAGTAAAAATCGACTGGAATATGTTGAAATAAAATGTATTTGTATAAGCAACGTATTAAACTGCAAATTAGCATTTATATGCCCTAATATTTCATAAAAACAACATTACAGTCAGGCGAAGTATGAAAGACAACATTTTGTTGACTAGACTAGGGTACAGTTTTTAGGCTACTGTAGAATATACCGCCACATCAAAAAAGCTTTTGTTTAGCAATTTCTGCTCATATCTAACGTTATATATATATATATATATATATATATATATATATATATATATATATATATATACTATTTTTGTCAAAAATAAAGTCATAGACTAAGATGTTAGATGTTCCAATGTTGGCTATATTCAAACTAATGAATACATATGATAAAATGTAGGCCTATAATCTTTTTTTTTTTTTTTTTTTTTTTTTTACAAAGAAAGAGTACACTTGAAATATTGTTGAAATTGTAATTATTGTTGTAATTGTAACATTTTTAATAAAATAGCAAAACATATTTACAAGAGAGATGTAAGCGAAATCTTAAATGGTCAATATAAGTCTTCTTCTAAATACATCTTTTGTCCTTGCATTGTGGCTCAGTCAGTGTCACACCTGAATGAATGGGCATTAGGCAGAGTCATTATGCAGAGTGGGTGGGACAAACTACTCCTCCTCCACGCCCCCCTCGCATAATGGCTTTCCAAGCAAAACCTGTTTTACACCATTTAAATCAATGTATTTTTTTTTTGTGAACGATAAAGCAAGACTATTTTCACATCATTTTGAAGCTAGAACTCAAAGGGACAACATCCATTTGTCAAAAGTCTTGTGGACACATATTTAGTATGTGTTTTGTGGTCTTAATTCAGCAACTTTCATTTTTATTTTTTCCAATAACCACGCATAAACATTATTCTCTTAAAAATACAAACATCTACATACACGTTGCTCGCATATTATGGTAGCCCTGTTTGTGCTATATAGAGTGAATTTACACCTTAGCCATTAACATGTTTATAAATAACTGTAAAAACCACAAATGTCAAGGCATGTCAGAACATCTTAAGGGCCCCAAAAACACCTTGGTCCCCAGAGGGTTAAGAGGTAAATGTTTGGAAGGTATTTATTAGTAGTGCCGTTTTGTATTTACATGTAGGAAATTAAGAGGTAAATGTTTGGAAGGTATCTATTAGTGAATTTGGTGTTTTTTTTTCAATGTGAGAAGATTTTATGTAATAAATTGTTTATTTTAATTGTCAGAACCGTCTCAGTCCTCTTTGTGAAGAACGAACCTGTGTAACTTGTCTGAGTATATCCTTAGGTGAAAGTCCCGAGGTGGCGCAGTTGGCTACATTGTAAATCTTATTAGAGTTTATTTAATGTGAACTTCCTTGCTGCTAGACTGCTTTTGTCCCCCACTCTGCCACATATGCATCCTTGCTAAAAAAATATCTTTGCATGCCAGCAAAAAGTGTCCCTTGTGTAGGGATGGGACGATTAAAGGTTTCACTATAAACCACGATAAAATGTACTGACGGTTAGTAATATCGTTTAAAATTTAATTATCATTAAAACCGTGTATGATTATCGCGATTTTAGATCCTGTCCAGCCAGCAACAGTCTGACGCAGGCGCAGCGCGCAATGTTGGTGCAGCGGAAGGCAGTGACCGTGCTCAGGAGATTTTTCCGCCTTTTAGAGGTGTGGTCATATTTTGGCTTTAACAAAAGTCCTGAGGGAAACTCTATCGAGGATGGTCACCCTGTCTGCAGAACATGCACACGAAAAAGTCGCTGCAATAGAAACACTTCAGATCTGCCGAGTCGTCTTGTGTGACCATTACCCACTGTATAGCGAACGCAAGGCAAGTTAACTTTGACCTCAATACCAAAACTACGTCTGGGAAATAATTGGGCATAAAATGTTGTTTTAAGTTGAACTATTTTATATCAATCACTTGAAATAAACGTGAAGCTCCCGCAAAGAAAAGTTCGCAGTAAGTGGCTTTGAGCCAAAGACGAATGAACAAGTTCAAACAAGACTATTAAGAGTGACATTTAAGGGATAATAATTTATATTCATTATACACTTATTACACCGATTTTTTTACCACATAATTACGGGGACATTGAATTGAGATTGTTTTAAATCTTACCTGTTTATAAATCCATTATGTACAGCTAGCGTACAAAACAATCGTTCAGACAAGATGATCACAACAATATTATCAAACTATAAATAAATCAACTCTGATTTAATTTTCAATACAATTAAAAACGGAGACGCAAGACGGCAAGTTGTATTTGAATGAAACGAGAGAGCGCGTCCGTTGTGATACATGTTGTAACGTCTGTCAGAGAGTTTGAAGTCTGCCCAGATGAAGAATACAAGACAGTGCAAATGAACTGGTAGTTCCACGAGACTTTTATAGATGTTTTCTCTCAGTTAAGCACACTCTTCACATACATGTCGAAGAGCGAATGTTAAAAGGGAAAAGAAAACACTCTAAAACACGCTACAAATCAAAGTGGAAGTAAACACATTATAATAAAACAACGGTCAGCAGTAGAGCGGCCATCTTCCTCTTTGCGTGATCAATCTCACTCTCACTGTGCATGCGCGCTCACATAAAAACAGCATGCATACAATAACGTACGCCATAGAAGAAGTTATCTTAAAGGCACATCAACATTCATGTCATGAACACTACTTAACACTAGGCGTCCGTTACAATGCATGTGCGCGGTGTTATAATGCGTTGCTATTTACGACCGTCATTATAAGGAAGGAAATGCTTTAAAAAGTGCATAGAGCTGCTTGTTTTATTTGTTGTTTGTTGATTTTCAAATATAAAACTTGTTGAAATGTCTTCAGTGTGATCATCAACTCTTTTTGAACACTTTCATCTCTTTTTAACAAAACCGTGATAATATTGATAATCGCGATAATTTTGGTCACTATAATCGTGATATAAAATTTTCATACCGTCCTATCCCTACCCTTGTGAGAGGATTTTTTTCAAAGACTGGAGAAATTATCTGTTTAAAAAAAAGTAAGCTAAGTCCTTCCACAGCAGAGAAATGAACAGAACAGGGGCCGTATTCACAAAGAATTTTAAGGCTAAAAGTAGCTCCTAACTGGCGAATTTAGGAGCAACTCCTAAAAATAATGGGCGTGTCACTCGTAACTTTAGGACTCCTAATTTTTTTCACTAAGAGTAATTCACGAAGCATTTTAGCCCTAAAAGTAGCACCTAAGCCTGGGACAGCTTAAAAGAAGTCGAGAGGACTCCTAACTCACTAAGACCTTCACAAACCGCTTTTTGTGGCATTTCACGCTGTGATGTTTTGAAATGCGTATGCGGCGCTACAGGATCTTCCAATCGCGAGGAACAATTTTGCATTGTAGGCATAACTAGGGATGCAATAACGCCACCAACAACAACCAAAACTAGGCTACTCATTGCATGTAAACTAATTGTTTCATTGTGAATCAAATTAAAATGTTCTTCTCTTTGCAAACGTAGGCAGAGGCATATAGTGACAGATTAATTCAATAATGTTGCAAAGATATTGCATCAATCCATATGTTTCATTAGGCTACTAGGCTATTTGTTTTGCCTTACTCTTTATTCATGTAGGCTATTTATTCAGTTATTCATCATCATCCGTCCTTCGCACTACTTGTGTAGCGCACGCATTCTCAGACCTGTCACCTGTCACTCATCACCGTAGGGGAGGTGTTTGGAATCATTCCCGCATTACAATCATCAGCCAATCAGGGTGGTCACTTCAGTCAAGCTCGTGCATGAGTAATGACGTCATCCATAGCAACGAAGACTCACTCTTAGTTTAGGAGTTGTCATTTTTCTTTACTAAGAGTAGGTCTGAAAGGTGTTGTGAATAACTTTTAAGAGAAAACTCCTAGCTAAAATATTTTAGTGCGATTTAGGAGTACTCCTAGTGGTAAGATACAATGCTTTGTGAATACGGCCCCTGAACTACAAAGTCAAGAACCCACAAACACTGAAACAAGACACAGGGTTTAAATACAGAGACTAACAAGCTCAACAAGATAACAAGGGGACGTGGCTAATCAGAAACACCCGGAGAGACTAATAGACAAGAAAAACTACAAGGGACTACAAAACATGACACAGATAAGAGGGAGGTGGATGTTAAAGTAACTATGGGGAAAAGGAGGCGAAATTGATTTTAAAGAGAAAGTTAATGAATAAGTGGCAAATTAGATGGGACAGTAGTAGCACAGGGAGATGGTGTTATAGTATCACACAGACAGTAGGGAGGAAATAGGAAAGAAGAAGTATTGCTGTCTAGGTTAAGACTGGGACATACAGGGTTAAACTCAACACTGGCAATTATGGGGTTACATGAAAATGGATTATGTGATGTGTGTGGTGTATCTGAGTATCATGTATTATTTATTTGTAGTAAGTATAATATATTTTGGGATGTATTATTCAGTCATTTGAAGAATGGAGAGGATAGAATGAAGAATGAGGATATTTTAGGAAAAGGTTTAATGGACAGACAGATTTATAGAGCACTAATTGCGTTTATATATGATTCAGGTTTGGGATTTAGAATATAATATGCTTGAAACGTTGAACCCGCCATTGGTGGTGGTGGGTGGTGGTGGGGGGCTGAGTGTGGACGGAGGAGCTGTACACGCAGCGCCGGATGAAGCTCAATGAAACCTCTATTGCAGGTGTGATGAATAATGATGATGTATGTGGGATGATAGAGTAAGGTTCAACAAGGAAATATAGATAGATCGTCAATGGTCCATGTGTGAGAAGGAAGAGGAAACAGTTTTAAACTTCAGACTTATCACCCAAGGTTAATTTGCCATCCTCACAGTAAGTGGCGATAATGCTCCTTAGGAGTTAATCGCCATTAAACAAGAAGAAGAAAACATGGCACAGGACAGGAAATGACAAAAAACTGCCCTTAGGTGGGTTGAAGAGACTAAACCTCTTAGATCAGTTATATGTACTGACTCTATGGCAGTATTGCAAAGTTTTATAACAGATAATGCAATACGTGCAGATTTGGTATTAGAGGTAAAGCATCTTCTTTTAAATCTTATAAGCCTTGGACTAGCGGTGCAGTTCTGTTGGATTCCAGGCAATTATGAAATTGATGGCAATGAAATTGCTGATAAGTTAGCTAAAAAAAGCTCTGGAATTAGACCAAGTGTGAAATTCAGATTCCATTGGGTAAAGGAGATGCTAAAGCTTTAATTAAATCACAGATTATGCTAAGGTGGCAAGATGAATGGGAGTCAGAGAGTAATGCCAGATACCATCATAGGAACCAGAACTGTGTTGTAGGGAAAATAATCACTTCATTGGGTCTTAATAGGCATTAAGAAGGTATTATAACCAAATTGAGGTTGGGCAACACAGGCCTTAATTCCACTTTATCCTTAATAGGTAAAAGTAATGGCATATGCTCTGAATGTAAAGTCTTGGAGGATGTCACCCATGTTTTATTTAGATGTAAGAAATTTGACCAATTCAGACAGAAATGGAAAGACTCTAATGCAGAAAATGACATTCATAATATTTTACAGGAGCAAGGAATGCAGGGACAAAGCAGCAAATATTTAACCCCCTGAGGTCGGCTATCGCGCCGGCGCGATAGGCTCGTTTTTTTCCGTATGAGTGCAAAAAAATAAATAAAAAAAAATATTAATTTTTATCTTATATGCTTGTGTTATACATCAATCGATCCTGTTTAGTGTGTATTTTTTTTGTGTATGCTCATAATAAAAACAAAGTGTTGTGCTTTTCGCCAAATAAAGAAAAATAAACATGATGCGAGTTCTGCCTACTCTCCGTCAGTGAAGTCAATTCTGAAACGCGTCCGAAAATGAACTGTAACTCAGCGAATACTCAGTCAAACAGGCATACAGTCACAAAGGCATGAAGCTTGAATTCTCTTCTTTCAAATGAAGTAATTTTTATAAAAAACAAATATTCACAGTTTATATAATATGTATGTAAAGAGAGAGATGTCAGTCGTTCTCATCTCAGCTAATTAAGTTTTAATGTGACTCCGCCTACGGAGACCGCGCTATTCAAACGCAAATGTGAGGCGATCCATACAAACCTGTGAAACGCCCACATCCGCTGGATAAGGCCGGTGAAACATGGATGCGTGGCGTAAGCGTTTCAGCTGCGTGGCGTGTCCGTTTTTATTTCGGCTCCCATGTTAACAGTTTAGAGTTTGCACACTGCCTGTGTGAGACGCGCGTCTCAGGCGCGGCACGAGCCGCGTGGAAAACGCGTGCATTCTAGAAATAGAACCGACGCCTATTTTTCACACGACACGCAAGCGTCTTGGAAGCGTTTCCATGCAAAATTGAATAGGAAAATCTGTTTATTTGTCATTTTGACACGAATACATATTAATAAATGTCCTTTTGATGTTTAAAAGTGTCTAGGTTTTGACATAAATGCAAATATAAATGTAATTTTACAAAATATGATCGATTTTCAAATACTGCTGTATTGAATGAACAGCTTTTAGCAAACTCTATTGCTATACTGAGATGAGGAATATATACTGTATGTGTTTTGTCAAAAATAAAGTCATCAACTAACTAATGAATCCTTTACTTTGAAATACGTATGATAAAATGTATACTTTAGTTTTGAAAGACGTTGACTAGTTTTGAAAAGATTATAAAGTATGTATGTGCATGCATATATATATGTGTGTGTGTATATATGAAGAGTTCAGATGCAAAAGCCTCTAAATGCCATCTGAAATTTTCTCCTAGAATGATCATTTTTATGAAGCTTGTATATTTAAGTTAGCTATAGGTGACACGTCACCTGAATGAATGGCTCATTAAGTATGCAGGGACGTAGTCTCACCAGGTGTGAACTACTACATATGCATGATGCTGTTGGAGCGTTTACGCCCCATCCGCATATTGGCTTTCCAAACTAAAAGTGTTTCACAAAACTAAAATCAATGTATCGTTTTTTTGTGGATGATTAGGCAGGATGATTTTCATATCATTTTGAAGAAAAAACACTAGGCGATGAAATCCATTAGTCAAAAGTCTTATTGCCACATATTTAGTATGTGTTTTGTGGCCTTATTTCAGAAACTTTAGTTTTTAGTTTTTTCAATAACCACGCATAAACATTATTCTCTCAAAAATGCAGACATGTACATTCTTGTTGCTCACATATTATGGTAGCCCTGTTTGTGCTAAATAGTGTGTAATTTTTTTTTGCCATTAATATGTTTATAAGCAACTGAAAAAAGCACAAATGTCAGGGCATGTCAGAACATCTCAAGGACCCCAAAAACACCCCAGACCCCAGAGGGTTAATTATGTATCTTAATGATACTGGTTTAAGTAGAAGAATTTAGGTTTTTTTTTTTTTGGAGGGCAAACTTTTTTTTTGGGGGGGGGGGGGGGGTGGGGGGGGTGGTTTGGTTTTGATATTGTTTTATGATTTTATGATTTAATGTGTCATTTGCCATCGTCCTTTTTACACACTCCTGTGTAGTAGTCCAGTAGGTGGCGGTATATATCATGAAGATATGATCCGCCATTAATCAGAAGAAGAAGAAGAAATGACAAAAGTCCACACAAGACAAGGGGAACACAAGACAGGAATCATAACAGAGAGTGAATTTGCATTTTCATTCAGTTTGTCTGTTTTTGTTCTATGCAGGTGTGTCTAACAATTTCATAGAGCAAAAGTCAGACCATTCTGTATTTGCTTTAAGTCTTGAAATTATGCAATCTAGTGTAAATAAAAAACAACTGCTCATGCTACATGTGTGTAGCATCTTTGTTTGGATTGTGATTAAAATGCAGTGGTTGACTCATTGCAAGTGGCTACATTTTTTTTTAAGGCCAGTTTGGACTGTTATAGAACAACTTAACAACAAATACATTTGCTTAAGAAAGAAAAAACGCCAGCTGGTATAGAAATTGCCCAATTTGCTTGTAAAAAAAAAAAGAATCGGCCATGAAAAATCTATAGGTAGAACTTGCCTTTCATCAAGGCCGAAGTCAGGGAACTTGGGCTCGAAAAGGTTGGTGACCACTGACTAGTGTAAATTATTAAACCTGCTTGAGATTTGTGCTGGCTACTGTATACAGGCCACCAGGGCACCATACAAACTTTATCAAAGAATTTGCAGACTTTCATCAGAGTTAGTATTGGCTGCAGATAAAGTACTAATTGTTGGTGATTTTAATATACACATCGATAATGAAAAAGATGCATTGGGTTTGGCATTTAAAGACATTGTAAACTCAATTGGAGTTAGACAACATGTGTCAGGACCTACTCCTCGTCGTAATCATACTCTAGATCTAATATTATCACACGGAATAGATGTTGATGCCGTTGAAATTCTGCAGCAGAGCGATGACATCTCAGATCATTACCTAGTCTCGTGTAATTTGCATTTAGCCAAGGCTGCAAAGCCGACTCTGTGTTTGAAATATGTTAGACCTATCACTTCTGCTACTAAAGATTGCTTTATTAATAATCTTCCTAATCAGTTTCATCATCTCAGCATCCCAGATAGCTTAGAAGAACTAGATATTGCAACAGAAACGTTTAACTCTCTCTTTTCCAGCACTTTAGACACAGTTGCTCCGTTGCGCTTAAAGAAGATTAAAGAAAATAGTCCAACGCCGTGGTACAGTGAGCACACTCGGGCCCTTAAGAGAGCAGCCAGAGAGATGGAGCGCAACTGGAAGAAAACAAAACTAGAGGTATTTCGCATTTCATGGAAGGAGAGCTCAATTACTTACAGAGAGGCTTTAAAAGCTGCTAGATCTGTTTATTTTTCAACCCTATTAGAAGAAAATAAACATAATCCTAGGTATTTATTTGAAACGGTGGCTAAACTAACGAAAAATAAAGCTTCAAGCCCAGAAGTTTCCAAGCAACACAGCAGTAATGATTTTATGAGTTTCTTCACTTATAAGATTGATAATATCAGGGACAAAATTATAACTATGCAACCGTCTACTACAGTATCACATCAGGCAGTGCATTGTAGTCTCCCTGAGGAAAAATTTGATTCATTCGTTGCTATAGGAGAGGAAGAATTTACTAAACTCGTTAAATCATCTAAATCTACAACATGTATGTTAGACCCTATACCAACTAAGCTACTGAAAGAAATACTTCCAGAGGTCATAGATCCTCTTCTTAATATCATTAATTCATCTTTGTCTCTAGGATACGTACCAAAAAACTTTAAGCTGGCTATGATTAAACCGCTTGTTAAAAAAATGCAACTTGATCCTACAGAATTAGTCAATTACAAGCCGATCTCGAATCTACCTTTTCTGTCAAAGATATTAGAAAAGGCAGTATCTTCAGAACTATGTTCCTTTCTAGAAAGAAATGATATCTGCGAGGATTTTCAGTCCGGATTTAGACCGTACCATAGTACCGAGACAGCTCTCGTTAGAGTCACAAATGATTTGCTCTTATCATCCGATCGTGGTTGTGTCTCTCTATTAGTGTTACTCGATCTTAGTGCTGCGTTTGACACCATCGACCACAACGTTCTTTTAAATAGATTAGAACATTATGTTGGCATTACGGGAAATGCACTAGCATGGTTTAAATCATACTTATCTGACTGTTATCAGTTTGTAGCAGTAAATGATGAGATGTGTCATCGATCACAAGTTCAGTATGGCGTACCACAAGGCTCAGTACTAGGACCGCTGCTGTTCACTCTGTACATGCTACCCTTAGGAGATATCATTAGGAAACATGGCATTAGCTTTCACTGTTATGCCGATGATACTCAGCTCTATATTTCTTCAAAACCTAACGAAACTTATCAATTCACAAAATTAACGGAATGCATAGCTGATATAAAAAATTGGATGACTCGTAATTTCCTACTTCTAAATTCTGAAAAAACAGAGATTCTAATTATTGGACAAAAAACTTCCTCACGTAATAATCTAGAATACTGTCTAACACTCGATGGCTGCTCTGTTAAGTCTTCGTCGTCGGTTAGGAACCTGGGTGTGCTCTTTGATACCAATCTTTCATTTGAAAGTCACGTGTCTAGTATCTGTAAAACTGCATTTTTCCATCTTAAAAATATATCTAAATTACGTCATATGCTCTCATTGACAAATGCGGAACAATTAGTTCATGCGTTTGTGACCTCTGTGTAATGTCTCCTGCCTGATAGAATCTCTCAGACACCGTCAGGTTTGTGGTAACAGCAGGTTTATTCCACATCTGTATCTGCATTCATGACAAAGGATAACAATCGTAGTCATCTCATGTGGACAAACAGCGCATGCTCTATCTCAGGGAAAATCCTCCGTTGCTTTTCTTTTTTAGGATTACCCATATGTAAGCTTTACACAAAAGTAAAGTACAGTTTGACACATTGATTTGATCGTATAGTGGATTTTAACTCATATAAACAAAATAATTAAAACAAACCAAATTGTCCCTCTTAATCTTACAATGAGGAAATAACATAAAATTATGTAATTATACAGATTTCCTACAGTTACCTTTCCATTTTATGTTAACAGTTATGTGTAAACAATTATGTAACTTCATTACAATTCAACATACAGGAGGCAGATAAACAGCAGAAATTACCTCAATCTCATGTTCAAACATTACAACACTTTATAACAACATATGATAATAACATACCTGCATTCATGACAAAGGATAACAATCGTAGTCATCTCATGTGGACAAACAGCGCATGCTCTATCTGGAAAGACGGCATCATATTAAAGTTAGCTAGCTATACTGGAGACTTTCTATCGGCTATAAAACACATAACCAGATGGTTGACTTCATCTACAACACATATTATTCAATCAAAAAAATCTAGCTTAACTTTTACATGCTTTTCAAGTGAGTTAACATTGTTTAGTCCATGGACATTCACAGACACGTTACCTCAGGGAAAATCCTCCGTTGCTTTGAGGATTACCCATAATCCTTCGTCATTACTAGCGTTCGCTGCAGTTACACCTTTATGACAGCAGGTGGCACAATAATCCCATTTAGTAGGATTTAACATGAATCTTAACTATGTTACACGTTCATGACCTCAAGGCTAGATTATTGTAATGCTCTACTGGGTGGTTGCCCTGCACGCTTAATAAACAAACTACAGCTGGTTCAAAACGCAGCAGCTCGAGTTCTTACCAGAACCAGGAAGTATGACCATATTAGCCCGGTTCTGTCAAAACTGCACTGGCTCCCTATTAAACATCGCATACATTTTAAAATATTGCTGATTACTTACAAAGCACTAAATGGTTTAGCTCCGCAGTACTTGAGCGAGCTCTTAATGCATTATAGTCCGTCACGTCTATTGCGATCTCAAAATTCCGGCCAGTTGATAATACCTAGAATATCAAAATCGACTGCTGGCGGTAGATCCTTTTCCTATTTAGCACCAAAACTCTGGAACAGTCTTCCTACCATTGTCTGGGAAGCAGACACACTCTGTCAGTTCAAAGCAAGATTAAAGACACATCTCTTTGACCTAGCTTTCACATAATACATTATAGACTTCTATAATTTAATGTTAGGCTGCATAGATTAGGTCAGCCGGAACCGGGAACACTTCCCAAAAATCCTGATGTACTCGTTACATCATGAGAAGAATGGCATCTACGCTAATTTTAGTGTCTGTGTTTATCCCGAGGTTTTCCTGCAGCCTGCCGGATCCAGGCCGTATCCAGATCTGACGAAGGACCTTCGCCTGGACCCGATGTCAACGCAGTGCTGAAGTGCCAACTAGTCTCTCCCTATGGAGGATCCCTTTACCACTCTACAGATAAGGCGTTGTCGGGAAAATTCGTTTCGCATTCCTACCCCAAAGCAACAAAATAAAATAAAATTCTTTATCAAAATTTATAAGGAAAGACAAGTACTTTGTTTAGGCTTGGCTTGTAGGGAATTCCAAACCTGCGTATATTCAAACGCACATAAGTATAGAACCCATTCTAGATGCGCATGTGAACGCCATCAGTGTTTCTCACAGGTTCGCGTTTAAAGTCTGTGTAGAGGGAATGGTGTCGTCTTAGCGGCCCCTAATTTAATAACAAATGATCATTGCGACAGAAGCAAATCAATCAAAACTAACTTTAGATGGAAATAACTTAATTAAAGAACCGCTATAAAGCCAAAACAATCTCTGTTACCTTAAATTATACGCTTATCTCTGTAAAGCTGCTTTGAAGCAATCTACATTGTTAAAAGCGCTATATAAATGAAGATGAGTTGACTTGACTTGACTTTTATCCTCTTCTCTTCTTTTTGGCACTGTATCTATAGCAGAATAGGTAGGCTAATGCTAATTTATAATGTGTCATGTAAATTCGGCCATCCGTCACAATCAGGAAACTTTCACCGTGTCTAGACCTGGAGCGAGCTGCCAGGCCGTTTCTACAGGGGAGCATGTTAAGTGTGAGTGTGTTAAGGCGGGCGTACACGGTGCGATTTTTGCTGTTTTTACGAGCTCGCAGATTATTTTTTTCACTCGGGAGAAATCGAGTGGAATCGGTGATGCTCGCATGGTCGCGGCTCGCAGCGTGTGAGAGGAATTACGAGCCGAGCCGAGCACGTTATGAGCACCTCCCCGACCTCCCGATCATTTTTAAACATGTTTAAAAAATTCGGGGAGTCGGCCCGATTTTCACCAGCTGTCCCCTATTGCTAATCATACACAACCACGTGGGGCTATACCTCAGTGGCAGCAACCATACAGCGTGCGCATACACTGTCTCTCTCTCACACACACACACCTCTCTCTCTCTCTCTCTCTCTCTCTCTCTCTAGTTTTTATGTTGAAAGGAATGGCTACTGTTCTCTGCTTTACAACAAATCATTTGCACACACATTTCTGTCATTTTTTCTATCTGAAGCTTTGCCTGCATGCAACATTGACGGTCTCTGTGTTTAGCGCGAAAGCTCACGTGATTGCTGCCGGCTCGGGATAAAATTCGTGCAGGACAGTTGTGCCGTGTACCAGCTGCTTTGACGCGATTATCAGTTAAACTGACTCGCAACGTGTGCAATATCTCACAACCTCCCGAGTGTCCTAACCTGGTCCGAACTCGCACCGTGTACGCCCGCGCCCTCAAACAAAAGCAATGCGGCGAGAGGCGACGCTACACAACAAATACCAACAACAACTGATCGCGCGCGCGCTGTTTCTGACGCACTTCAAGCACTCGCTGGGCGGGGAAAGTTTGATGTGCCTGACCGGACTCGGGGGACTTGGTTGAATGAGACAACATGCGAGGGGAGGGGGAACAAAAGCAAGGAGGCGGAGGAGGGCGGGGGCGAGCACAGCACAGAGAAGGCAAACAAGCAAAGTGGCGAAATCAGAATTAAATATAAACAATATATCGATATATACGATATGTCAAAATCCATATCGAGTTTAAAAAATATCGAGAT
Source organism: Squalius cephalus (assembly GCF_949319135.1). Taxonomy (NCBI): domain Eukaryota; kingdom Metazoa; phylum Chordata; class Actinopteri; order Cypriniformes; family Leuciscidae; genus Squalius; species Squalius cephalus. The sequence goes on from NC_137134.1 coordinate 576,484, forward strand.
ATATCGTAAATATCGAGATATCGCCCACCCCTAATTTAAGGTGTTTTTTTTTTTTTTCTTAGTGTAATTTTTGTAGAAATATATGCTTTTTCTCTGTAGTTAAATTTAACAGGATTAATGATTGTAAGCAATTTTTGTGACACTAGTCATTTAATCATGTGACTTCCTACCTGCTCAACCTAAGCAGCTGTTATTGATTACTGGTCTTAACAAGGAAGTGAGCTGTTTGTCAAAACACTTCAAGCCCTGACGAAAGCCTTGTTGGCTGAAACGCGTAGGCATGTTTCTATTTTTATGAGACTAGCCATGGATTAATAAAGGCTTTTTAATCTTCATCCTCCTGAGTGCCTCAGACCTTTATCTTAAGAACTCGATATTGCAACAGAAACGTTTAACTCTCTCTTTTCCAGCACTTTAGACACAGTTGCTCCGTTGCGCTTAAAGAAGATTAAAGAAAATAGTCCAACGCCGTGGTACAACGAGCACACTCGGGCCCTTAAGAGAGCAGCCAGAAAAATGGAGCGCAACTGGAAGAAAACAAAACTAGAGGTATTTCGCATTTCATGGAAAGAGAGCTCGATTGCTTACAGAGAGGCTTTAAAAGCTGCTAGATCTGCTTATTTTTCAACCCTATTAGAAGAAAATAAACATAATCCTAGGTATTTATTTGAAACGGTGGCTAAACTAACGAAAAATAAAGCTTCAAGCACCGAAGATTCCAAGCAACACAGCAGTAATGACTTTATGAACTTCTTCACTTATAAGATTGATAATATCAGGGACAAAATTATAACTATGCAATCGTCTACTACAGTATCGCATCAGGCAGTGCATTGTAGTCTCCCTGAGGAAAAATTTGATTCATTCGTTGCTATAGGAGAGGAAGAATTTACTAAACTCGTTGTCAGATGGAGAACAACGGCGAACACACAGTAGCAGTGAAAAAGGATATAGCGTCGTCGCCCATATGGCCACAGGAGAACGAGACAGAAGAGAAGCGGCTTCTTGAAGAAGGTGCTTGTCCGCTGTATGAAGGCTCGTTCCGGCTGAGAAGGCTTGTTTCGATGGGAGGACGCTGAAGGAGATTATATCTGATGCTATGGTGAAATAGATGGGCTTTTATAGCTATAAGCCACGCCAATTCTGGCAGGCTCTGAAGTACCAAGCTGCCTGATTGGTTCGCGCATCTGAGCCGCCTCGCAATAGGATGTGCAGTTGCCTCAGCACAGCCAATGGGTGAGCTAGTAGCTCTGCTGGTATTTGCTGTGCAGCTGCACTGCATTTTACAATATAAGCTTCAGTATTCTCGAGGAAAGGAGTTTCCCCACTGCGTATTAGCTACGCAATATGAAGTTACCATTCTCGAAAGGGAACTCAATAATCCATATTCACCTTTCAGACTTCACTTTCAAAATATTCATTCTGTTTAAGAATACAACCTAATATATTTGTCAGGCAATTTTCAGTCCATTTTATTTTAGTTTTACAAATTCGCTTCCACAAATTCAGTGGTTCAAATTCGATAGAAAATTCAACATTGCACACCCGGGAACTGCAGGAATATCCATAGATTACCGATTAATAATCTCCATCTGCTGTTAGTCGACCTCACCAGCAGGGGGTGCAAGCGGCTGTTGATGAAGTCCAGAGCATTCATTCATTCATTCATAAAAACTGATTTACGGAAATGAAGCAAGTTAAGTATTTGTGATGATTATCAGGGCCAGTATATGTGGAAAAGATGATAAAGACACAAACGTTTTGTTTAATTCAATGACTTCATAGTTACTTTCCCTCTGTAGGCTACATGTAGGCAGATTTCTCCACCGTGAATGAGATTATAGGGTTATTCCCTGATGCTGACGTGCAGATCAAACGTTAAATCTGAGGTAGAAGACATATATTTCTCTCTGTTGTTTAGTTTCCTGAAATTTATATTGTGGCGCTTTAACGTAGATTAATGGACTAGTACGATGATATAAATCTATAGATATAAAAGATAAAAGATATAGATCTATCTATAACAAGCCAACTTCAAAGTTTGTCTTGACAAACTTTTTTTTATCTGGTTTACTTTGAAATTTCATTCTGTTCTGTGTGTCTCTGGTGCCTTTTTAACCATAATCTTTCAACCATTACTTATCAGGTATTATTTATTTTGTTTGCCAAGGGACACAAAAGGAGTATTCTGAACATGGCTCAAAAAGAAACGGACCATAAAATACAACACAAAAGTGACGCCTCAAGAAGCAGAAGTCTACTGCAGCAGAAGTGTGCACTGAGCACGCTTGTGGGCACCCTTCTGAAATCTAAAATGACAAATGGGACACCCAGTCATGAAGAGGTGCAGGGTTTGGTCACTGTAAGTCAGCAAGACCACAAGTGTACATATAGGCCTGGTTTCACAGACAGGGCTTAGATTAAGCCAGGATTAGGCCTTAGTTAAACTAGGACCTTTACGTAGATTTTATAAACCTGCCTTAGAAAAAGATATGCTTACAGTTAAACAGTTTAAACATGCATTTGAATCCTCAAGCCTTGTCTGTGAATCCGGCAGAAGTGTGCCGTTTGGGACAGGGCGTGATGAATGCGTTTGAATGAGATACGTGTGACTTCACTGAGTGGATCTGGATACAATTTTCAGAAATTAACGTTTTAATCAATTCTACTCCGTTCCTCACACAAAATGATTGTATACTGCCAGAAAGCATTTCGAGGTCAAAGGGGCAATGACCACTGGGGCACCTCCCCTCCAACCTTTCTCAACATTTCTGTGAACACTTTTTTCTGACAACACACTTTTTCATGAGACATTTCCTCAGTCACAGAGCTTTAACTATAACTACAGCCTCAGACATCTTACCATATCAAGAACAGAGACTCCAGGTAAGAAGTAATTTTAAAACAATATCAACAGGCAGTGTCAGTGTGAATGTGTTGGAGTAAAGGTTGAGCGAAGGTTGATACAATGCACAGCAAATAAATCTACATGTTCACTGAAAGGAAAAGTTAATGCAAGTTTTCAGAGGATAGAGAAATTGTGAAACCATTAAGTTGAAACTGGCGAGACTAGAAAGTGCAAAGTTGTATTTAACTATTATATATTATATTTTTAACTTTTATATTACTGATTATATTACACACACACACGCATATACACACACACACATATATATATATATATATATATATATGTGTGCTGGTCATAAAATTAGAATATCATCAAAAAGTTGATTTATTTCAGTAATTGGGTGATTCTCCAACTACAGGCACTTTTGTTGTCCCTGGCCTTTTTTTGTGAATAAATAAACAAACAAGTGCACAAATAAACTGTCATTATTGTCAGGCTTCTGGGTGGATGAAGTAGGAGACGAACACGAAGATGATGAATTCCAAGATTTTAATTCTAAATATAAACAAATACAAACAAAAAGGGAGCGTGCGCTCAGAACAAGGATAAACCTAACATTAAACATTGACCGACAAGTGAAGAGTGAAAACCAGGAACTTAAATACACACACAGATGAACACAAGACAGGTGATGCAGATAATGATGATGAACCGGTGGGTAATGAAGGGAGTGAGTTCAGGTGTGGAAACAAGGAGGATTCTGGGAACTGTAGTGCAGACAGGACGATGACAGACAGTGAATGTGACAATTATGAAGTTCATGCTCCAACATCCTAGTAACCACCAAATCTTGCCCCTTTTTTCTTTTAAAAATGCTTTTGCATGGCTGTTTATTAGCAGATTTTGCAGTTTTATGCTTGTCCCCAACCCAGACTGGCCCTCTTTGAATGTTAGAAAATTATATTAAAGGATCGATTTAAAAATATTTTTTAACATGTTTGTCTTAAGGACAAATAAAATAATGTCATAGCATCAAAATTCCATATGTATATCATAATTTTAAACTATTTTTGGAATGAAATACGTCTGTCCCCAGGTTTTCCGTCATTTCCACCTCCCTCAACAAAATCCACTTTAATAGACCCACCTTAAATATTTTATTTACTTGGTAATCATGGAAATAACTGTGAAAAGGATGTATTAGTTGAAGATGAAACTTCAGGCACATGTGCTCTTCAGCACAAGAAAATAAATCAAAGTAAGTCAAGCTTTTATACAGAATATTTTTATTCAGCGTCATTTCCACCTTGGCTGTAGTTTGGTTGAATTATGTACAACAAATATGAAAATAATGTATTTATGTTCATTACGAGTAAACAACATAATAAGTCCAAAAGTAGCTAAGCCTGACATGAGGGTGTGCTAATATTGCAGAAAAACTGCTAAAATGTCATTTCCACCTCTGAGAAATTTGAGGCGTAGATTTGGACATGATATATGTAGTTTTTGTGCGCTATTTGCATGTTCTCATGACATATTTGTGCTTTTGGACTGAAAACTTTATATATCACCATTCCAGTACACTCTAAATGTATTTTTATTTATCTATATTTATATGAATGTTTTGAGCAGGTTTATATAATTTGCATATCATTTGTAATCATTATTTTTAAAACTATTAGGTATACTGTTCAACTCATATATGTTAAATAATAAAATACATGGTTAAAAATATTTTGGACTGGCAATTTAAATAAAAATAAACAGAAACAATCTTTCCACCATAAACCGTCATTTCCACCACTTTCCACCACTACAGTTTTTAAGAAAAAAAATAAGAATAACCAATGATGTGGATCTAAATGTATTTTAAAATAAGTAGTAATAGTTCATTACTTACAATATGTGTGAGTGACTTATAATAAACATAGACCTGAGCAAAAATGAGATGCTGTAGGCAAAAATCCCAATTCGTGGCAACTCGTGGCATTTTAGCAACTTTAAATGAAAATGCATTAAGTTCATGAAGTATTAAGATTTATTTTGTTACATGATTAGGTAGCCACTGATGTTGTTGACAGATACATAATCTTATATAACAGTTTTACAATGTTATATTGTAATAAAATACATAAATTGAAAAGTGGTGGAAATGACATGGCTCTTCAGAAAAACTGTTAAAAATAATAATAAACCATGTAATTCTAAAACTGCCCACTGTTATATTGTGTTAGAAGACAAATGAATGAAGCTAGGAAGATTGTTTTAAGAGTGTTTTAAGAGAGTGAATTTTACATAAACTCACAGTGCCAAAAGTGCTTCTAGTTGGAGAATCACCCAATTCCGTTAAAAAAGTTAAACTTGTATATTATATAGACTCATTACATGCAAAGTGAGATATCTCAAGCCTTTATTTGTTATAATTTTGATGATTATGGCTTACAGCTTGTGAAAACCACAAAATCAAAATCTCAGAAAATTAGAATATTACATGAAATCACACAGTAATTACACAATAATCCCATGGTCATTGAACCAGGTTTTGGTTATTTTGGCAGTGTGGGCAGGTGCAAATCCTGCTGGAAAATGAAGTCAGCATCTCCATAAAGCTTGTCTGCTGAAGGAAGCATGAAGTGCTCTGGAAATGTCCTGGTAGATGGCTGCGTTGAGTGGACAGCACAGTGGACCAACACCAGCCGATGACATGGCTCCCCAAACCAACACAGACTGTGGAAACTTCACACTGGACTTCAAGCATCTTGGATTGTGTGCCTCTCCATTCTTCCTCCAGACTCTGGGACCTTGGTTTCCAAATGAGATGCAAAATTTGCTCTCATCAGAAAAGAGGACTTTGGTCCATTGTGCTTTATTAAATCCAGAGTCAACGCAGCCGTCTACCAGGACATTTCCAGAGCACTTCATGCTTCCTTCATTCTCCAGCAGGATTTGCACCGGCCCACACTGCCAAAATAACCAAAACCTGGTTCAATGACCATGGTATTACTGTGTAATTACTGTGTGATTTCATGTAATATTCTAATTTTCTGAGATTTTTATTTTGTGGTTTTCATAAGCTGTAAGCCATAATCATCAAAATTATAACAAATAAAGGCTTGAGATATCTCACTTTGCATGTAATGAGTCTATATAATATACAAGTTTAACTTTTTTAACGGAATTACTGAAATAAATCAACTTTTTGATGATATTCTAATTTTATGACCAGCACCTGTGTATATATATATATATATATATATATATCTGTGTGTGTGTGTGTGTGTGCTAGCAGAATGAGTCAGAATGTTAATTACGAGCTGCAGGAAAAATGTCAATTTTGGTCAAATTTGAGGTTCTCTGAGAGGAATATCTTCCTAAAGCTTTCCATTGTTTTAATAATCCATGCAAAATACTGTTTTAGCACAGCATTCCAACTTTGTGAATATTCATAGACAGCTCGATCCCGACATACACACATACACAAAATTACAGTATTTCAAAATATCTGTCTTGGCGAGTATTCACACAAACATTATCTGTTAAGTCTTAAATAAACGTTTGGTTAACTGTTGGGGAAAACATCAGATGTGTATACAGTATACAGTAGGTCATAATGTATAGGCTGTCTGTCTCATTAAAGTTAATCAAACAATTGTGGTATTATGGAAAAAAGTTGAATATATATTTTTACAATAGATATGGGTTTTGACTTGGTTTGTGCCAAATGTGGTGTTATTATCAGGGATTTTACAGTATGGTTGCTCAGTGATTTTGTTTTGGAACCTTCAGAAAACTTTAACATGATTTTTCTCAAAACTCTGTTGACTGAGCAACACATGTTTGAAGTTGATAGAGACAAAGAAACAGACAACAGAGAGTATAATGGGGATAAAAGAGAAGACTGTCTATGAAGTAAATGTATGTAATTAGTGGAATATTAAACTAAATATAGTAACGGCTATATAGCTGTGTGCGCGAGCTGATAAGAGAAAAACGCACAGTGGATTGAGCACTCAGCGGCAGATGCGTTTGAGTGCATCCCTTTTTTTACAGACATCAGTGGAAAGTTTGTAGTTCAGTCGGATGTCAATGGCAAATGAAGGAAAAACGAGGCTTGTATTCTTAAGGTTAACTGACGAGAGAGAGAGAGAGAGAGAGAGAGAGAGAGAGTACTTCTGTTGAAGGCTCATGAATGCTGATCGTTCACTCAGCACACGTGTCATTTGTAGAACATAAACTGTTACCTGATTTATGTATAACGAGTTGTTTCCTAGATTATTACAGGATGTTTGCAGGTCAAGAAGTTTAACCCTCTGGGGTCGACAAACGCACCTGCGCGTTTTGCTGGATTTTCTTCACATTGTAGCACTATAAACTTAAATTACTCCGTCATTTATGGTCATACAGAAAAAAGAAATATAAAAAAAGAATCTGTGATATTTCTACTTTTGTATGTGTCCACTTACAATCAAGTCAAAACATTGTGCTTTTGTAAAATAAAGAAAATAAACAGGGTGTGCGTTCTGCCTCCCCGTCGCGGTTAACTTTTTTTTCTTGAGCACATCTATAAACTGATCGCGTTAGAATGTATCATATTTTGGAGCGTGATCGCGTTTGAAAAGCAAAACGCACCAAACAAAGGCTTCATGTTTTTACTCTAATCTCATTTCATATCATCATAACGAATGGAAACATTTGAAGTAACATATGATAATCAATATATTTTTCTCTAGCGTAGTTGTTACTGAAGTGTTAGGCTGCTATAGGTTATTGTTATTATATTATGCAGCACTGCACGTAGCCTATGCCTACAAGGCACAACAAACCTGGTGTTCATTTTACATTGTTGGAAACATTTGTGTGTGTGTGTGTGTGTATTCTGTGAATTTTAAAAATCAATTTTAACCAGAAAAATCTAAAATCTATTCCCAAAACCGTGCAGCCCTATAGTTTCTCTTGATATCAGTATGTTCACGTTTTTTTTTTTCAGGGACCAGATGCTGCACTACTGAGTCCTGCTGACTTCAGCATTCACATGAGTCTCTGTACATGAACATGGTAAAGTGAAAATCACCTCAGACCCCAGAGGGTTAACTCTGCACGAAGGACAGGCGACATTTTCTTCGCAGAAGAACTAACGAGACCCATTGGTTTCGTGGACTGTTTTTTCTTAAATATTAAGCACTCTGCCACAACATGCCCGGGCTTTTTACAATAAAAACAGTGTCTGTCTTCTTGTTTTACTGCATTCTTTTTCGTGTCTACATCAGTGGTCGTAGAGGGATTAACCCTCTGGAGTCTGAGGGGTTTTCTGGGCCCTGGAGGTGTTCTGACATGCTCTGACATTTGTTTTTTTTTCAGTTATTTATAAACATGTTAATGACAAAGGTGTAAATTCACTCTATAAAGCACAAACAGGGCTACCATCATATCTGATCAACATGCTTGTAAATCTTTGTGTTTTTAAGAGAATAATGTTTATGCGTGGTTATTTGAAAAAATAAAAATGAAAGTTGCTGAAATAAGACCACAAAACATATAGTAAATATGTGTCCACAAGACTTTTGACTAATGGATGATGTCGCATATTGTTTTTTCATTTTCAAAATGATGTGAAAATCATCCTGCCTAATCGTTCTCATAAAACAATACATTGATTTAAACCTTGTAAAACAGTTTTTTTGTCAGAAGAGGTTTATGCATGGGAGGGGTAATGGTCCATCAATATTAATGAGATTCAGGCCAGGGGTGTGACATACACTCCCTCTGTGGCTAATGGGCCATCAAGTGCCTGAACAAAGAAGAGGAGATTCAAAGGTTTTGTTTTTCAATCTGTTTTATTGTAATTCCTCTATGTGGAGGAACTAAATGTTCTAAATTTGCAGGTATCTCACAGTAAATGCCTATGCCTCGTTGAATTAGTTGCATCACGTGGGCAATCCTTCCTGTTGTCCCTGTAAGTCCTACATGCACCAAACTTCATTGCAAACAGGTCTTTGAGGAGCTTTGGGCTTGTGTAGAAATTGTCCTTGTACACATGGTACCCAGAGCCTAAAACTTTACAGTCCAAAAGAGATGTTACAGCATCATGTGACAGTCCATGGCCTGTGGGAAAGTTGTTCTTTCCTGTGTGCACAGAAAAGTCATATCAATGTCATATCAACCATATCATTGTCAGTCTCTGTTTTCCATGACAGAGTAGACTGCTTGTTGCTTGTCTGAATGTTTGCCTTGGCCCTCTTTGCAACAGGTGTCTGATGATCACCATCACCTTTATAGCTGTAAAACAAACAAACAACTGTGAGCATGTTTATTACACAAATGTAAATGTAAATGTAAAACTATGTAAAACCAGAATATGTAAACAGAATTATGCTAATATCTGAAAGAAAGGGAATAAGTGTACTTACTTTTCAGTTGTTCTCAAAACTGAACGACACCTGTCGCGTGCCCTCCCAGTGCGAGTTGCAGGTGAGGCTGAGGGTGATGCTACCACATTCCTATAAAAATAATAATATTAATATTAATAAAGGTTGAACAAAGTACTAAGTACACATGCATAACTGATGGACAGTCAGCATGTTGATAAAACAACATCAGGTCTAACATCTGTAAAATAGTGGGTAAATATGTACTTACTCTTTCTGATTTCTGTCTATGTTGCTGCGTGTCCTCTTAGTGCGAGTTGCAGAACCTACATCATTCCTTTCAAAAAAAGTTGAAAACTATTATTATCATATATTTTAGAGTACTATTCCAGCACATGCACAACTGATGGGCATTAGCATGCTGATAAGATAACACAAAGAAAAAATATGTAACATTATCAACCAACCTCCAAAAATAAAGTCATACAGGCTCATATTGTAAAAAAAATTGAACGAACATGGGTAAATATGTACTTACTCGTTCTGATGTTCGACTGTGTTGCTGCGCGCCCTCCGAGTTGCAGATGAAGGTGATGCAGCTATTCCTTTTTTTTTAAAAAGTTGAAAACTATTATAACACAAATATTTCAAAGTAGTCTACACTGTTAGACCTTACCAGGTTTTTTTACAGTAAAATACTGGCAACACTGTTGCCAGTAATTTACTGTTAATTGTACAGTTCTTTACTGTAATCTACAGTATGTTACTGTAAAAATGCACTAAAACTCAAGTTAACTAATTTCACTTGCAGAAACCGACTGTCTTAAATTAACCAACTATCATTTAAATGTATTAACTAAAATTTATAATGCATTAATAAAGTGAACAAAGTATTACTGTGAACTTATTTCTTTTGAAACCACAAAAAAAATCTTGGTAAATAAAAAGATTTCCACTGGACCAGCAACTACACAGTCACTGCCTTTTAAATAAAGCAACATGCAGCATATCATCAATGTTTGTAGATCTTCTCCTGGACTGAAGCACAGCTCTACTCTTCTGCACAATGGTGACCCAAAAAACTAGATTTTACAGTAAAATACTGGCAACAGTGTTGCCAGTATAAACCTGTTTTAAAACTTACAGTTTATTACTGTTAAAATACATTTTGTGGGTGTGTCTTTTTATCTTACACTGTTAACCCTTTCAACCCCACAGGGAAATCCACACTACAAAGAGTAAAAAGTAACACTGACGCAGTGTTGCAGTGAGATAATTAAGAGAATATGTAAGTGATTGAGCATTAGTGATGAACACCTGCTGTTAACAAGCAGAATCACTGAAGGAAAGAGGAACACAATAACAGAAAATAGAGAAACACAAGAACTACAACTGACTCCCAGCCATTACACATTATTACACTTATTATTAACCAGTATGACTTTATTTCTGTCATACATCTACAGAAGTTGTTGTTGAGATTGAAATTTGAGATTTAATTGAAAATGTTTGATTTGAAGTTACCATTATAGAGATCAGTGCTTGCTTTAGTTGGGATGCTGATGCTAAAACATTAGTGTTTCTTTTGCTGCTTGAGCTGTGTTTGTGCAAGTCACACTTGTGCACACACAGTTTATGAATGATGGTGGTTATGTTGCTTATGGTGATAAAATCATCATGTAGCCTGTTCATTCACTAAGGAATTCATTCCTACTCATTCAGTTTAATCCTCAATCAAAAGTGTTACATTAGCACCACTGTGAAACCACAGCAATAAATTACAATGACTCATTTTTTTAACACATCATGCATAAACCAAAAAGAAACAGAGCTACACTTTCTTTTAGAAACACAGAGATATCACAATTTAGCACATGAATCTCAACAATGGTGGCAATATTTTTTTTTTTTTTTTTTTTTTTTTTTTATTAATTATGCATCACATCTTATTCACATATACAACATTTTTTTTACATCAATCCCCCCCTTCAAGAGAACCCCGCCCCCCCCCCCCCTCCAAAGTTGAACATACAGCACAGCATTCAGTCACAATCATGGCAGAGTATCATATGGCAATGGTAATGACGATAATTAACAATAGTATAAAATTAAGAGATAATAATAATTAAAAAAAAAATATAAACAAATAAATAAAAATAAGTATACATTACAACAGTTAGGAGATAAGATAAAGTAAAAAACAAAACAACCAAAAGTAATATTACAAACAGCAAAACTTCTCCTTTAACATTTAACTGTTATTCCTTGGTCTGGGAAGCACCTTCCAAAATATGGCAGATATTCTAGGTCCTACATAATCAAGAAATGGGGTCCATATATGATAAAATAAACCAATTTTCCCTCTGGACCAGTATGTTAAGTATTCCATGGGTAAAAGTTCAAATATTACCTTATGCCAGTCTAAAACTGTAGGTGGTTTATTTGAAATCCATTTCAACAATATAGCTTTACGTGCAGCATATGTTAAAACATTCCACAATTTTTGACAATGTGATCCTTTTATTTGTGGGTGTGGTAATCCCAACAATAAACACACTGGGTCCAGGTCCAACTTCTTATTAAAAACCAAGTCTAATTTCAAAGCCACTTCTACCCAAAAATCCTGGATATGCATACAGGTCCATACAGTATGTATAAAGCTACCAACTTCCCTGTTACATTTCATACACAGAGCTGATTTCCTTGGGTCCATCTTATGTCTGAGTTCAGGTGATATCTGAAGGCGATGCAGTAACTTAAATTGTAATTCCTTCGCTCTATTACACATGGATATGCTGTTAGCATGCTCCCATATGTCCGCCTCCATAACTTTATCTATTACCGCCCCAAGGTCCCGAGCCCATGTTTGAATAATTGTATTATTAGTCTTAATGGACTTATAAAAGGCCTCATAGCATCGCCTTACTATAGCCTTATTGCTATGTATTTTGTATAGTAGTTGCTCAATTGGTGACATTTCCAGAGTAAATTTATGCCGAATTGGATTCTGTATAAAGCTTTTGATTTGTAGGAACCTAAGAAAATGTGTGTGTGATAAGTTGTATTTCAGTCTTAGTTGGTCAAATGACATCATTCTGTCCCCTTCAAATAAGTCTTTCAAAGTTGTGATACCAGCGTTTTCCCACAGAGCAAACCCATTATCTGTCATGCCAGGGAGAAAATCTGTATTTCTTCGTATTGGAGTAATTGGCGATAAAACATCTGTTCTCTTTTCCCATTTCTTAATCATGTCCCAAGCCTTTAGTGTGGATTTAACAATGAAATTACCCTCTGCAATCTCTAGTTTATTCCGATTCAGGATAAAAGGGAGACTAGCTAATTGTAATGGCTTACCTAAATTATATGCCTCAATATCAAGCCAGACAGAGTCCGAGTCACTCCGTACCCAATCTACTAGATATCGAAATTGGGAAGCCACTTGATATAGTCTAATGTTGGGAACTGCCAAACCCCCCTGACCCGATGACAGTTGCAATTTTGTTAATTTAAGTCGTGGTCTTTTGCCATTCCATATAAATGATCTGAACCAACCGTTAACCGTCTTAATAGTATTATTATTTAGTACGACTGGGATCATTTGGAATTTGTAGAGCAGTCGTGGTAAGATATTCATCTTAATTAAAGAGATTCTTCCCAGCATTGAGAGTGGTAAAGAAGACCATCTCTCTAGGTCATCATGGATGCGTTTCAGCAAAGGCTGAAAATTTGCTTTAAACATCCTTTGCAGCAGAGGAGTAATAAATATACCTAGATAAAGAAAACCTTCTGTTGCCCATCTGAAAGGTGACAAGCCGGGAGGAAGAGAGTGATGCACCCGACCCAATGGCAAGGCCTCTGACTTACTGAAATTTATTTTGTAACCAGAAAACTTACTAAACTCGTTAATAACAGTAAGGACTAACGTAACAGATATTTCTGGTTGCGTGATAAACAATAAAACATCGTCAGCATACAGAGAAATCTTATGTTGCCTATGATTAATCGATATACCATGAATAGAAGGGTGGGTTCTAATGGCTTCTGCTAGTGGCTCGATTGCGATTGCAAACAGCAGTGGTGATAAGGGGCACCCTTGGCGAGTGCCCCTTCCCAAAGCAAAGTAGGGAGAGCATTTACCATTTGTGATGACAGACCCTACTGGGTTATGATAAAGCAGCTTGACCCAATCAATAAAATCTTTACCTAAATCAAATTCCTTGAGTGTAAAAAACAAAAAATCCCATTCTATACGGTCAAAGGCTTTTTCTGCATCCAATGACACTACCATACCTTTAAGATTATTTTGCTGACACAGCTGAATAATGTTAAGTAACCTTCTAACATTATTACATGAGTTCCTTCCAGTAATAAACCCTGTCTGATCATTATTAATAATAGTTGGGAGGATTTTCTCTAGTCTTAAGGCTAGTATTTTAGATAAAATCTTAAAGTCTAAATTTAGTAGACTGATAGGTCGGTAGGATGAACACATATCCGCTGGTTTATCCTTCTTAAGAATCAGGCTAATGTTTGCTTCTGTAAGTGTTTTGGGAAGAGCTCTCTTCTCGAAGGAGTCATTAAACATGGCAAGTAGGGGCTTCACCAACAGCGGCTTAAAACATTTGTAAAAGTCCGAGCTAAAGCCATCAGGGCCTGGAGCCTTTCCTGATTGTAAAACACCAACAGCTTTAGCTACTTCTTCCAGTGTTATCGGTCCGTTCAGTACTGTCTTTTGTTGGTCATTAGGCTTGGGCAGATTCAGATTGGAGAAAAAGCCCTCCATAAGTCTGGAAGACCCTGCTGGCTGCTCACTTGTATATAACTTTGTATAAAATTCTACAAAAACCTTATTTATGCCATTGCTATCCAGTTTTTCCTGCCCCAAGACATCTTTAACTGAAGATATGTTCTGAGAGATAGGTCTATTCTTAACCAGGTTGGCTAAATATTTGCTAGGTTTGTTACCAAATTCATATAATTTCTGCCTTGCGAATCTTATAGTCTGCTCTGCCTTCTGAGTGAGCAGTGAGTTAAGTGCTGCTCTTGTTGTCAAAGTTGTTTTAAGATTAGTATCCGTAGGATTCTGGTTATATGCCCTCTCACACTCAGCTAGCTGTAGCTCCAGTTCCCGTTGCTTTTCTTGACACTTCCGTTTTGTGCTTTTTTCATAAGATATTATCAAACCGCGTGAGTAAGCCTTACACGTCTCCCACAAAATAGAAGGAGATACATCAGGTGTATTATTACATGAAAAGAATAGCTGAAACTCAGTCCGAAAACAAGATATAAAATTTGGGTCATACAACAGATGATTATTAAACCGCCATTTACTTGATCGTTGCTGGGCCTCTCCATGTGAGAACTGTAAATAAACCGGGGCATGGTCCGATATTGTAATGCTCCCAATATCACAAGATGAAACAGAATACAACATTGCTTTAGGGACAAACAAGTAGTCTATTCTAGAGCTACTTTTATGCACTCCAGAGAAGAATGTGAATTCTTTGTTGTTTGGATTGAGTGCTCGCCACACATCCAAATAACCTAGTTCTTCACATACATCAGCGGTTGCTCGCGCCCGTTTAGTAGGGTTAGTTCTTTCAGCAGGTAACTTATCAATGCGAGGGTCTAATATGCAATTTAAGTCACCACCAGCAAATGACTGAGCACAGTCCAACTCCGCTAATTCTGAAAAAGCTTTTGTAATGAGAGCAGGAGGATGACCTGGTGGAGCATAAACATTTAAAATAGATATATTTTCGCCAAACAGGTGTCCTTTTATTGCAACATATCTTCCTGTATTATCTTTAATACAGGATTCTAGCTTAAAAGGAAGCCGTTTGTTAATAAGGATGCAGACTCCTCTACTATTGGACGTGAAAGAAGAAAAAAAAACTTGTCCCACCCATTCCCGTTTAAGTTTTTCATGTTCTGTGTCTTTTAGGTGTGTTTCCTGCAATAGGGCTATGTCAACCTCTTCTTTTTTTAGATACGTCAATATTTTTTTTCTTTTCACAGGATGATGTATGCCTCTAATATTCCATGTACATACCTTAAGTTTAGAGTCAATCATAGTGGTTGTGAAGAATTAAATAAAGCGAGGATTGGTTGTTGCCTTAAGTCTGTATGCATTATACTATCCATAATCTAATTCCCTCCATGTACCATACATTGTGACCGGAAAAAAGATAAAACAGAAAGAGAAACTCAAAGTGCTGTGCTGTCTTCCCTAACCCTAGAATAACCCCCTGATCAAAACTATATACACACAGTCTCCCATGAACAAACAGGCAAATGGAACTCAAAATAAAGAGAAGGGTGGAGACCCCAACTTCAGAAGAGAGACCCTTGCTAGACCCTCTTAACCTTACTTCAGATGCGACTATGATGTTCCTGAACCCACAATATCGAGTGCAATCAATTATTCAATCAGCCCTATGTTCATTGAGCTGACGTTCAATCATCACTTGAATTTTTCCACATAGTATCACACAAAAAGAACAGGTATATCTCTGGTATCCATACAGTCAGAAAGTTAATAATATAAAGACAAAAAATAAATAAATTAAAAAAAAAAAAAAAAAAAAAAAAAAAAAAAAAAATTTAAAGTAAATAAAATTAAATAATTATGTGCTACCACCTGTTGGTGACAGCAGGTGGCAGCTGGCCACGTCCGACATACCCCGCTCCTTTGGGCACTTTCACTTATGACAGACAAAAAAAAAAAATAAATAAATAAATAAATAAATTAATTAATTAATAAAAAAAAAAAAAAAAAAAAAAAAATTCCACTTATGACCGACAAAGTGATATTATTTATGGCTGCGAGCCGTGCAGGTCTCGTTTCCAAGATAAACTTCTGTTAAGAAACAGAAGGGTGAGAGAGAGAGAGAAAAAAAAACAAAAAAAAAACACGATAGACACGAGACAGTCCAAATGCCTTTAACATGATAGTCTTAACGCCAGTCTTTTACACTCGTTCTCCAAAACATTGAGATTGGAAACAAACTACAGCAGCATGAACTGTAACGTTATATTTCAGTTTGTTCGTCACAGACCATGACTAAATTGTAAGATCTTACTTACTCACGCTCGTTCGTCCGGTACAGTGCTTTCACCACCAAGCGTGTTTATATATGCCATAGCTTCTTCGGGCTTGATAAAGGACTTGGTAGTGTTATTCACGGTGATCCTCAGAGTTGCAGGATAATTTAGGCCATAGGTGTGTAGTCCGAGCGACTGGAGCCTCCTTCTGGCCTCGTCAAAAGCCCGACGTTTCCTCTGAGTTCCGCTGGAGAAGTCCTGGAAAAAGAAAATTCTGCTGTCCTCAAAACGAAGCTCCTTCGCCCGCCTGGCTGCCTCTAGCACCCGAACCCGATCGCTGTAGTGGTGAAACCTTACAATCATAGCGCGGGGGTAAGGTTTGCGTGAGTCGGCTCCCCTCCTCGCCGGGCCCGACACCCGATGCGCCCTTTCCAACTTTATTTTCCCGTCCTTGGTGGTCAGTGTCAAAACTTTGGGGAGCCACATCTCCATGAAACTTACAACAGATGAGCCCTCTGAGGATTCTGGCAGACCGATTATTCTGAGGTTTTTACGTCTGCCTCGATCCTCCTGGTCATCCAGCCGTTCCTGTAGAGAGGCCACAACTTTTTCCAGGTATGAGAGACGTTTCTCCATCTCGACATTTACGTCCTCCACCGCGGAGATGCGATGTTCAGCTTCCCCAACACGCTTAGTTGTGTCTTGCAACTCTTTCGATATATCTCCAATCTTTTGCAGGAAAGAGTCAAACTTAGCCTCTATCACCCCGGATATATTTGCTGTAAGTGTGGCCATGGCCTTGGTCATTGCGGGACTCAACACATCCGTCTCGGCAGTCTCTGTGTTGCCATCTTGTGTCTTATCCGTGTTGCTAGCCGTGACGTTCTTCTTCTCCTGTGTCTTTTTCGCGGATTTTGAAGCCATTTTAACAAAAGCTTTACCCCAGAAGTGGTCCAATGACATCAGCTAAATTCTACACGTGTTTTTTTATCGACTTGGGCTGAATTAAGCATTAGTATCAGGATATTTCGCATCGACAAAGCGGGAGCTCACACCGAATGCTGCTACTCGGTCCGCATCACCGGAAGTCTCTCCAATATTTTTTTTTTATTCATGCAGCAGTGCATGCTGGGAGTTTTATATTATCCTGGAACCCAGCATGCATTGCGACATGAAACTTTTGATTGTCACCATTGTTGAGATTCATATGCTGATTGTTGATGTCTGTGTGTGTCTGAGTCAAGCTGGAGTTAAACATGTTTTAAAGCACTATATGATTATGATATTCTTCAGAAGACCTGATTACAGAAAATGTTGATTTCATGTTGTAGATTCACAGATAAATATGCTAAACATGAAATACCCATAAATTCAAAAGAATATATACAGGAAAGATCTGAAATTCAGACATGTCCAGGATGAATGTTAAATCATCCCAAAAGCCAAAAACAACTAATCATCTTCCTCTTGACTTCTTCTTGCCATAACAAATGTGTTTTATAAACTCACTATTACAGCAGTCAGAGAGAGATCAATGGTAAGCAGTCAAGGGACAAGAGACCAACTAAAGCAAATACTGATCTCCATCATGGTGACTACAAACTTTATTATTAACTAAATCTCTGTTAATTCTCAACAAGAACTTTTGTACATGTATGAAAGAAATAATGTTAAACTGGTTTGTAAACTGGTTTCACACTCAGTGGCTGGAGGTCAGTTGTAGTTTCTGTGTTTCTCTTTTTTCTGTTCTTGTTTCTCTGTCCTTCGGTGATTCTGCTTATCAGGTGTTCATCAGTTTCTCAATTCACTCACTTCTTTTCATTCAAGTGGACTATATTAGTGAACTAATGTGTGATGTGAACTAATGTGAAATGTGTTATTTTAAACAAAACTATTAAAAACGAAAGAAAACAGACTGCATGAAGCCTACTTATACAGCATAGCCTAGACCATTTAAATATAAATTACTCTGAATGACAAGAAGTATGGAAATGGTCCAACCAGTAAAATATGTAGCCTACGTTTATATAAAATAGCTTGTCAACTTATGCAAGTAAATTTAAAAAGACTTACTCATCCGAAATATTAATCCACGGCTGGATCAAGTCGCTCTTCAAAATACAAACGTTCGTCGTCAGAGTCCCGCTCTTCTTCTGAGGAAAATTTGAACTCTTCATCATTATCAAGGACTTGCTGAAGGGCTTCCTCACCAGTGAATCGTGTCATCTTCCAACTGCGCAGGAAAGTGAATGAATGAAACTTGCTGGTATTAAGGCATTTCAGGGGGCGTTTACCTTATTTTGCATAGATCACCTCAGCACATTATCTTATGAATAGCGCGCTCTGCGAGTGGGTGTGAACTCATTACAGTTAATTAGATGAGACGGGAGAAACTGTACATCTCTTTAGTTTCATACAGATTACATTGCAGGAGAATATTTGTTTTGAATGTGAATTGTTTTATTTAAAAGTAGAAATTTAAAGCTTTCTTTTGACGCATGTTTTATGGTTGTGTGATAAGTATTAGTTGAGTTTCAGCTCATTTTCCAGACTTGTTTCAGAAAGATTTTTGCGGAGACAGAGTGAGCTGAAAGCGCACCCTGTTTATTTTATTTATTTAAAAATAAAAACAAGGTTTTGATGTTAATGTGAGTGTACACAAAAAAAAAGAAGACCCTCTATAGTTTATAATCATGTATTTATTTTATTTATATGACCATAAATGACGGATATTTTTAAGTTTATGTTGCTGCTATGTGAAAAAAATCCAGCAAAACGCGCGGGCGCGTTTACCGACCTCAGAGGGTTAACTCTTAAACGAAAACGTTCTCTGGCAATGTTATGCGTTAAAACATATTCGTCAGCAAGTATAGCAGCTTCAGAAATAGACTTGGCCTTCTGCTCAGCTAAATAGGTTGCCATATGGTTGGCAGGCAGTTCTTAAATTCTTCTAAAATAATTAGTTCACGCAATTTCTCCTGACTATCAACCCGCTGTGATGATCACCAACGATCAAACAGGGCTGCTTTATCTTGACCAAATTCAACAAAAGTTTGATGCTCAGCTTTTTTTAAGTTCCTAAACTTCTGTCGGTATGCTTCAGGGATCAGCTGATAGCACCTCAGAACTGACGCTTTCACAACATCTTAGTCTCCGCACTGCTCCACTGTTAGCGATGAGTAAACCTCCTGCGCCCTTCCCACTAAAACGCATTGCAGGAGGAATGCCCATGCAGTTCTCGGCCAATTTAAATTGGTCGCGACACGCTCAAAGTGTGGAAAAAATATTTTTCCACATCTCTTTCCACAAAAGGTGGCACAAGTCAGATGTGGCGAGTGACATCAGCCTCGATTTCTAACTTTCTCAAAGCCAGCCGGTTTTCAAGTTCATGCTCATTCTTCTGTAGACACGGGGGATTGTTTCTCTACAGGCAGAATGCCCTTACTAACCAAAGCAGTTTGTAAGACGGCCTTAATTGTATCTTTGGTGCGCTTTTCAGCAGAAGTGAGCTCAATCTCATAAGTTGCAGCCAAATTCAGCAATTACTCTTTTTTGAAAATTCCAAAAATAACTCAAAATAGAGGGTTCTTTAACGAATGCTTCCTCTGTTGCCATTTTAACGTGTAAAGACACTTAAAGCGCACAAAATCAAGTACAAATAAACACTCACCAAAACAGTTTAACCCTCTGGGGTCTGAGCGGTTTTCTGGGCCCTGGAGGTGTTCTGACATGCTCTGACATTTGTGCTTTTTTCAGTTATTTGTAAACATGATAATGGCAAAGGTGTAAATTCACTCTATATAGCACAAACAGGGCTACCATAATATGTGATCAACATGCATGTATATGTTTGAATTTTTAAGAGAATAATGTTATGCGTGGTTATTGAAAAAAATAAAAATGAAAGTTGCTGAAATAAGACCACAAAAGTCATACTAAATATGTGTCAATAAGACTTTTGACTAATTGACTTTTGAGTTCTGGCTTCAAAATGATGTGAAAATCATCCTGCCTAATCATCCTTCTTTGTAAAAAAATGATTATAGGCCTACATTTTATCATATGTATTCATTAGTTTGAATATAGCCAACATTGGAACATCTAACATCTTAGTTTATGACTTTATTTTTGACAAAAACAAAAGCTTATTTGATGTGGCAGTATATTCTACAGTAAAAACTGTACCCAAATCTAGTCAACAAAATGTTCTTTCATATTTCGCCTGACTGTAACGTTGTTTTTATGAAATATTAGGGCATATAAATGTTAATTTGCAGTTTAATACGTTGCTTATACAAATTGCCTACATTTTATTTCAACATATTTCAGTCGATTTTTACTCATCTCAGTATAGCAATACAGTTTGCTAAAACACCATCAAGTCAAGTCAAGTCAAGTCATCTTCATTTATATAGCGCTTTTAACAATGTAGATTGTTTCAAAGCAGCTTTACAGAGATAAGCGTATAATTTAAGTTAACAGAGATTCTTTCGGCTTTACAGCAGAGTTAAGTTATTTCCATCTAAAGTTAGTTTTGATTGATTTGCTTCCGTCGCAATGATAATTTGTTATTAAATTAGGGGCCGCTAAGACGACACCATTCCCTCTACACAGACTTTAAACGCGAACCTGTGAGAAACGCTGATGGCGTTCACATGAGCATTTAGAATGGGTTCTATAGTTATGTGCGTTTGAATATATGCAGGTTTGGAATTCCCTACAAGCCAAGCCTAAACAAAGTACTTGTCTTTCCCTATAAATTTTGATAAAGAATTTTATTTTATTTTGTTGCTTTGGGGTAGGAACGCGAAACGAATTTTCCCGACAACGCCTTATCTGTAGAGTGGTAGTGGGATCCTCCATAGGGAGAGACTAGTTGGCACTTCAGCACTGCGTTGTCATCGGTCCAGGCAAAGGTCCTTCGTCAGATCTGGATACGGCCTGGATCCGGCAGGCTGCAGGAAAACCTCGGGATAAACACAGACACTAAAATTAGCGTAGATGCCATTCTTCTCATGATGTAACGAGTACATCAGGATTTTTGGGAAGTGTTCCCGGTTCCGGCTGACCTAATCTATGCAGCCTAACATTAAATTATAGAAGTCTATAATGTATTATGTGAAAGCTAGGTCAAAGAGATGTGTCTTTAATCTTGCTTTGAACTGACAGAGTGTGTCTGCTTCCTGGACAATGGTAGGAAGACTGTTCCAGAGTTTTGGTGCTAAATAGGAAAAGGATCTACCGCCAGCAGTCGATTTTGATATTCTAGGTATTATCAACTGGCCGGAATTTTGAGATCGCAATAGACGTGACGGACTATAATGCGTTAAGAGCTCGCTCAAGTACTGCGGAGCTAAACCATTTAGTGCTTTGTAAGTGATCAGCAATATTTTAAAATTGATGCGATGTTTAATAGGGAGCCAATGCAGTTTTGACAGAACCGGGCTAATATGGTCATACTTCCTGGTTCTGGTAAGAACTCGAGCTGCTGCATTTTGAACTAGCTGTGGTTTGTTTATTAAGTGTGCAGGACAACCACCCAGTAGAGCATTACAATAATCTAGCCTTGAGGTCATGAACGCATGAACTAATTGTTCCGCATTTGTCAATGAGAGCATATGGCGTAACTTAGATATATTTTTAAGATGGAAAAATGCAGTTTTACAGATACTAGACACGTGACTTTCAAATGAAAGATTGGTATCAAAGAGCACACCCAGGTTCCTAACCGACGACGAAGACTTAACAGAGCAGCCATCGAGTGTTAGACAGTATTCTAGATTATTGCGTGAGGAAGTTTTTTGTCCAATAATTAGAAACTCTGTTTTTTCAGAATTTAGAAGTAGGAAATTACAAGTCATCCAATTTTTTATATCCGCTATGCATTCCGTTAATTTTGTGAATTCATAAGTTTCGTTAGGTTTTGAAGAAATATAGAGCTGAGTATCATCGGCATAACAGTGAAAGCTAATGCCATGTTTCCTAATGATATCTCCTAAGGGTAGCATGTACAGAGTGAACAGCAACGGTCCTAGTACTGAGCCTTGTGGTACGCCATACTGAACTTGTGATCGATGAGACATCTCATCATTTACTGCTACAAACTGATAACGGTCAGATAAGTATGATTTAAACCATGCTAGTGCAATTCCCGTAATGCCAACATAATGTTCTAATCTATTTAAAAGAACGTTGTGGTCAATGGTGTCAAATGCAGCACTAAGATCGAGTAACACTAATAGAGAGATACAACCACGATCGGATGATAAGAGCAAATCATTTGTGACTCTAACGAGAGCTGTCTCGGTACTATGGTACGGTCTAAATCCTGACTGGAAATCCTCGCAGATATCATTTCTTTCAAGAAAGGAACACAGTTGTGAGGATACTGCCTTTTCTAATATCTTTGACAGAAAAGGTAGATTCGAGATCGGCCTGTAATTGACTAATTCTGTAGGATCAAGTTGCGTTTTTTTAACAAGCGGTTTAATCATAGCCAGCTTAAAGTTTTTTGGTACGTATCCTAGAGACAAAGACGAATTAATGATATTAAGAAGAGGATCTATGACCTCTGGAAGTATTTCTTTCAGTAGCTTAGTCGGTATAGGGTCTAACATACATGTTGTAGATTTAGATGATTTAATGAGTTTAGTAAATTCTTCCTCTCCTATAGCAACGAATGAATCAAATTTTTCCTCAGGGAGACTACAATGCACTGCCTGATGTGATACTGTAGTAGACGGTTGCATAGTTATAATTTTCTCCCTGATATTATCAATCTTATAATTGAAGAAGTTCATAAAGTCATTACTGCTGTGTTGCTTGGAAACTTCTGGGCTTGAAGCTTTATTTTTCGTTAGTTTAGCCACCGTTTCAAATAAATACCTAGGATTATGTTTATTTTCTTCTAATAGGGTTGAAAAATAAGCAGATCTAGCAGCTTTTAAAGCCTCTCTGTAAGCAATAGAGCTC
Source organism: Squalius cephalus (assembly GCF_949319135.1). Classification (NCBI taxonomy): domain Eukaryota; kingdom Metazoa; phylum Chordata; class Actinopteri; order Cypriniformes; family Leuciscidae; genus Squalius; species Squalius cephalus. Next base: position 599,716 of record NC_137134.1, read on the forward strand.
TCCTTCCATGAAATGCGAAATACCTCTAGTTTTGTTTTCTTCCAGTTGCGCTCCATTTTTCTAGCTGCTCTCTTAAGGGCCCGAGTGTGCTCATTGTACCACAGCGTTGGACTATTTTCTTTAATCTTCTTTAAGCGCAACGGAGCAACTGTGTCTAAAGTGCTGGAAAAGAGAGAGTTAAACGTTTCTGTTGTAATATCTAGTTCTTCTAAGCTATCTGAGATGCTGAGATGATGAAACTGATTAGGAAGATTATTAATAAAGCAATCTTTAGTAGCAGAAGTGATAGGTCTCACATATTTGAAACACGGAGTAGGCTTTGCAGCCTTGGCTAAATGCAAATTACACGAGACTAGGTAATGATCTGAGATGTCATCGCTCTGCTGCAGAATTTCAACGGCATCAACATCTATTCCGTGTGATAATATTAGATCTAGAGTATGATTACGACGATGAGTAGGTCCTGACACGTGTTGTCTAACTCCAATTGAATTTACAATGTCTTTAAATGCCAATCCCAATGCATCTTTTTCATTATCGATGTGTATATTAAAATCACCAACAATTAGTACTTTATCTGCAGTCAATATTAATTCTGATAGAAAGTCTGCAAATTCTTTGATAAAGTCTGTATGGTGCCCTGGTGGCCTGTATACAGTAGCCAGCACAAATCTCAAACGTGATTTATCGTTTACACTATATATTTTTACATTAAGCACCAATGCTTCAAAAGAATTATATTTAAAACTTGATTTCTTAGTGGTTTTGAAACTATTACTATAAATTACAGCAACACCACCCCCTTTGCGTTTCAGACGAGGTTCATGTTTATAACAGTAATCTTGCGGGGTGGATTCATTTAAAGTAATGTAATCGTTTGGTTTTAGCCAGGTTTCTGTCAAACACAGCACATCTAGGTTATTATCTGAAATCATATCGTTAACAACGAGTGCTTTTGAAGTAAGCGATCGAATATTCAGCAACCCAAGCTTTAGCATTTGCTCATCTGTAATATAGCTGTTTTTTATTTGTTGAACATCAATTAAATTTTTAACCTTAGATGGGTTTAAACGTTTTTTGGATTTCCAAATTCGGGGAACAGACACAGTCTCTATATGATGATAGCTAGGTGAAAGCTAGATAGCTAGCCATCATTCATTCACACACGCAATTTAAATTTAAACTTAAACTGTCTTTTTGCGAGCTGTGGTAAACAGTGCGCATCTCTGCCGTTCATTCATTCACAAACAGAAACGCGATTCACTTGAGAAGGAAAAAAAACGTACTTCAGTATTCCTCAGCTCAGTCGGATCCTTGCTCCTCGAAATACCCGCACTTCTGAGGGACATTTTCCATTATTATTATTCCTCACAGCGCTGCGAGACGGTGTAAACAAGTAATGATCTGAATAAACTTGTGTTTCTCGAGCTCATATGGGGGCGTTCACAGGTTTGCGTGGATTGCCTCAGACATTTGCGTTTGAATAGCGCGCGCTCTCCGTGGGCGGAGTCACATTATTTTTGAATGAGCTCTAATGAGCTCGACTGGAATTGCTCTCTTTTAATACAGATTTCACAAGATGAGAATATTTGTTTTTTATATAAATTATTTAATTTAAAAGAAGAGAATTCAAGCTTCATGCCTGTGTGTCTGTATGCCTGTTTGACTGAGTATTCGCTGAGTTATTGTTCATTTTCGGACGCGTTTCAGAATGGACTACACTGACAGAGAGAAGGCAGAACTCGCATCACGTTTATTTTTCTTTATTTGGCAAAAAGCACAACACTTTGTTTTTATTGTGAGTATACACAAAAATAATACACATTTAACAGAATCGATTGATGTATGAAACTTGTATGTAATATCAAAGTCAACAGAGCAAAATTAATTTCTTTTTAACTGATAAGAAAAAAAGCGAGCTGGTATCGCCGGCGATACCGCCGACCCCAGGGGGTTAACTGCAACAAAGCTACAAAGTAGCGAATATCTAAAGTGGTCAAACGAAAAGCACAATATAGGCTACAAACGTCCACGAATTTTAATATCCACCCACGAATTTAATCAATACACTGGTACAATCAGAATTCCAGCACTCGCTAAATAGGCGATATGCCACAATATATCACAAGCTATACAACTAAACTAAAAGGTAAGGTAAGGCAAAATGTTGTCCAACTTCTCTAACTAACTATACACAAAACCAAAACAAAATCCTAAATACCTACGCAATCTTCAGTGGCTTACTCAGCTCGAGGCTTCCTACGTGCCCCCTCCTGAGATATCCACCAAAATAAAATAAACTTTCCTGTCGACTAAACAAAGGAACAGACAATCATAATTGCCCACCAGAATACTCACCAAAATGTTGTAGCGTTCAGAAGTTCCGCAATTAACACTAAAGTCCGATTTAATCAAACTATTAATCCCGGACGAGCCTCTACTATGTTACGGCGGTCGGACACCACCCTTACCATAAAGGAGAGACACACACAGATCAGCTTGTATCAAAAATAGGGGTATGTTTATTTAACAGAATGGGTATCAAATAATAGTTAGGTTAACAATAAAATCAACTACAAAAGCGGAGCGCTTTCTACTGCCAGGTGGACAGCTAGACGGTAGTCACTCAAAAGACAGAAAGCACGGCTGTGCGTCAACTCTGTTCTCAGTGTCTGTGTGCGTGCTCAGGAGCGGTCTCAGAAGCCTTTTATAGCGCAAGTAGGCTTCGCTCAGGTGTGGCTCATCTGTAATTAAGAAAAGGGGAAGAGACACTGCACTCAAACACATGTGTAGGAACAAACACCAGAGCTGGGGGACGTAACAGCACAAAAGTTTATTGACAACACACTTTACAGAACAGACATAGTCAACTATTCAAGTAACGCATCAGAGCCTCACGGACTCCCTGCCCTCCTCCTCTACAGGCTGTGCCAATGCCAGCACAGGCTCTGCTGCTGAAGGTGGATCCCATGCACTCTCATAGGCCTCTCCATGACTCTCACAAAGGTTATGTAGAGCACAGTAGGGCTGTCAATCTTCCTCTATAATACTATTCGAATTCCATTCTTAATTTTATTTAATATTTGAATAATATTCAAATATTAAATGCTTAAATTCATCATATTATTGATATTTACAACATTAAACAGACTTTGTTTCGCCAATGCCACTATAGCATGTGGTTGTTGTTACACGTAATTTCCACTAGAGAGGCATCTAACATTACACGTTTTTTTTTTAAATAACCCTTAAACCATGACTTCTGGCAAGTTTTGTGGATAGAAATGGACATTGAGACAAACAAATATCTATATTTAATATAATATATAATACCCGATAAAAGATATTAACGTAGCTATCCTAACCTTATTCAACTAACGTTGCAGACCTTCCTCAATATTAACGTAACTTAGCTGACCTACTTTATTGAACTGCGCCTCAGCAACTGTTTGTTTCAGCGTTAGAGAATGTAAAAAGTTATCAAAACACGTCTTTCTGCTTGGTGATAAGAGAATGTAGCCTACAGTATGTTTAATGCCTTATCATAGAAAATGTCTGTTTGTGATTAGCCCAATTCGTATCGCCTTTTCCTTTCCACAAGCGCTTGCTCTCCTGTGGCGTCTGTTGTTGCTATGCAACCATGAAGACAGACGCGCGCCGCTTCTATTATGAGCGCGCTTGCCGTGCGCCTGCTGGTACATTTGAAATAACGAATTTGCACACCTAAAAAACGCACGATGTGAACAGCCCCTTATGACAACGTGACATTAGCCTAATCGGAAATATTTCCATATGTGGATCTTTCCTCCTTTCTTGTCAACAAGTGTTTTTAGGTGTGTAAGTGAATGAAGTGAATGTAGTGCTATTACTGATCATGTGAAGATTTTGCAGCGGCTCTGAATACATTGTAGGGGAAACACTAAGTTTGCCACTTCTTTATTTGTGATTTTTCCATTTATGGCTTGAAATCCAAACACATCGCTTCTCAAATTGTCAGTGGTGATCTCCATTTCCGTGGAGACGTTGCTCTCCGCCATTTCTGACAGTATTGTTATGATGATACAGCGTGGATAACGTGCACAATTGTGTTACGATTCAAACACTTTATTGTTCATCAGACGAAACATAAAAGCATGAATTTTTCACATGTGTGTAAGCCAAGGTGGCGAGAAAGGCAAGATTGCATATAATTTTTTTATGTACATAAAAAAGCAATTTTTGAATAGTAACTTCAGCATTCGAATAGTATTGATTTTTGTAATATTCGAATTATATTCGAATTTCGGAATTCGTTCCAACATCCCTAGAGCACAGCATGTCAGCACCATAGATTTCACAAGGTCGACCGCACAGTCATTTCTTTTCATAAGGCAACGCCATCTTCCTTTTAATTTACCAAAAGCATTTTCAACCACTACACGTGCTCTGGATATTTTTATGTTGTAGACCCCCTGTTCCGCTGTCAGCCGTCCAGTGTCAATGAATGGTTTTAAGAGCCAGTTCTGCAAGGGATAGGTAGGCAGAGTCTCCAAGGATGTAGTAGCTAGGGGTGACCCCAAATAGTCGAAGATTTGATGCTTCGATTGGAGGAGCCTGATTCGACTACCGATCTCACGGTCGAATCTTCGCAGAGGTGTTATGAAACGAGGATCATGCCACTTTGGCTATATGAGGGCGCTCAATGTCTGATTTCACATAGAACTACCGGTTTTCTGTCAATACGTTAATATTCAGCCTATTATGATAATGCTGTATATAAAAATGTGCGAAGAAATAAGCTTTTAATAAATATTTTTTAACGTGCGTGAATAAATCCAAACACCCCGCGTGACAGATTTAAGTTTCACTTTCAATCCGTGACCGACAGAGGAGCGTCTTGGCGGCAAGGATTTAAATCTTTAAAATAACAATGTCTGGGATACGGAAATATAAAGTGTGGATGTACACCGTCAGAAAGGATATTCTCCAAGGCTGGATTTAGCATCAGGAAAACCATGATCGCACTTCTGCCGGCCAACGTTGACAAGTTTCACGTTAGAATGTATTTTATCCGCGCGCACAATTTGAAAAGACTCCAACAGACACAGACAGAGTGAAAGACTGGGTTTGTTCTCTCGATCAGGTATAGGGTACAAGTGATTTCAAAACTTTTTAGCCGGTTCTAATTTGATTTGTGGATGCTGTGAGTGTGAACATTTTTAGCTAAAAAGACTGCCACTCCAGTTTAGCATTTTGTTTCTGCAGTTAAAAAGACAAAGTTGAAAATTCTGGCTACTATCGTTATTTTAATAGTTTCTTTATTTTAATTTTATTTATTGATCTGTCAGGGTTATCTAATCTAACTATTTGTGGCTTGTGTTTTGAATATGTTCCCCTGCACTTTAGGCATTTTGCACACATTTGGTCATCTTGTGACTTGATTCTGATTTATTTCGTTTTGTATTTTTATTTATTAGAAAGGTATATTCTGTTCTAATTTAATTTAGTAAATTAATTGTTTATTTTTTCGGTTTATCGATGTTGTGGTGTATAGAGCCTGCTCGCACAGGTAATTTAGCCGATTTAATTTGATTTGTATGTGAAATGCAAATCCTATCTGTGGCCTTTCTGGAGTTATTGATGTTATTTCTTAGTTTTATTGATCCAAAATGTTTTTATACATTTTCTTCTATATCTTTGTGTGATTTTCTGTACATCGCGGCTTTGAAATGTTAAAGCACCGCCCCCACTGCCACCCCCACCCCCATACACATGATTCGACTATTAGTCGACTATAAGCAAGACATAACGATTCTGATTCGACTATGAAAATCCATAGTCGGGGACACCCCTAGTAGTAGCCAACATTCACCCCAGCTATGTTTTTGGTGCTAGCAGGTATGTGGTTTCCACGACTTGCCACCTCCCACAGTGTGGAGAGTCTCAAAACCCGAGCATCATGCAGGCTTCCAGGCAGTCCTGTGAAAACATTCCAGAAAAGTCCCTTTCCATCCACAACACCTTGAAGGATGATGGAGTGCCAGCCTTTACGGTTGAAATAGTCACAGTGATAGTCTTGTGGTGCTATTATGGGTATGTGTGATCCATCAATAGCACCAATACACTGTGTGAGTCCACATCTATTCTCAACGTAGGCAGCCATTTCTTTAAACCTCTCCTGATCTGGAAAACGAATTTGTTCTGGTACCAACAACGTTTTTGCTGCAGCACAGAACTCCTGAACACACCGACACACAGTTGAAATGCTTACTCCAAAAAGATGTGCAACACTTCTGTACTCAGAGCCGGTTGCAAGCTTCCACTGTGCAATGGCTACTCTCTTCTTTAGAGGTACACACACGCGGAAGTTTGTGTCTCGTCTCTCCATCGCAGGACGCAGTTTGTTGCACAAGTGGATAAAAGTTTCTTCTGACATTCTAAAGTTCTCCAACCACTGCGTGTTTGTAAAACCAGGAACAATCACATCCCACCACTCAGAAGCTCTGTTAAATGTCCAAACAGATGGTCTGTGGAGGCCATTTTGCGAAATATGATACATCTGAAATACACAGATTACACATTTTAATACATAAAATTGGCAGCTAAATGCATTATATGCTTTGTGACGATATAGCGATTGAGACCCTAAACAAGACCCTAACACTAGCTTACCCTAGTGCGCCGTCGGGCAAACCGAGTGATGTCGTCATCTGTGCTTTGTTGTAAGAGTTCCCAGACTCTTTTGTTTTTTTTAGCAGTATTTTGTTTTGCTGCCATCAGCCTCATTTTAAACGCATTTCTCCGTCTTGCCGTTAAAAACATCCACATGTCGAGAATCAAGAACACCATCCCCTCGATAGGCTCCATTGTTCCTGTGTTGTGCGTTTGAAATGTGGCGCGTTTACGATGATGTCATGGCAGTAGAGGCGGCAACTATAACGATCAGTCCCACCACCCACTTTGAAGCGGTACTAACTGCAGTGGAAAAGCGAAGCGAGCTAAAGCAAACCGAACCGTGCCGTACCAAGTCGAGTCGTACCACGCAGTGGAAAAGCGCCATAAATTATTTAAAAACACCCGTCTAGGCGAATATCCGAAACATAGTGAGTTATATCTCAAGGAAACATAGACAGTATATATTAATATTGGACCGGTGCATTCGGTCTTAAAGGGACAGCAGTCTAATAAACCTGCAAAGAAATCACTCACTGCTCTTGACTAAATACCTTTTGTAACTTTATAAAGTTCCAGTGATATTTCACATATGATTACTTTGTTTTCTTGTATTTATTTGTGCTATCTGTAATTTGATTATTTGTTCATGTTTTATTAATGACTATTTACTTGTCTTTAATAATGCTGTCAATTTACATTAATCAGGCTTGTAGTTTTGCTGTAGTATAAAAATTGTAATAGAGAATTGTGATATTTCATTGGTATCTAAACATTTGAACCGCTGGCCCAATCCTCAGCACTGAGCCCTGCTGGAGCTGTTCTGAATATGTGCTGTGCTATTAAATGATAGATCAAATATGATGGAGCAAAAGAATGAACAATAAAAGTAACAGAAACTCATACAATGCATTTTATAGCAGGATTAATTAATCATGAAAATAACTGAAGAAAATATATATTTGCTGAACAAATTAAATGATACTTCAGGATTTAGCATTAAGCTTTGTATTAGTAGAAAACCTGTAGTATTTTCGAATTACCGTGTTTTCCACCCTCATATCGCCCTGAGACGAGAGATTTATGTATTTTTTGTCTGGAAAAAATCCTCCGATGACGCAAAAATCGTAATTTTGTGTCATCGGAGGACTTTCTGGCCAGAGGCTAAAGACTACAGCCAGTAGGAGGCGCTGTCCCGCATGTCTTCAACCCGCCCATAGAGGGATCTCACTCACAGAATGTACACAGTGTCAGCCGTCTTTCTTTGGAAGCTAAGCTAGCAGGCTCTTGTTCTGTGGAGAAAGCTGAATAGTAGGAGAAAGCTGAGTAGTAGGGGTCACCATCCTCTTTTTCCCAGACTTGTCCGGCGGGCGAGATCGTCCAAAATGTCCGGGATTCAGCTTTTGCTTTCTGCAGTCGCCATTCATTGTTTACATGCACACCTTTTGTTTCAGTCTAGCTGAATTCATTATGATTAGTGAATCTGAATGTAGTGTTTACATGACCGCTAAACAAGTGATCGGTTGATGTGCGTTTTACCATTGCTAAGAAAATTCCCGCTCCTCCGTGAGAGATGCGAGACCGGCGCGTCTCAGTAATGACGCCACCGCCCTCGCGCTGTTCTCCCGCGGCCCTCAGCCTCGTCCTGCTCGCCACAGTAAACATGATGAATGGCGACTGTAGAACGCAAAAGCCGAATCCCGGACATTATGGGCTATCTTGAAATCACGGACAAACTCATCACGGAGACTCACTAGTAGCCTAGCCTTGTTGTTTTCAACTGCGCTCTCTAACTGGTAGGCGTGGCCTCCTAGGGCAGCGAAGCAAGTGCATTCTGGGAGTTGTTGTCTTTCATCCACATAAGCCAAAAATACATTTTCTGGCTTTTCTCAGGCTAGAAAGCTCCAAATTCAAAAGTTTTCACATTTCTTCTACATAAATGACCTATTTTAAATACACATTCATTTTTCCAGAGGTGAAGTATCCCTTTAAGCCAACTAATATTATTCATATTCTTTTGGTTTCTCTACACAATATATAAAAACATATTACAAATGCAGTGAAAATACAGGTATCGGTATCAGTACTCGGTATCGGTGAGTACCAAAAATTAAAGTATCTGTATCAGACTCTTTCTGGAAAAAAAGTGGTATTGGTGCATCCTTATAAAAATATGTAAGGGATATAGCGAGGCGATTGTTATAGCGAATAACAACCCCGACAGACTGAACGGGACCCCGACGTGAAGCGGATGGGTCTTGAATCAGCCTGAAGGGGTTGTCATTCGCTATAACAACCGCCTCACTCTACATTATCCCGCTTATTACATGGCAACCTACAAAATAAATAAATATTTTGACACAAAATATTGATTTAAAAAGGAGTTTGATTTAAAAACGATTGTATTGCTTCCACTAAAGAAAATAGTCTGTTCCGCGTCCATAGCAACGCTCTGTTTTTCAATGGTGTGTTATACTTCACAGCAGTCTGTTATCAAGAAATAACAGACTGCATTCTACATTGGAATTCAACCAAGCCATGTAATAAATATATATATAAAAGTGGCAAGCGGTGAGTTTTTCTTCACCTTTAAAACAGTACGCCGCATCGGCCGAGGACACACTAATACAAATCAGACATGACAAATCAGAAACACCATGGCAGGCGTCAATTTAAATTTATGACATAAGTGTTTTTTTATTAAGAGTTAAAAATTTGTATATTATAATAAATATTAGTAGCCTATTATAAATAACATGTATATAAAATATCATTAGAATAAATGTAAGTAAAAATGTAAATATAAGTATTCGTTTGTTGAAATGTTGAAATAATGCAAATGGATGACTTTAACAAACACATAGACTACGATTAACATAGCCTCGTATAGTTACAGGTCTGCTTACAGTAGGTCTGTCTTTAACAGTTTATACATTTTCGTTAATAATAAACATCCCTATGGAGAAAATTGGGAAAACAACAAGTCCAACACGCCGCAGACAGCAGGAGAAGAGTGGTGACGCAGGGACTTCGATGGGCAACCCCGGAGTAATGAGTGATGATCAAAGTGTAGAATCCACAACAAGACTGGAAACAGGAATCAGCACAACACGATGAACTCAAAATCAGATAAGAGAACACACGAGAAGAACAGGAACAGGAAACGACATGGGGAAGCTCCAACAACGATCTGACAAACACAAGACAAACGCATTAAATAAGCTGGCTGATGGAATGCAGCTGGCGCTGATGAGAGAATCAGAAAATCAGCGGTAACACCCACACGAAACAATCAGAGAGCACACCATACACACACACACATATAAGACGAGAGAGAGACAGCAATCTAACAACCGTGACAGTACCCCCCCTCCTAGGAACGCCTCCTGGCGTTCCCAGACGAACCTACCTGCCGATTGTAATCATCAAAAAGGGAGTGATTCAGGATGTCCCTAGAAGGTACCCAACTTCTCTCCTCCAGACCTTAACCTTCCCAGTCCACCAAGTACTGGAATCCGCGTCCCCTCCGTCTCGAGTCCAGAATACGGTTTACTGAATATGTTGGTTCCCCATCTACAAGTCACGGCGGTATAAGACGAGAGAGAGACAGCGGATCTAACAACTGTGACATTTTGTGGATTGAGATATGGCAGTAACAGCACATTTTTCCTCTTGGGCAAACGATTCGCGGACAGCTTTCCCTGCGCATTAAATCCCCCATATGCCAGCAAACCAATGAGAACGCCAGACAGTGATGACAATCCATAACAACAGAGCGTAAACCAATGAGAACGCCGCACAGTGATAATATCCGTAATCGAACTATAAATAAAGTGCCATGTGTAGCGCATTTTTTACAGACTATGATTAGACCGTTTGTTTTTTATTTTATTGTTTGCCATCTCATCCAGTAGCAGGCGCTCTAAACGTATTGTAGCGTGACCCATGACCAAATCAAGCGAATAATAGCCACCCTGTTTTTAAAATGGAAGATAACGCACAGAACGGCCAGCCTGAGCAGACAATTACGACCCCAACTCATCTAAAAAGTAGTGTCTAGATATATTTTGGGTTCTACACCGTAGATGGTAAAGTAACCGTTAAAGATAAGGTAGTTTGCCAAATTTGCAAAAAAAAAAAGAAAAAACAGTTTACTTACGCATCCTCGACATCCAATCTTCGCGCTCACCTGTCAAGTTACCGTCCAGATGAGGCAGCGGAGTCAGAGGCACAGCAGACGGCCAGAGCATCGCCAGGCGTCCAACATCGAATGACTGCATACTTTCCTGCACAACCGGTCGGCACCTTTTTTTCCATGTAGCCTAATTTTGTGATTGGCTAGGCATAGTGGCACTTCATATAGATTAAGTTGATAACCTGCTGTTTAAAAAAAAAAAAATTCAGACAGGCTATGGCCTGAGTCTATGGCCTATCGAGTGATAACGATACATAACAACACAGCCTAAACCAATGAGAACGCAGGACAGTGATGACGATATATAACAACACAGCCTAAACCAATGAGAACGCAGGACAGTGATGACGATACATAACAACAGAGCGTAAACCTATGAGAACGCGGGACAGTGATAACGATACATAACAACAGAGCGTAAACCAATGAGAACGCAGGACAGTGATAACGATACATAACAACAGAGCGTAAACCTATGAGAACGCAGGACAGTGATGACGATACATAACAACAGAGCGTAAACCAATGAGAACGCGGGACAGTGATAACGATACATAACAACAGAGCGTAAACCTATGAGAACGCAGGACAGTGATGACGATACATAACAACAGAGCGTAAACCAATGAGAACGCAGGACAGTGATGACGATACATAACAACAGAGCGTAAACCAATGAGAACGCGGGACAGTGATACCGATACATAACAACAGAGCGTAAAACAATGAGAACGCGGGACAGTGATGACGATACATAACAACAGAGCGTAAACCTATGAGAACGCAGGACAGTGATGACGATACATAACAACAGAGCGTAAACCAATGAGAACGCGGGACAGTGATGACGATACATAACAACAGAGCATAAACCTATGAGAACGCAGGACAGTGATGACGATTCATAACAACACAGCCTAAACCTATGAGAACGCGGGACAGTGATAACGATACATAACAACAGAGCGTAAACCAATGAGAACGCAGGACAGTGATAACGATACATAACAACAGAGCGTAAACCTATGAGAACGCAGGACAGTGATGACGATACATAACAACAGAGCATAAACCAATGAGAACGCAGGACAGTGATGACGATACATAACAACAGAGCGTAAACCTATGAGAACGCGGGACAGTGATAACGATACATAACAACAGAGCGTAAACCAATGAGAACGCAGGACAGTGATGACGATACATAACAACAGAGCGTAAACCTATGAGAACGCAGGACAGTGATGACGATACATAACAACAGAGCATAAACCAATGAGAACGCAGGACAGTGATGACGATACATAACAACAGAGCGTAAACCTATGAGAACGCGGGACAGTGATAACGATACATAACAACAGAGCGTAAACCAATGAGAACGCAGGACAGTGATGACGATACATAACAACAGAGCGTAAACCTATGAGAACGCGGGACAGTGATAACGATACATAACAACAGAGCGTAAACCAATGAGAACGCGGGACAGTGATGACGATACATAACAACAGATCGTAAACCTATGAGAACGCAGGACAGTGATGACGATACATAACAACAGAGCGTAAACCAATGAGAACGCGGGACAGTGATGACGATACATAACAACAGAGCATAAACCTATGAGAACGCAGGACAGTGATGACGATACATAACAACAGAGCATAAACCTATGAGAACGCGGGACAGTGATAACGATACATAACAACAGAGCGTAAACCAATGAGAACGCAGGACAGTGATAACGATACATAACAACAGAGCGTAAACCTATGAGAACGCAGGACAGTGATGACGATACATAACAACAGAGCATAAACCAATGAGAACGCAGGACAGTGATGACGATACATAACAACAGAGCGTAAACCTATGAGAACGCGGGACAGTGATAACGATACATAACAACAGAGCGTAAACCAATGAGAACGCGGGACAGTGATGACGATACATAACAACAGAGCGTAAACCTATGAGAACGCAGGACAGTGATGACGATACATAACAACAGAGCGTAAACCAATGAGAACGCGGGACAGTGATGACGATACATAACAACAGAGCATAAACCTATGAGAACGCAGGACAGTGATGACGATACATAACAACAGAGCGTAAACCAATGAGAACGCAGGACAGTGATGACGATACATAACAACAGAGCGTAAACCTATGAGAACGCAGGACAGTGATGACGATACATAACAACAGAGCGTAAACCAATGAGAACGCGGGACAGTGATGACGATACATAACAACACGGCCTAAACCAATGAGAACGCAGGACAGCGATGACGATACATAACAACAGAGCGTAAACCTATGAGAACGCGGGACAGTGATGACGATATATAACAACACAGCCTAAACCAATGAGAACGTGGGACAGTGATGACGATACATAACAACAGAGCGTAAACCAATGAGAACGCAGGACAGTGATGACGATACATAACAACAGAGCGTAAACCTATGAGAACGCGGGACAGTGATGACGATACATAACAACAGAGCGTAAACCTATGAGAACGCGGGACAGTGATGACGATACATAACAACAGAGCGTAAACCAATGAGAACGCAGGACAGTGATGACGATACATAACAACAGAGCATAAACCTATGAGAACGCAGGACAGTGATGACGATACATAACAACAGAGCGTAAACCTATGAGAACGCGGGACAGTGATGACGATACATAACAACAGAGCGTAAACCTATGAGAACGCGGGACAGTGATGACGATACATAACAACAGAGCGTAAACCAATGAGAACGCAGGACAGTGATGACGATACATAACAACACGGCCTAAACCAATGAGAACGCAGGACAGCGATGACGATACATAACAACAGAGCGTAAACCTATGAGAACGCGGGACAGTGATGACGATATATAACAACACAGCCTAAACCAATGAGAACGTGGGACAGTGATGACGATACATAACAACAGAGCATAAACCTATGAGAACGCAGGACAGTGATGACGATACATAACAACAGAGCGTAAACCTATGAGAACGCGGGACAGTGATGACGATACATAACAACAGAGCGTAAACCTATGAGAACGCGGGACAGTGATGACGATACATAACAACAGAGCGTAAACCAATGAGAACGCAGGACAGTGATGACGATACATAACAACAGAGCGTAAACCTATGAGAACGCAGGACAGTGATGACGATACATAACAACAGAGCGTAAACCAATGAGAACGCAGGACAGTGATGACGATACATAACAACAGAGCGTAAACCAATGAGAACGCGGGACAGTGATGACGATACATAACAACAGAGCGTAAACCTATGAGAACGCAGGACAGTGATGACGATACATAACAACACGGCCTAAACCAATGAGAACGCGGGACAGTGATGACGATACATAACAACACGGCCTAAACCAATGAGAACGCAGGACAGCGATGACGATACATAACAACAGAGCGTAAACCTATGAGAACGCAGGACAGTGATGACGATATATAACAACACAGCCTAAACCAATGAGAACGTGGGACAGTGATGACGATACATAACAACAGAGCATAAACCTATGAGAACGCAGGACAGTGATGACGATACATAACAACAGAGCGTAAACCTATGAGAACGCGGGACAGTGATGACGATACATAACAACAGAGCGTAAACCAATGAGAACGCAGGACAGTGATGACGATACATAACAACAGAGCGTAAACCTATGAGAACGCAGGACAGTGATGACGATACATAACAACAGAGCCTAAACCAATGAGAATGCAGGACAGTGATGACGATACATAACAACAGAGCGTAAACCAATGAGAATGCAGGACAGTGATGACGATACATAACAACAGAGCGTAAACCAATGAGAACGCGGGACAGTGATAACGATACATAACAACAGAGCGTAAACCAATGAGAACGCGGGACAGTGATGACGATACATAACAACAGAGCGTAAACCAATGAGAACGCGGGACAGTGATAACGATACATAACAACAGAGCGTAAACCAATGAGAACGCAGGACAGTGATGACGATACATAACAACAGAGCGTAAACCTATGAGAACGCAGGACAGTGATAACGATACATAACAACAGAGCGTAAACCAATGAGAACGCGGGACAGTGATGACGATACATAACAACAGAGCGTAAACCAATGAGAACGCGGGACAGTGATAACGATACATAACAACAGAGCGTAAACCAATGAGAACGCGGGACAGTGATGACGATACATAACAACAGAGCGTAAACCAATGAGAACGCGGGACAGTGATAACGATACATAACAACAGAGCGTAAACCAATGAGAACGCGGGACAGTGATAACGATACATAACAACAGAGCGTAAACCAATGAAAACACGGGACAGTGATGACGATACATAACAACAGAGCGTAAACCAATGAGAACGCGGGACAGTAATAACGATACATAACAACAGAGCGTAAACCAATGAGAACACGGGACAGTGATGACGATACATAACAACAGAGCGTAAACCAATGAGAACGCGGGACAGTGATGACGATACATAACAACAGAGCGTAAACCAATGAGAACGCAGGACAGTGATGACGATACATAACAACAGAGCGTAAACCAATGAGAACACGGGACAGTGATAACGATACATAACAACAGAGCGTAAACCAATGAGAACGCGGGACAGTGATAACGATACATAACAACAGAGCGTAAACCAATGAGAACGCGGGACAGTGATAACGATACATAACAACAGAGCGTAAACCAATGAGAACGCGGGACAGTGATGACGATACATAACAACAGAGCGTAAACCAATGAGAACGCGGGACAGTGATAACGATACATAACAACAGAGCGTAAACCAATGAGAACGCGGGACAGTGATAACGATACATAACAACAGAGCGTAAACCTATGAGAACGCAGGACAGTGATGACGATACATAACAACAGAGCGTAAACCAATGAGAACACTGGACAGTGATGACGATACATAACAACAGAGCGTAAACCAATGAGAACACGGGACAGTGATGACGATACATAACAACAGAGCGTAAACCAATGAGAACGCGGGACAGTGATGACGATACATAACAACAGAGCGTAAACCAATGATAACGCGGGACAGTGATGACGATACATAACAACAAAGCGTAAACCAATGAGAACGCAGGACAGTGATGACGATACATAACAACAGAGCGTAAACCAATGAGAACGCAGGACAGTGATAACGATACATAACAACAGAGCGTAAACCTATGAGAACGCGGGACAGTGATAACGATACATAACAACAGAGCGTAAACCAATGAGAACACGGGACAGTGATAACGATACATAACAACAGAGCGTAAACCAATGAGAACGCGGGACAGTGATGACGATACATAACAACAGAGCGTAAACCAATGATAACGCGGGACAGTGATGACGATACATAACAACAGAGCGTAAACCAATGATAACGCGGGACAGTGATGACGATACATAACAACAAAGCGTAAACCAATGAGAACGCAGGACAGTGATGACGATACATAACAACAGAGCGTAAACCAATGAGAACGCAGGACAGTGATAACGATACATAACAACAGAGCGTAAACCTATGAGAACGCGGGACAGTGATAACGATACATAACAACAGAGCGTAAACCAATGAGAACACGGGACAGTGATAACGATACATAACAACAGAGCGTAAACCAATGAGAACGCGGGACAGTGATAACGATACATAACAACAGAGCGTAAACCAATGAGAACGCGGGACAGTGATAACGATACATAACAACAGAGCGTAAACCAATGAGAACGTGGGACAGTGATGACGATACATAACAACAGAGCGTAAACCAATGAGAACGCGGGACAGTGATGACGATACATAACAACAGAGCGTAAACCTATGAGAACGCGGGACAGTGATAACGATACATAACAACAGAGCGTAAACCAATGAGAACGCGGGACAGTGATGACGATACATAACAACAGAGCGTAAACCTATGAGAACGCGGGACAGTGATAACGATACATAACAACAGAGCGTAAACCTATGAGAACGCGGGACAGTGATGACGATACATAACAACAGAGCGTAAACCAATGAGAACGCAGGACAGTGATAACGATACATAACAACAGAGCGTTGTGACGGTCATGCATGGTTACGTGTTTAAAGCAGCACTAGGTAACTTTTCAACCTTTATAATATATTTCCAAGACTCTTGTGATGGTACATCGACTTACAATAGGTTCAATGACATGTCTGCCATAGCCTGACGGGGTCTGTATAGTTTTTAATCGTACTTTTAAACTTCGGGGTTCGGGTAGTAACACCCGCGCTCAAAAAGAACTACAAAATTCGACTGCTTTACGGCATAGGCTACCTCACTTCCCCCAACACGTCCTCACATGCTGTTGGACTTGTAAGTATATTGCTTATATTGTATATCACTCGGACAAGCTTTCACTCGTTGGTGTGAGCTAAAAAGCACCTGGCGTTCTTGTTGATAGATTAGTAACTTAGACATCTTCGGATGCTATAGCTCGATGTTCGATGTCCGATGATTTGAAACGCGTTGTGTTTATTCCCCAATCGAACTCGTGTAACTGTCTGTCACACGTTTTACCGTCCACAGCATTACTTGATAGACAAAAATAGGACAAGAATGAGCATCAAACAGAAACAACCCGCTTACGGGGTGTTCGAGGCGCACATACAATACAGACTGTGCCGAGTCAGTTAAACAGGGTGCGCGCAGCTCTTAAAGGGGACACACCTTATTGCCACTCGTTACAGCTTCCATCTGACTGAACAGGGACCGGTATACAGGGGGGAGGGTATCAGGCCGTGAGTGAAGAGACTGCTCTGCGTGAGTGGTATTTACGACAGTAACGTTACATACAAGTAGTCCACAGCGACTCTAGGGGTCGTTGTTTGACCAAAACGGAATTCCTACCTAGTGTGGCTTTAACTGTGTGGTGTTGGGGAGTTTACAGTTTCCTTTTGTCCCTGAAGGTATCAGTGCCCGTAATCCAGATTGGCAGCACATGTGTTAGAGCCAGATTGGGAACACCTGCGCTAGACGCTGTGGGAAGGATAAATACTCCGGCTCTTTGGATTTCGTGCTGTCTCTGTTTCGGTTCCACTCCTGCTAGCAGCAGCACCACACCTTTGCTGTGTTATATTTTGTTTTGTTATCGCTTCTCAACACCAAAATGCCACTCTAGTCACTCATCCACATTTACACCACTGATGTTACTGACTAACACACTCTATATTGTTAATTGTTAGTTTATTGCTTAAGTTGTTATAATAAATATGTTTATTTTTGGCAATCCTCCGTGTCCTCTTCGCATTTGTCATGGCCTTTGAGCCGGGTTATGACAAATTGGGGGCTCGTCCATATGTGATTTTTTTCGTTGGTACCGCGATTGTTTGGTGCGGGGCTGGTAAGCTTGTTTGGATTAACAGGAAGGACACGCACTCGAAGATAACTTTGTAGGTAAGCTGCATGCTATTTGTGTTTACTGTCTCTTACCTGTAGTTTGGCTTTAATAAGCACTTGTTGTTTGCCGGTGGTTCGTACGGTGATCAGCTGATTCAGTTGACGTTTTCCGTTTTGCCTGTGGATAATTTTGTCGGGTGCTGCGGAGTTTTCCCTGGTAGGTTGTAGCGACGTTCCCCTTGGGGTTCGTTGAGCTGTTGGGGGGTAGTGTTGTGGTGAACGTGGCAAAAGCTTTGCTTGGGAGCATGGTTTCAGGGGGGTTGCTGGTTCACCAGTCGCTTTACTGATCCAGCGGTCTCTAGTGCGTAAATACCCACCACAACTAACCACATGAAGACTAGGGGGGAGCTTAGTTAATTATGTTGGTTTTAGATAGCGGGGAAACTCCGAGCCCCGTTGGGAATTAGTCCTCTTGGGCACACAGTTGAACGTCGAGTGTCTATCTGGTCTCGAAGTGACGTACATTTATTTAGTTTTTTTTTTTTTTTACGTAGGCTATTTAACATGTCTGAAGTCGAAGCATTTATTACTGATCCATCTCAGGAATCCCTGGATAAGTGCACAAAAGAGCAGTTGCTCCAGATTGCTGAGCATTATTCAGTTGAGATTGTTGGAGACAAACGAGTCAAAGAAACGATTAAGTCCGCTTAATTATTAAATTAATTATTATTAATTAAATCTAAGTTATTGGTAGCTGGAATTATGTTGGAGCCTAAAGCAGGTTTTTCTCAGAGTCCAACGACACATGGTTTAACTTTTGAGCAGCAGAAATAGATGTTGATGTTGCAGTTGGACTATGAGAAAATGAAACATGAATTGGATGTTAAAAAGCAGCTGGAAGTGGAGAGAATTCACCAGAGCATAGAGAAGGCAAAGATAGATTTAGAAGGAGATCGGTTGTCAATGATCAGAGATGGTTTATTGTCAAGTGACGCTCATGATACACAGCAGTCTAGATCTTCTGACCGTTTTGATATAAGTAACTTGCGCTTGTTGCCACAATTTAATGAAAAAGATCCAGATACATTTTTTCTGTTGTTTGACCGTCTGGCTAAGGCCAGGAACTGGCCTGAAGGTGATTGTGCTCTGATGCTTCAGTGTGTGCTTTCTGGGAAAGCACAAGAGGCGTATGCGTCTTTAAGTCCTGAAGATAGCTCTAGTTATGATAAAATAAAATCAGCTGTTCTTAGAGCTTATGAGCTTGTACCAGAAGCATATCGCCAGCGGTTTAGGTCTTGGGAAAAAGAGAGTGGCCAGACATTGGCCGAGTTTGCAAGAGATCTTTCAATTCACTTTAGGCGGTGGTTGACTGCACTTGAAGTCACCACCTTTGAGGATCTGTGCAACTTAGTAATATTGGAGCAGTTTAAGAATAATCTGCCAGAACGTGTTTCCACATACATTTCGGAACGAAAAATTGTTAACGCTGGGGACGCGGCTGTTGCAGCTGATGAGTATATCTTACTTCATAAGAGCAGTTTCAGGGAGCGTCATGGAGCTTCTGATTTTGGTGCACGACGTAGTGGTTTTGATGCGCCTTCTGATATGGTGCGTTCAAGGAAAATCGGTCATATGAAACCTGATGGTAAAACAAGTCGTATCTTTGATGATAATGATGTTTGTAACTATTGTCATGAACAGGGTCATTGGAAGGTGGGGTGCATTGTGCTGTATTAAAGGCTAAGACAAAGGGAATGAAAACTAATATTAGACCTGTAGCATTTGCTGCAGCGGTTAAAACTGACTGTGTTTATGAGGTGTGTTCAGCACCCATTTGTGAAGTGGATGTTTTGGCAGCTTATGCTCCTTTCATTCGAGATGGGTCTGTATCACTGGTAGGCAGTGATGTGAAAATCCCATTAAAGATCTTGAGGGATACGGGGGCCTATAACTCCTACATTGTGAGCTCTGTGTTGCCTTTTTCAGGGGACACAGATACTGGTGACTCTGTTCTCAGTCGAGGAATGGGATTGAGTGTGTTTCCAGCACCTTTGCACAGGATGGTTCTTGACTGTGAGCTGGTTCAGGGTGAGGTTGACGTGGGTGTATTATCGACATTGCCTATTGAAGGTATACACCTGATTTTGGGGAACGGTTTGGCTGGTAGTAGAGTTTGGGTTGGTGCTCCGCCCTCACCAATAGTCACATTATGTCCATCTGAATTTGTGTCGAATAAGAGTTCTGGCGCATTGCCGGATGTTTCTCCAGCCTGTGTGGTTACACGCGCTATGCACAAATTACAGCTCGATGGGTTATCTGAATCTAACAATGTTAATGGGCCTTTGGAGGTTCCGTCTCTGGCTGAGCTGCCCTTGTCACTGTCTCATGGTGAGGTTGTTCAGGAGCAGCGCAATGACGTGTCTTTGAAGGAAATATTCCAATATGTTTTGCCTGCCTTGGAAATGAGTAATGTGGCATCTGGCTACTTTTTGCATAAGGAATTGTTGTTCAGAAAATGGGTTCCAGTGAATGAGGATGGTGTGAAAGGTGATGTAGGTAGTTGTTTCCAGGTAGTTGTACCAGCAAAGTTTCATCCCCTTGTTTTAAAGGTGGCACATGACAAGTGTGGGCACTTTGGGGTCCGTAAAACATATCTTAATATCCTAAAACATTTCTTTTGGCCTAGACTGAAAAAGGATGTGTCTGCGTATATTAAGACCTGTCATGTATGCCAACTTACAGGTAAGCCAAATCAGAGTATTAAACCTGCGCCGTTGCAGCCTATTCCAGTGGTGAGTGAACCTTTTACATACCTTATTGTTGACTGTGTCAGTCCATTGCCTTGTGCTAAATCTGGTTGTAAATATTTACTTACCGTTATGTGTCAGAGCACTAGGTATCCAGCTGCGTACCCGTTGAGGTCCATTACGACTAAGTCAGTAGTTAGGGCCTTAACACAGTTCATTTCCATTTTTGGCATTCCTAAGGTGATCCAGAGCGACCAGGGTTCAAATTTTACATCTCACATGTTTGGTCAAGTGTTGAAGCTGTTGCGCATTAAACAAAATAACTCTTCAGCATATCATGCGCAAAGCCAAGGTGCTTTGGAGAGGTTCCATCAGACGCTTAAGTCTCTATTGCGGGCATACTGTATGGAGTTAGACAGAGACTGGGAAGATGGACAGGAGAGTACAGGCTTTAGCCCGAATGAGCTGGTTTTTGGGCATACAGTGAGGGGTCCTTTAGCTGACTTGAAAAGTGGCTGTATTGATACTGAGCCACCGAAGAATCTGATTGACTTTGTGAATGGGTTCAGACACCGTTTGTTTAAAGCTGGGTGTATGGCACAAGAGAAATTGGGTGTATCGCAAAGTAAAATGAAAAAGTTTTATGACAGACGTACCGAGAGACAGGAGTTCAGTCCAGGTGACCAGGTCCTTGCACTGATGCCTATTGTGGGCTCACCATTTCAAGCTAAATATGTTGGTCCATATACTGTGAGTGAGAAGAGTTCAGAGTTGAACTATATTGTGGAGATGCCAGGACGTAAGAAAACGTCTCGGGTTACGACTGTAACCCTTGTTCCCTGAGAAAGGGAACGAGAACTGCGTCGAATGACACTTTGGGGGAACGCCCCCTCAGCGTAGCGCCTCTGAAGTATGAATGAAACTAAACCAATCCTGATTGGTGTTGCGTCATGACGCAATGTGTGACGGCATATGCGGAAGCTACAAAAGGACGCTGGCACACAACAGAGATAGCTTCTGTGATGAAGCAAGCGCTCCCAGGCAGGGAGAGGCGTGGAGAAGGGACGCAGTTCTCGTTCCCTTTCTCAGGGAACAAGGGTTACAGTCGTAACCCGAGACGTTCCCTTTCGAGGGAACTCGAACTGCGTCGAATGACACTTTGGGGGAACGAGTACCCACTATGCCACAACGAGCCCTGCCTGTCCTAGTGTGAAGCTGCGCACAGGCACACTTAGGACGAGAGCACAAAGGTGCCAGGTGTCGATGTAATGTCCAGGCTGTAAAATCTAATAAAAGTGTGAGGGGTGGCCCATCCTGCTGCATCGCAGACTTCTTGGATCGGGGCCCCTGAGAGGAGGGCTCTAGAGGACGCCATGCCTCTGGTAGAGTGAGCCCTCACGGCCAGATGTGAAGGCAAATTGCGCACCTGGTAGGCCATAGATATAGCATGGACAATCCAGTTGCTAATGGTCTGTTTTGAAGCAGGAAGCCCTTTCTTGGGTGACCCGAAACACACTAACAACTGGTCTGACTTCCGCCATGAGGAGGACCTCTGGATATATATTTTGAGCGCTCTGACAGGGCAGAGCAGATGAAGTCTCTCCTCATCCGCCGTCACGTGAGGTGGATGATGAAAAGCCTGCAGAACCATAGGCCGTGCCACATTAGATAGCACCTTAGGCAAATAGCCCGGCTGGATGTAGAATGGCTTTGATGTTACCTGGAGCAAACTCCAGGCACCCGTTGGAAATAGAGAGCGCCTGGAGATCTCCTACCCTCCTCAGAGAAGTAATGGCCAACAAGAAAGCCACCTTTAGAGAAAGGTTCTTGGCCTCAGCCGACTCCAGCGGTTCGAAGGGGGCCTCAACCAACCCTTCGAGAACCACCGCCAGGTCCCAAGTGGGAATCCTGGTACGAGCCGCAGGTCTCATCCTCCAAGCCCCACGGAGGAAAAGTACGACCAACTGCTGTCTCCCCAGAGGCCCATCACTCAGAGGAGCGTGGAAAGCCGAAATGGCAGCCACGTACACCTTGAGAGTGGACGGGGTAAGACCAGCCGAGAAGCGATCTTGGAGGAACTCCAGCACTGAAGCCACTGGGCAGTTAACTGGGTCCACCTCACGCTCTCTGCACCATACGGTGAAAACATTCCATTTTAGGCCGTATAGTTTCCTCGTGGAGGGAGCTCGAGAGCTGAGTATGGTCTCTACTACTCCTGCTGACAGGCCAGCCTCTCGGTACTGTGCCCCCTCAGGGGCCAGACCCACAGTTTCCATAGTTCGGGCCGAGGGTGAAATATTGAGCCCTCTGCCTGTGTCAGCAGGTCCCTCCTGATGGGAAGCTCCCATGGAGGGCCGTCGAGGAGTGATATTATGTCTGAGAACCATACTCGGGCCGGCCACAACGGGGCTACCAATAATAGACTGATTCCGTCGCGACGAACCCTCTCTAGAACTCCCGGGAGCAGAGCGATCGGGGGAAATGCATACAGAACCCCGAAATGCATATCGGGGGAAATGCATCGCCTCGGCCACGTCTGTACCATGGCATCCAACCCCAGCGGGGCTGGATGTGTGAGGGAGAACCACAGTGGACAGTGAGTCGTCTCTCGAGACGCGAATAGATCCACTTCCACTGGGCCGAACCTCTGACATATTAACTCCACCACCTCGGGATGGAGTCTCCATTCCCCGGGCCTCAGCCCCTGCCTCGACAGGATGTCTGCTTCCTGATTCTGATTCCCTGGGATGTATGTTGCTTTGAGAGACAACAATTTCCCCTGGGACCACAGGAGGATCTGATGCGCCAGTCTGCATAGAGGGCGAGACCTCAGACCCCCTTGATGGTTTATATAGGCGACCACCGACATATTGTCCGTCCTCACAAGGACATGATGACCCTTGAGGTCCGGCAGGAAGCTCCTCAGCGCTCGGAACACTGCCAACATTTCCAGGCAGTTTATATGCCAGGAGGAATGATGGTCCTGCCATAGACCTCTCATAAAGCGGCCGTCCATGACCGCGCCCCAGCCCGTGAGAGAGGCGTCTGTCGAGACGGCTTTCCGGCGACATGACTCTCCCAGCACGGGACCTTGGGACAGAAACCAAGCTCTCTTCTACATAGATAGGGAACGAAGGCATCTGCGCGTAACCCTGATCATGCGAAATGGGTTTCCCCTCGGGGAGAACCCCTTGGTTTTCAACCACCACTGCAGGGGCCTCATGTGCAGGAGACCGAATGGAATGATATTGGATGCTGCTGCCATGAGACCTAACACTCTCTGAAAATGTTTTACAGTGATGGCCTGGTCTAGCTTTATCCTGGTCACCGTGGCCAGGATGGATTCGATCCGTGCAGGAGACAATTGTGCCAGCATCGTGACCGAATCCCACACCACTCCCAGAAACGTGGTTCTCTGGGCTGGTGCCAACACGCTCTTTTTCGTGTTGAGTCTCAACCCCAGGCCCTGGATGTGGGCAAGGACGACATCTCGATGCCAAACTGCCAGCTCTTGTGACTGGGCCAGGATCAGCCAGTCGTCGATATAATTGAGGACCCTGATACCCTGAAGCCTCAGCGGTGCTAGAGCTACGTCCATACATTTTGTAAATGTGCGAGGGGAGAGAGCTAGGCCGAACGGAAGAACCCGATATTGGTACGCTTCGCCCCCGAAAGCGAACCTCAGTAACCTCCTGTGAGATGGAAGGATGGAAATGTGGAAGTATGCGTCTTTCAGATCTATGGTGACAAACCAATCCTCGGATTGAATTTGGCTCACGATAATGGGAATAGTGGACGATAATGGGAATAGTGAGCATCTTGAACCTGAATCTCCTCAGAGAACGATTCAAATGCCTGAGATCTATTATCGGACGCAACCCCCCATCCTTCTTGGGAACTATGAAGTAGCGGCTGTAAAACCCGGACTCCCTGTCTGGAGGAGGAATACGTTCTATAGCCTCCTTTACCAGCAGGGAATTTACTTCTTGTTCCAATACCCGACTCTGCTCTGGGTCGACTACAGTCCAGACCACCCCGTTGAACTTTGGTGGGCGGGAACCGAACTGTAGTCTGTACCCCTTTTGAATGGTGCGCAGAGCCCAAGGAGAAATATTAGTGAGATTTTTCCATGCATCGAAATACTCTACTAAGGGAACCAGCCTCTCGAGGCAGGCTTCGGGTATTAATCGGGATTCGTTCTTGGCCCCCTGAAGCGGATCTCTGGCAGGGTTCGACCGAAAACGATTCTCGATGTGCGGACGCGAGTGCTGCCTGGCCGCAAGCCTGTGGGGCGGACAGTGCAGGGCGCGTTCGCTGGAAACCGATGCGTCCTGAAGCGCACTTGGCGGCGGGAAGTCGACATCGATTTCCTGCGGGCTCCGCGGAGGAGGCGACCTCGATCGCTCCTCCACGGGTGGGGCCGCCCGCAGAGGACCTAGGCTGGCTAGGACCTCTTTGTCGAAGCCTTTTTCGCCTGCAGGACGGCCCTCAGGTCGCCCTGCTTAGGTTGAGGCTTCGGCTGAGAGCGTTGTCTATGCCCCCATGCTGTTTGAGGGGGGGCTCTAGAAGCGACGCTCTCCTTTTGCGCCTGTCTATAGGCGGAGGAGCTGGTGGATGGCTGCGGCTGCCCACTGGGGGCAGGCTTCTTAGGCTTCGAGCGGCGAGGGAGATATTGTCTGAAGGCTGCAGATTGTTTCTTCACCTCCTGAAACCTGTCGACGACGGTATTGACTGAGTCGCCGAACAGGCCAGAAGGCGAAATCGGGGCATCAAGGAGGAAAGCCCTGTCTTTCTCCTTGATGCCCGACAGATTTAACCATAGGTGCCTCTCCGAGACCACCATTGCCGCCATGGAACGGCCAATCGCACGGGCCGTCTCCTTGGTGACTCGGAGAGACAAATCTGCAGCCTTCCTCAACTCTGCAATATATTCCGGAGTTGGACCCTCGCCCTCATCAATATCCTTAAGAAGGTCGGCCTGGTACGCTTGTAGTACTGCCATTGTATGCAGACTAGCACCAGCCCGACCCGCAGCCATTTAAGCCCTGCCCACTAACGATGATATTTCACGGCATGGTTTAGTGGGCAGCACCGGGGTTTTCAGGGATGATGCAGACTCGGGGGCTAAATAGGTGGCAAGCGGCTGTTCCACCCGAGGCATCATCCCATAACCGTTCTCTCGCCCCCCCAAAATATTACTATAATTTAAAACGGGGGTTGGACACGCGAGATGAGTGTGGCTTGTTCCACGATTTACACAATTCGTTGTGTAAATCAGGAAAGAACGGCAAACCCCGATGATGAGGTTGCTCTCTGTGCTGCAGGAAACGCTCGTCCAACTTGCTTTTAATAAGCGTTTCCTGCCTCTTATGTGGCCAACTGATATTAAGACGGGCCACTGCACGAGAGACAACCTCCACCAGCTCCTCATATGCGGGGATATGGGGTGGCGAATCATCCCCAAAATCCCCGCCTTCGATGCTGAGCACGTCTACTTCCTCAGAAGCAGACAGCTCAAGCATCGGGCTCTCCACTCGTGCGGAAGAAGCCGCCGAGCGGGCTTCGGAACTGGTGGATGAATCACGAGAGCGTGCCTCGGCAGTCTCGGGATCCCCCGCCAGATCCATTTGCGAGCCCCATGAAGAGCGTTGCCGCGCCGCCTCAGCGAACGCGGGTCCCGCACCACGAGGCTCGCGAGCCTGGCCATCATCATCGAAGATGGCCAGACGGGAGCGCAGCACACGGATTGTTAATTTTTCACAATCCTCGCAAGCAGCCCCCTCGAGAGCTGCCCGCGCGTGCTGCGCTCCCAAACAGTGTACACACAGTTGGTGTGTGTCCCCAGCCAGAATATAACGTGGGCAGGGATGCACACACCTCCTGTAACTGCTTTTACTTGCCATTTATATATATGCTTTGTGACTGTGACAAACAACACCAAATATGACATACAAGAACAGAGAGCGCTTGCTGAAGAACAGAAAGCTATCTCTGTTGTGTGCCGGCGTCCTTTTGTAGCTTCCGCATATGCCGTCACACATTACGTCATGACGCAACACCAATCAGGATTGGTTTAGTTTCATTCATACTTCAGAGGCGCTACGCTGAGGGGCGTTCCCCCAAAGTGTCATTCGACGCAGTTAGTCTATGACAACTGTATCATGTTAATCTCCTTAAACCTTATTACAAGCGCGTAGTTGAGTTTAATTCAGGGCAAGATGTGAAGAATTTTGTGTGCCCAACGCTTTTGGTGACTTCAGAGGTTTTGACGCAGGAGTCAGATGGGGTGCCGGAGCCGGACGAAAGTCTGCTCTGTGGGAGACTAAAAAATTCAGAGTCTCTTTGTAATAAACGTAGTGAATTGGCTGAGTTGGTACACAAGTTTTCATGTCTGTTTGGTGACATCCCTTCACGTACCAGTTTGATTGAACATGACATAGATGTTGGAGATGCTCAGCCGATTAAACAGCATTTTTATCGTGTGGCACCAGCTAAACGGAGTTATTTGGATGCTGAGGTGAATTACATGCTCCAAAAAAATATTGCTGTTCCTTCTGCATCCAGTTGGGCCTCCCCTTGTATTTTGGTGCCAAAACATGATGGTACACCGAGATTTTGTTCTGATTTTAGGAAAGTAAATGCTGTCACAAAATCAGACTCTTTTCCGATTCCATGATTGAGGCAATCCACGCAAACCTGTGAGCGCCCCCATATCAGCTCGAGAAAACACAAGTTTATTCAGATCATTACTTGTTTACACCGTCTCGCAGCGCTGTGAGGAATAATAATAATGGAAAATGTACCTCAGAAGTGCGGGTATATCGAGGAGCGAGCTGAGGAATACTATAAGTTTTTTTCCTTCTCACGTGAATCGGGTTTCTGTTTATGAATGAATGAACGGCAGAGATGCGCGCTGTTTACCACAGCTCGCAAAAAGACAGTTTAAATTTAAATCGCGTGTGTGAATGAATGATGATGTTTTAGCAAACTGTATTACTATACTGAGATGAGTAAAAATCGACTGAAATATGTTGAAATAAAATGTAGGCTATTTGTATAAGCAACGTATTAAACTGCATAACTAAATTAACATTTATATGCCCTAATATTTCATAAAAGTCACAGTCAGGCGAAATATGAAAGACAACATTTTGTTGACTAGATTTGGGTACAGTTTTTACTGTAGAATATACTGCCACATCAAATAAGCTTTTGTTTAGCAATTTCTATATATATAAAATACTATTTTTGTCAAAAATAAAGTCATCAACTAAGATGTTAGCTGTTCCAATGTTGGCTATATTCAAACTAATGAATACATAGATAAAATGTAGGCCTATAATCTTTTTTTTTTTACAAAGAAAGAGTACACTTGAAATATTGTTGAAAGTAATTATTGTTGTAATTGTAACCTTTTTAATAAAATAGCTAAACATATTTACAAGTTAGATGTAAGCAAAATCTTAAATGGTCAATATAAGTCTTCTTCTAAATATATCTTTTGTCCTTGCATTGTGGCTCAGTCAGTGTCACACCTGAATAAATGGCTAATTATGCAGAGTGGGTGGGACATTGTATTCTCAGGTGTAAACCACTCCTCGTTCACGCCCCCCTCGCATATTGGCTTTCCAAGCAAAACCTGTTTTACATCAATTTAAATCAATGTATTGTTTTATGTGAACGATAAAGCAAGACTATTTTCACATAATTTTGAAGCCAGAACTCGAAGCGACAACATCCAAAAGTCTTATTGACACATATTTATTATGAGTTTTGTGGTCTTATTTCAGCAACTTTCATTTTTATTTTTTTCAATAACCACGCATAAACATTATTCTCTTAAAAATTCAAAAATATGCATGCATGGTGATCACATATTTTGGTAGCCCTGTTTGTGCTATATAGAGTGAATTTACATCTTTGCCATTAACATGTTTATAAATAACTGAAAAAAGCACAAATGTCAGAGCATGTCAGAACACCTCCAGGGCCCAGAAAACCGCTCAGACTCCAGAGGGTTAACATTACACAAACAAAGAAAGTTTGGATTTGGCACCGCCTGCAGGACATAATTTATATTGTACCTGGAGAGAAATTTGGCTGTTACATGGATAAACAGGAGGACATTATTATGCCAAATAAAGAAACCCAGATTATTCCAACACCGCTAGCTCCGACGGATAGAGGAACACAACGTATAAAACACGGGATGTATGATCCCAAACGTGCATTTCAGAGAAACTGTGAAAAATACTATACTAGAAATAAGTATACAATGTATGAAACGCCAAAAAAATTGTGGGATCCATTTTCATGGATTAATTGGTTTAATATTTCAACTAGATTAGGTGAAACTACTGAAGGAATTAGTATTTATTCTAGAGGATTGAGAACTCTGTACCAAGCTAGCATAATAACAGATAAATTCTGGGAGGATTGCCCAGAAAAGGACTTAAATATGTGTGATGGAACTCAGTATAATTGGCAGTTACACACAATTTGGAGATTGAGAGCGTTAAACGCTTATAAGACAATGATTAAGGACAAAGATTGTGTTGAACGGTCAAAAGAATATCTTACCAGTATCTGTCCTTGTGACTATACATCTAAAAAATGGCAATGTGGGGACAATTATATAGCCCGAGCTGGACTGTCTTGGCAACAAGAAGACAAAAATAAACACTGGTTAGCTTTTTGGAGGAACGCAAGAGGTCAAACGTGGCAAGGTTTACGAATAGCAATGATGGAGAAACATAGTGACTTGTGGAAAAACGTAATTACTGAAAACGGTACTGAGACTGATCAAATGATAATACAATTCCGATTGTGGGATTTATTGGGAGACACAGGAACGAATATAATGGAGAGTATTGAGGTGAAAAGCATTAAAGCTAAAAAAATTAAGATTAACAACAGAGAATCTCATGACGGAATGGGTATTAAATATAAAAATACCTGGCTTGGTGCCTACTATCCTCTTCCTATAGTAAGGATGAGATTTCAAACAAACGATACTAGGATAATTTGGGCTATTCCTAAGGAAATTCCAGAATACCACAATATTAAGACTATACCAAAACCTAATTATAAAATGTCAGTTAATATTAGTGGCATTTTGGATGATAAAGAGGTTCTGACCATTGACAGAAGCTTATGGACTGTTTACTACTTTGCAGGAAGGAAAACTTTTCTTTACCCAGGATGGGGTTATTTAAATATGTCTTTAGACAGTAATCTTAGAAGATTAGATATTAACCAAGGAATTAATAGGATGTTGGCTTATGAAGTCACGTCTTATAAGCCCATATATATGGATAATAGAGAAAATTATGCAGAAGAAGACTGTGGAAAATGTATGGGCCCATATCCCTTATACTGGACCGTTGCCAGACTACAATATACTAACTTACATGCAGGATACAGACAGTGGACGACACAAGATTGGAAACATTTAGGTGGTAAGGTTGTCCAAGGATGAAAAATAGTCGGGAAAAAAGCCAAAGAAACAGTTGAAACCATTGTAAAAATGGGACAAAATATTATTAGCAACACTTTTGGGGCCATACAATGGATAATTGATAACTGGTATGTTATTTTAATTGTAGGAGCTTTCATAGGGATTTTGATTTTATTGGAACTAACAGGCCTGGGAGGCCTTCTCAGAGGTTTGTTAAAAGGCCTTTGTTTTACAACTGTTAACTGTCACGGGGACACACAGGAAAGTACGTAGATCCAAATGCAGTATGGCAGTAGTTGTTTAATAAAATGTAATCCATCTCGTAGTCATCCAGGCAAGGTTCAAAATCCATGATAGCAATACAAAATACAAATACTAATACAAATAAACAAAACAAGAAACAGGCAAGAACGCAGACCAGAAGTGTAGTGACGATTAACAATGACTCCGTGACAAGGACTAAAACAGACAGGGTATTTATACACAGAAACTAAACAATGTAATGGGAAACAGCTGCGTGCAATGATGAGTGATGAGAACAGACAAAGGATTATGGGAATTGCGGTTCCAGAGTGAATGGTGACAGGAAGGGAAAGAGACCTCTAGTGGACACCCGGGGAAACACAAACCAGACACTGTGACATAACCCCCCCTCTACGGAGCGGCTACCAGACGCTCCACGACACGAAAAAAAAAAAAAAAAAGTCCAGGAGGGAGGTGGAACGGTGGAGGATCAGGGGGAGGGATGGAGGGCCAGGACCATGGAGGGGAACGGAAACAGGGGGTGATGGTTTAGCCGATGGCCAGAGCGAAGCAGATTGTCCGTCGGGTGGCCAGGGCGAAACAGACGACCCATCGGGCGGAGCAGACAGTTCATCAGACAGCCAGGGCGGCTCAGACAGTCCATCGGGCGGCCAGGGCGGAGACGACCCTTCGGGCGGCCATGGCGAATACGACCCCTCGGGCGGCCACGGCGGAGACGACCCTTCAGGCGGCCATGGCACAGGAACAGACACCGGCTCAGGAACAGGAACAGACACCGGCTCAGGAACTGGAACAGACACTGGCTCAGGAACTGGAACAGACACCACCGGCTCAGGAACTGGAACAGACACCACCGGCTCAGGAACTGGAACAGACACCACCGGCTCAGGAACTGGAACAGACACCACCGGCTCAGGAACTGGAACAGACACCACCGGCTCAGGAACTGGAGCAGACACCACCAGCTCAGGAACTGGAGCAGACACCACCGGCTCAGGAGCAGACACCACCGGCTCAGGAACAGACACCACCGGCTCAGGAACAGACACCACCGGCTCAGGAACAGACACCACCGGCTCCGGAACAGACACCACCGGCTCGGAGGCGGCCATCTTGTCTGAAGACACAGGTTCGGCGGCGGTCATCCTCTCCAAAGACACAGGCTCGGCAGACGTGACGTGAACAGGCTTGGCGGCGGCCATCTTGTCCGAAGACACAGGCACGGCAGGCGTGACGTGAACAGGCTCGGCGGCGGCCATCTTGTCGGAAGACACAGGCTCGGCAGACGTGACGTGAACACTCTCGGTGGCGGCCATCTTGTCCGAAGACCCAGGCTCGGCAGGCGTGACGTGAACAGGCTCGGTGGTGGCCATCTTGTCCGAAGACACAGGCTCGGCAGGCGTGACGTGAACAGGCTCGGTGGTGGCCATCTTGTCCGAAGACACAGGCTCGGCAGGCGTGACGTGAACAGGCTCGGCGGCGGCCATCTTGTCCGAAGACCCAGGCTCGGCAGGCGTGACGTGAACAGGCTCGGTGGCGGCCATCTTGTCCGAAGACACAGGCTCGGCAGGCGTGACGTGAACACTCTCGGCGGCGGCCATCTTGTCCGAAGACCCAGGCTCGGCAGGCGTGACGTGAACAGGCTCGGTGGCGGCCATCTTGTCGGAAGACACAGGCTCGGCAGACGTGACGTGAACACTCTCGGCGGCGGCCATCTTGTCCGAAGACCCAGGCTCGGCAGGCGTGACGTGAACAGGCTCGGTGGCAGCCATCTTGTCCGAAGACACAGGCTCGGCAGGCGTGACGTGAACTGGCTCGGCGGCGGCCATCTTGTCCGAAGACACAGGCTCAGGAACAGTCTCTGGATCGGCAGACGTCCTGTGCTTCCTCCATGCCTGCAGTACCGCCACTGCATAAAAAAGGAAGACCACTCTCTTGGCCGTGGCAGGACTGATGGTGGGCGGCTCCGAGACGATCTCAGGGATGACAGCGGGCTGCTCGGAGGGGACGGCCTCTGGGACGACAGCGGGCTGCTCGGAGGGGACGGCCTCTGGGACGACAGCGGGCTGCTCGGAGGGAACGGCCTCTGGGACGACAGCGGGCTGCTCGGAGGGAACGGCCTCTGGGACGACAGCGGGCTGCTCGGAGGGAACGGCTTCTGGGACGACAGCGGGCTGCTCGGAGGGAACGGCCTCTGGGACGACAGCGGGCTGCTCGGAGGGAACGGCCTCTGGGACGACAGCGGGCTGCTCGGAGGGAACGGCCTCTGGGACGACAGCGGGCTGCTCGGAGGGAACGGCCTCTGGGACGACAGCGGGCTGCTCGGAGGGAACGGCTTCTGGGACGACAGCGGGCTGCTCGGAGGGAACGGCCTCTGGGACGACAGCGGGCTGCTCGGAGGGAACGGCCTCTGGGACGACAGCGGGCTGCTCGGAGGGAACGGCCTCTGGGACGACAGCGGGCTGCTCGGAGGGAACGGCCTCTGGGACGACAGCGGGCTGCTCGGAGGGGACAGCCTCCGGGCCATTAGGGAGACGGGAAGTCTTCCTCTTCCTTGTCCGCGAGCGACTGGGTGCTGTTCTCTCCCCGGAATTAACTGGGAGCGCAGCACTCTCCTCCCTGATATGAGCACACAAAGCATAACACTCATTTAACGTCATGCGTGGCTCCTCCTCTTCAGCTTGATGATTCCCATTCCACTGTTTCCTCTCCCTCTTTGTGATTGAGGAAAAATCACGAAAACTCATACCGCTAGATCTATATGGTGACGGAGTCATTCTGTCACGGGGACACACAGGAAAGTACGTAGATCCAAATGCAGTATGGCAGTAGTTGTTTAATAAAATGTAATCCATCTCGTAGTCATCCAGGCAAGGTTCAAAATCCATGATAGCAATACAAAATACAAATACTAATACAAATAAACAAAACAAGAAACAGGCAAGAACGCAGACCAGAAGTGTAGTGACGATTAACAATGACTCCGTGACAAGGACTAAAACAGACAGGGTATTTATACACAGAAACTAAACAACGTTAAGGGTAAACAGCTGCGTGCAATGATGAGTGATGAGAACAGACAAAGGATTATGGGAATTGCGGTTCCAGAGTGAATGGTGACAGGAAGGGAAAGAGACCTCTAGTGGACACCCGGGGAAACACAAACCAGACACTGTGACATTAACGGTATCATGCAGGTGTTTGGGACTGATAAAGAGGACGAACAAGTACTCATTGGAAAAAAGATGCACCGAAAAACCTTGACCGAAAGTAGCACTCCTCTGGTAAGGGGGGTGAATTAGGTTTAAGACTTTACATTTGATGTACATGGCTCAATTGACTCATTGCCACTAAGCGTGAACAATTGAGTGACTTGACCATGGCTTGCAGCAAGACTGCTTCTACCAGCACTGCTGATATGGCAAAGCCGAATGACAATCTTTGGGAAATTCTGGTAAAACATTGTTTTCTTTATTAAAGTGAATATATAATAAGAGATAATTAAGAAAAAAATTAAAAACTAAAATAAAAAGGAGGGTTATATACTTATGTATGTTTAAAGTTTTATTTTCCATTTTTTTAACTTTATTTATGTGGGTTATTAGTTCTAATAATGTATGCATAATTTATTATGGAAACTGAATATGATATGCAACTTTGAGTAAATTAAGAATGGATAAAAAGGAACATAATTTGGTTAACTTTTTTAATGCTTCTATAGGAACTAAGAAGAGCCCCAGGTGGAGAATTATTGACAAGAAAATGTAATTACTGGATTGTTATTGGGCAGGACAATTGTATGAGATGCCGTCATTCTCTGACTGACCCAAGAGTGAATTTTGTAATGGGGGATTTATGCCAGGAATGTTTCCTCAAGAATGCATTCATTATGTGGGTAAATGACTATGATGAGGTAGAATATAATGTCGAATCTTATGAATTGATGACTGGATTGCATGTAGACATTCTGGAAAAAAATTTAAAAGAACTTAAAATCTTTTGATCGGAAAGATTGGTTAAATGATTTTGATGCACACAAACTGTGGAGGATGGGGGATCAAATTCTTGTGCACTGCTTGCATAATAAATTCACAGCTGAAATTGTAAAAGTGGTCAAGTCTGATGAACTGCTTTTTGTCTTAGGTGGAGAAATTTGTGGAATTTCTGGAGAAGGAGGATTTAACTCCGACTCAGCAAATGCAATCGAAACAAACTCAGACCAGCCCACCCTCACGCCCTGGGGGGCTGAATATCAAACAAGCGGCTCGCGCACGGCAGATATGTCTGGAGTGTCAGATCCCTTGTCTTGGCTTCTGTAAAGAATGCCAGGGGGGGAGGAGCCGTACGTTTCTGTGTGAGGATCCCTTGGGGCGTCTAATGGGGGTCTGTGTACATGAGGTTACAAATGGACGACTTTTGAGAACAAGATTTGGTCGTTACCTTACTATTGTCAAATATGGAAATATGATCGAATTTGGATTGAAAACTATATGGATGTGTTTCATACCAATTTACTGATGAAAGATGGCCTGTGTATATGCTTCTTGAAAAATATAACAAGTTTAAAGGTTATGTTGAACCATACCTTAGCCTGAAAATGTTAGGATGAAATCAAGACAGCATAAATTACAAGCAGTGGGTGTTAATGGAGATGACGATTTTGCAATTATACTGCCTTGATTAATGCTTGATTTGCTTTAAAGTGATGTAACCTAAATAGTAATAATGCTTTTGCTTAAATAGATGTATGTAACCCAATTATTAATGCTGAACAAAATATGTATTGTGTGATTTCACTATTATTAAGAAAACTACTTACTGGCATGAAATTTATGTATTGACTGATTTACAGTAGAAAGCACTTATGTATTAGAAATAGTTTTTATGATAAATGGAAAATGTACTAGTCAAGGTATGTGTTACAGACGATTAAGAGGAGAAAGAAGAGAAAGAGAAGATGGAGGCGCCGTGAAGGGATACGCCGTAAGCAACTGAGGGCCGTGTTGAAGGAGTTGGCAGAACTCCATTTGATGATGTCAGAAGAGAGTCTGGGAAGTCTGCGTATAAAAGACTGAGAGAGAGACTGAATTGTCAGAGACTGAATAGCACAGTGTCCCTCGACGCCTGAAACCAGCTGATTGTACCTTAATTGAAACTTATTATTGTAACCTAACTGTTACTTTTATATAACTTTTGTTAACTTTAATAAAACTTATATTATTGGCAAGATATTGTCTACCTGAGTAATAATTTAAGAACCTTAAAGGGATACTTCACCTCTGGAAAGATGAATGTGTATTTAAAATTGGTCATTTATGTAGAAGAAATGTGAAGAAAATTTTTAATTTGGAGCTTTCTAGACTGAGAAAAGCCAGAAAATGTATTTTTGGCTCATGTGGATGAAAGACAACAACTCCCAGAATGCGCTTGCTTTGCTGCCCTAGGAGGCCACGCCTACCGGTTAGAGAGCGCAGTTGAAAACAACAAGGTTAGCCTACCAGTGAGTCTCCGTGACGAGTCTGCCTGGGATTTCGAGATCGCCCAAAATGTCCGGGATTCGGCTTTTGCGTTCTACAGTCGCCATTCATCATGTTTACTGTGGCGAGCAGGACGAGGCTGAGGGCCGCGGGAGAACGGTGCGAGGCCGGTGGCGTCATTACTGAGACGCGCCGGTCTCGTATCTCTCACGGAGGAGCGGGAATTATCTTAGCAATGTTAAAACGCACATCAACCGATCACTTGTTTAGCGTTCATGTAAACACTACATTCAGATTCACCAATCGGAATGAATTCAGTTAGATTGAAACAAGAGGTGTGCATGTAAACAATGAATGGCGACCGCAGAAAGCAAAAGCTGAATTCCGGACATTTTGAACGATCTCGCCCGCCGGACAAGTCCGAGAAAAGGAGGATGGTAACCCCTACTACTCAGCTTTCTTCACAGAACAAGAGCCTGCAAGCTTAGCTTCCAAAGAAAGACGGCTGACTGTGTGTACATTATGTGAGTGAGATCCCACCCTCTATGGGCGGGTTGAACAAATGCGGAACAGCCCCTACTACTGGCTGTAGTCTTTAGCCTCTGGCCAGAAAATCCTCCGATGACGCAAAATGACGATTTTTGCGTCATCGGAGGATTTTTTCCAGACAAAAAATACATAAATCTCTCCTCTCAGGGGGATATGAGGGTGGAAAGCACGGTAATTCGAAAATACTACAGGTTTTCTACTAATACAAAGCTTAATGCTAAATCCTGAAGTATCCCTTTAAGCAAGAACTGACCACAGGGAAGTCTGCTGAATTAATTGTAAGTACTTTTTGAATGCTTATAGTTTTGTCCAGATTCAACTTTCCTTACCTACCTGAGAATAATAAATAAATAGGTAAAAGGTGTAAAGGTTAAAGGACACACCATAAAACATATGACTGTGCAATAGACTTATTGCCAGGTACGTCTCCGCCTAAGGGCAGATTATACTCGCTTTCCGCTCCGGAGAGGGAGGCCATGGAGAAATATATTTCTGATTATCTGGCAGCCAAACTCATCCGCCCTTCCTCTTCTCTTGCAGGGGCGGGATTCTTCTTTGTGGGTAAGAAAGACGGTTCCCTGCGTCCTTGTATTGATTATCGAGGACTGAACAGCATCACGGTAAAGAATACTTATCCTTTGCCGCTGATGTCTTCAGCCTTCGAGAGACTGCAGGGCGCTTCCTTATTCACAAAGTTGGATCTACGTAACGCCTATCATTTGGTCCGCATCAGGAAGGGGGATAAGTGGAAAACCGCGTTTAATACCCCCAGGGGGCACTTTGAATACTTGGTCATGCCTTTCGGTCTTTCCAACTCCCCCGCGGTTTTCCAGGCACTCGTCAACGACATGCTGAGAGACATGGTCGATCAGTTCATATGTTTACCTGGATGACATATTGATTTTTTCTTCGTCTCTCCAGGAACACGTTCAGCACGTCAGACGAGTGCTTCAGAGGCTGTTGGGGAATGGGCTTTATGTCAAGGCAGAGAAATGCGTTTTTCATGCACAGTCTGTCCCCTTTTTAGGATACATCGTGTCGTCTGAGGGGGTGCGCATGGATCCCGACAAGATTAAGGCAGTGGTGAATTGGCCAACTCCAGATTCCTGCAAGGCCCTGCAGAGGTTTCTGGGCTTTGCCAATTTTTACAGGCGTTTTATTCATAACTATAGCCAACTAGCCGTGCCTCTGACGGCCTTGACCTCCACCATGACGACTTTCAGGTGGTCTAGTGCAGCTGAAGCTGCGTTCTCTAAACTAAAGGACTGCTTTGTTTCAGCCCCCATTCTTGTCGCCCCTGATCCCTCTTGTCAGTTTGTTGTGGAGGTTAACGCGTCAGAGGTGGGAGTAGGTGCGGTTCTCTCCCAGTGCGTCTCCGTGGACGGCAAGGTTCATCCGTGCGCCTATTTTTCTCATCGTTTGTCACCCGCTGAACGTAACTACGACATTGGTAATAGAGAATTGTTGGCAGTCAAGCTAGCCTTGGAGGAGTGGCGTCATTGGTTGGAGGGCGCGGGGGTACCTTTCATTGTTTGGACCGACCACAAGAAACTTTAATATATCAGATCCGCTAAGCGACTGAACTCTAGGCAGGCTCAGTGGGCACTTTTTTTCGGCCGATTCGATTTTTTCCATTTCCTACCATCCAGGTTCCAAGAACATCAAACCTGACGCATTGTCCCGCATTTTTGATCAATCTGAACTCCCGGTTTCTCCCGAGTTGTGTGGTTTCAATGCTGACCTGGG
This sequence comes from Squalius cephalus, assembly GCF_949319135.1. NCBI lineage: Eukaryota > Metazoa > Chordata > Actinopteri > Cypriniformes > Leuciscidae > Squalius > Squalius cephalus. Next base: position 638,273 of record NC_137134.1, read on the forward strand.
AGATCGAATCGAAGGTCCGCACGGCCTTACATGGGGTAGTGCCTCCACCCGGATGCCCACCAGGTCGCTTATTTGTGCCAGAGAGATTGCGGTCCAATGTTATCCGATGGGGTCATTGTTCCAAGGTGGCTTGTCATCCAGGAGTCAATCGTACTGTTTTTCTTATTAAACAGCGGTTCTGATGGCAAACTATGACCCGTGACACTCGTCGTTTTGTATTGGCCTGCTCGGTCTGTGCCAGTTGTAAGCCTTCCACTCGTCCTCCTGCTGGGCTCCTTCAACCATTGTCAGTTCCTTCGAGACCCTGGTCACATATTGCACTAGATTTCGTCACAGGTCTCCCTGCCTCACAGGGTAACACAGTGGTTTTAACCGTGGTGGACAGGTTCTCAAAGGCTACTCATTTCATCCCTCTGCCCAAATTACCTTCTGCCAGAGAGACAGCGGTTGCTGTCATAGACCACGTTTTTCGTATTCATGGCCTCCCGACAGACGTGGTCTCTGACAGGGGTCCCCAGTTCATATCCAAATTTTGGAGAGAGTTTTGTCGGTTGCTGGGGGCGAATGTCAGTCTTTCCTCTGGATTCCATCCCCAGAGCAACGGTCAGACGGAGAAGGCCAACCAAGATTTAGAACGAGGGTTGCGATGTTTAGCATCACAGAATCCGTCCTCTTGGAGTCAGTATATCTCATGGGTTGAGTATGCGCATAACTCATTACCAGTGTCGTCCACGGGCCTGTCTCCATTTGAGTGTAGTTTAGGGTACCAGCCACCAATTTTTCCTAGTCTGGAATCCGAAGTCGCGGTCCCCTCTGCTCACAAATTCGTCCAGAGGTGCAGAGACATCTGGAGAACGGCCAGGGAGACTCTTCTCCAGGTGGGTTTGCGCACTAAGGTCCAGGCCGATCGCCACTGGTTGAGACCTCCCGTCTATGTCGCTGGTCAAAAAGTGTGGCTTTCATCTGCTGATATTCCTCTCCGCTCCGTTTGTAGAAAGCTTGCTCCTAAATTCATTGGCCAGTTTACCATCACCAAGATCCTTAGTCCGGTGACGGTCAGCCTCAAACTTCCTCCGGCATACCGGAGAATTCACCCCGCTTTCCATGTGTCAAAGATCAAGCTTTTTCTTTCTACTATTAATCCGCCTGCCCCGGTTCCCCCACTGCCGTGAATCGTAGATGGGGAACCAGCTTATTCGGTTAGTCGCATCCTGGACTCAAGGCGGAGGGGATGTGGATTCCAGTACTTTGTGGACTGGGAGGGTTACGGTCCGGAGGAGAGGAGTTGGGTTCCTGCCCGGGACATATTGGATCATTCCCTTATCGATGCTTACAATCGCCAGGTAGAACCCTCTGGGAGCGTCGAGAGACACTCCTAGGGGGTTGGGTAATGTCACGGTTCGCGGGTTTGCTTGTTCATTCTGTGTGTACTGCTCTGATCTGATTACCTATCAGCGTCAGCTGTGCTGACGAGCGATCAGATCAGTAGCAGGTGTGTCTCGTTTATGAGTCCTATATGTAGTGCTGTGTTTGTCAGGTTCAGTGCCAGATCGTTGTTTGCTGGTACTCTGTCTGCTTCATGTTCTGTGCAGTTCCTTGTCCAGTTTCTCACGGATATCCTGCGTCTCTCTGTCAGCCATTGTTCTGCCTGTTCAGGATTCGTTCTTCGCTTCAGTCACCCTCGTCTGTCCAGGAATTGAGGTTCAGCTCACTGCAGTCCTGCGCTGCCAAGGACCTACTGCCGACCAGAGTTTTCACCAGCTGTCCTGTTTATTCATATTGCTGTTTACAATAAACCCCATTTATTATTCGCAACTGGATCCTGTGATTTCGTGACCTGACACTATTGTACACTGTCCAGGACCAGAGCTGAGAACCATTGTCATTCAGTAGCGTAAAACTTTCATTTACTCCTTCCTGTGTTAGAATGAAGCAGAAAATTTTTTATATTTTCAGAAAAGTAAACTAGCCCTAAAACCCTTTTATATATCACTTATTTCAATAGTTTACTCACCTTGACAGGTTTCAATTAAATGGCAGAAGAGAAACTGTTGTAGTCTGCTTCACATATTAACCCTCTGAGGTCGGCAATCACGCCGGCGTGATTTGCTCGGTTTTTTTCTTATCAGTTCAAACGAGAGTCCAAATAATCTGTTGACTTTGATCTTAAAAAACAGTTTCATACATCAATCTCTCCTGTTAAGTGTGTATTATTTTTGTGTATACTCACAATAAAAACAAAGTGTTGTGCTTTTTGCCAAATAAAGAAAAATGAACATGATGCGAGTTCTGCTTTCTCTCTGTCAGTGAAGTTAATTCTGAAACGCGTCCGAAAATGAACCATAACTCAGCGAATACTCAGTCAAACAGGCATAAAGACACAGGCATGAAGCTTGAATTCTCTTCTTTTAAATGAAGTAATTTTTATAAAAAACAAATATTCTCAGTTTATGTAATCTGTATGAAAAGAGCGAGATGTCAGTCGTTCTCATCTCAGCTAATTATTTTTAATGTGACCCCGCCCACGGAGAGCGCGCGCTATTCAAACGCAAATGACTGAGGCAATACATGCAAACCTGTGAACGCCCACATCAGCTCGAGAAAACACATCAGGCTTATTCAGATCATTGTTTACACCGTCTCACGGCGCTGTGAGGAATAATAATAATGGAAAATGTACCTCAGAAGTGCTGGTATTTCGAGGAGCAACGGATCGGATCCTGAGAATAGTGTAGTAAGTTTTATTCATTCTCAAGTGAATCGTGTTTCTGTGTGTGAATGAATGAACGGCAGAGATGCGCGCTGTTTACCACAACTCGCAAAAAGACGGTTTGAATTTGAATCGCATTTCTGTGTGTGAATTAATGATCCGCTTTTAGCAAACTGTATTGCTATAGGCTACTGAGATGAGTAAAAATCGACTGAAATATGTTGAAATAAAATGTATTTGTAATAGGGACCGTTCGGTATTTATGGAAGGGGCCACCGGAGGAAAATAGGGGAGGGTCATGTCTTTTTATTCTTTGTTGAGGGGAGGGTCATCCAACTTTTTTTAGTCTAGGGGGAGGGTCGCCCAACTTTGATTAAAACAGCAACATTTCAAAGTGGCTTGTTTGGTGCTATTTTTTTCCATTTAGCTCCATGTTGATCTCGCGTTATCAGCCCCCCTTCGATATCAGATGGGTCTGACCCAACAAAAATCCAGTTTGGCGCTGTTTGGCAGTGTGCGCTTCAGTTCGCGCTTAGAAAAAGTGCATCATCTTAGAACAGAATGCCAAAGAAATGTTTACCCGGCAAAGCTTTAAAGCACGAGCAAATAATGAACTTTTGTTAAGTGCACAGTCCTGTGAGTGTAACTCTACCGCTGCATTAACATGTGATGTGAACGTACGTCGAGTTTAACAGTATTGGGACTGAGGCGCCAGAACTGCTGATAGAATGTGCGCTGTAGGGCGATACTGCATATTTTAGTTTCCATTCTTATTTTGTTTCCACGATGTGTAAGATGTAGGGCTACCACCAGCCGCGGCGCTACCATTGGGCCCGGGTGGGCATTTAGGTCCGGGCCTACCCATTTTCTAGCCTATGGTTTTGTACGTTTCTTCATTCGGATCTATTTGCGATGATCGATCCAAATTCTAAACAAACAGTTTACATGCTTCGTCCTTGATTCATTATTCATTAAGATAATAATTAATAAATGCACGCATAATTATCAGTGAACTTGATAAATGTTGCAGATATGTTTTACATGCATGCACAAACAAATGCCTTTCAACTTGTATGTGCAAAATTCAGAATAAAATGAATGTGCAGCAATTTGCACAAATACAGAGTCTGTAGGCCTACTGTGTTGTTACCATTAAATAAGCTCATTTAGTTTCATTTTTGTTAAAATATAATAATGTTATTTTTTCATCTATGTTGATTATGAAAAGTGAACCGCACACACGAGTATACGCAATATCGAGAGACATGGAGCGGGTCAGACATGATTTTGACCACTTAAGTTTTGTTTTGCAGAAAACGATTTTTTTAAGTGAATTTCGTTTTGTATAAATTGTATCTTAATTTTAAATTATTTTTTTATCAACAAATTGCCAAATACCAAATATAGCAGACAACACAATCATAGAGGCGCCCGCGGTCACTTGCACTGCTCGTAAACAGGAGCGCATCTCATCCTAACTTAACGAAACTCAACATATGCCTCACATACATGAAATATATCTTAAGAAAGCTTGAAATGTCTTTTTAACAATTTAAAACGAAAAGAAATAGGCTACTCTCTGGTTATGTAATGATGTGCATTTCTCTCTATAGGCGTGTTCACTACTACGGAGATGGCGATCGTCAACTTCATCTTTACAGCTGTTGTTGCTGTTAATAAACTAAAAATAATAGGTTTATAATTTTATTAAACAACAAATTAAATGACATTTTTATTGTATTAAAAAAGCAACAAAAAAATCCTGTTTATCAATATTGTGTGTGTGTGTGTGTGTGTGTGTGTCGAAATAAATTGTCCGCTGCTGCTCAAAAAAAAAAAAAAAAAAAAAAAAAAAAACCCGGTCAAAAACCCCACTGTCAGTGTTTTGTAAGGAACAGGCAAATATGTTCAATATAGCAGGAGACATTTTAATTGTTTACTAATAAAACAGTTATTTTTTATGTCAGTGTCGGCTAGACGAAGTTGACGACTCGCAATCTTCGCAGCGCTACCACATCTTTAAATCACTATTAGTAGGCTATTATTTAAGTTAACATAAAATACATAGACCTACACCACAAAAACTAGTTTAGGATAAATTCGTTAAAATTGGGCGATTCCAGTGAATGGACGTGACATTTGCAGTCAAAACTTAAAATAAAAATTCTCAGAAAATGCATTTATTTGAAACGTCTGAAAGGAGTCAAGACATTAGAAAAATATCAGTCTACACATGCGTTTTATATTTAATATGAGGGAAATACACATGTGACGTGACACAAAAAAATCTTTAACTTTTAGGTGGCAAAATATTTTTTAGTAATTCTTTAAATTACACTGTGCAAACCAAAATATATATACCCACCGGATGAATAAAGATCGGCCTCCACAGAAAATTAAATTTTATATTATTTTTATTTTATTTTTCGTGTTTGCATTTATGTGAAAAAAAAAAAATGTTACGGACGTGACAGTTCTCCATATACGCACGGACATGACTGCTCTGAAGCGACTTTAAAAATTGCACAGAGACCTCAAACAGAAAGCACAAAGCCTTTCTTTAAAGTGAATTTCGTTTTTTTATTAATGTTATCTTAATTTTAATCAATGTTTCATCTGGATTTAATAAATAAGAAGTAGTCTAAATATAGTAGAAAATAGATAATCATGACACGGAGGCGCGGGCGAGTGAACTGGACTCTTGTCTCATAAATGAACCGAAACTCAGCGTAAGGTATGCTACTTGCCTCATAGACCAGAGAAATATATAGAAAGCTTGAAATGTCTACTTTTAAACATGCAGAACAATTCAAAACGAAGGAAAACAGACTGCTTTCTCCTTATGAAATGTGCATTTCTCTCTGGCGTGTTCTGAGACGATCGCGACGCATCGTCAACTTCATCTTTGCAGTAGACACAGAAAACACTTGTTTATTAAAAACAATTAAAATGTCTAGCTATATTTGACATATTAATAATCATTACTTTTGCCGGTTCTTTGTGACAGCTTTTAGATGCTTTATTCGCAACGCCACCCACATGTTGAACGCGTCACACCGCATCAGCACCGAAAACATGTTTTTTTTTTTTCAAATCTAAAATAAAAAATCGTGATACGAACCGAATCATAGGTTTGGTCTATCGTTGAAGCCAGATGAGAAAGCAAGAGTTTATGGTTTAAAAAAAACAAACAAACAATGGCTATCTGAACATCTTTGCCAAAGCCAAACTAGTACAGAATTAGGCTAATCAATAAATTATCGGGGAGGGTCGTGCCTTTTTTCACAATCATTTTAGAGGGTCATAGAAAAAATTATTGCTGGCGAAGGGAGGGTCATGTCTTTTTTGACAACAGATCTCAAAACTCCTCCGGTGGCCCCTTAAATAAATAACGAACAGTCCCTAAGCAAGGTATTAAACTGCAAATTAACATTTATATTTCTTATATAAACGAAAGACCTATGTTACAGACATATGAAAGACAACATTTCGTTGACTAGTTTTGGATAGATTATACATTTTTACTGTAAAATATCTGCCACCTCAAATAAGCTTTTGTTTGCCATTTTTTGCTCATATGTTAAATATAGTATGTTTTGTCAAAAAAAAAGTAATCAAATAATCAATCAAATCCTTAACTTTGAAATATGTACAGTATAATGTATAGCCTACTTTAGTTTTTACAAAGAAAGATTACACTTGAATTGTTGTTGTAATTGTAACCTTTTTAATAAAAAATATATTTACAAGGTAGATGTAAACAAACTATTAAAAGGTAAATATAAGCCTTTTCTTTAAATAATTTTTATTGTGTTTTATTAGTGACAAAGAGGATAAATATTCCAAAACTGAAAATATGAGAATTAACTGCACAATTACTAGACATGTTTTCCTTGGATATTATACAATTTGCAAGCACAATTTGTGGAAAAAGAAAAGAAAATGAGATGCTTCCAACTGTGAACCAATTTGGTAGAATATATATATATATATATATATATATATATATATATTGCTCTTGCATTCTTTCTTGTGGCACCTGAATGAATGGCTCATTAAGTATGCGGGCCCCATTGTCTCCTCAGGTGTAAACTACTCAATATGCATGATGGTGTCATTGGATTGTTGACGCCCACTCGCATATCGTCTTTCCAAACAGAAAGTGTTTTGCAAAATTTAAATCAATGTATTGTGTTATGTGAATGATTAGGCAGGATTATTTTCACATCATTTTGAAGAAAAAACTCTAGACGACAACATCCATTAGTCAAAAGTCTTATTGACACATATTTAGTATGTGTTTTGTGGCCTTATTTCAGAAACTTTAGTTTTTAGTTTATTCAATAACCATGCATAAACATTATTCTCTCAAAAATACAAACATGTACATTCATGTTGCTCACATATTATGGTAGCCCTGTTTGTGCTAAATAGAGTGTAATTACACTTTTGCCATTAATATGTTTATAAGCAACTGAAAAAAGCACAAATGTTAGGGCATGTCAGAACATCTCAAGGAGCCCAAAAACACCTTAGACCCCAGAGGGTTAACCCATTTGTCTAAAACAAAAGTATAACACATTTAGTACAACACATTTAAATAAAAGGCAAAAACTTAATAAGAAAAAAAATACTATAATTGGATGCTTCAGCTACTCCTGTATTAATACAGTTGCATGCATATGCATGACTATTCATATAACAACATTCATTATGAATATAGCCTACCACAATACAAAATACCATAGTTGTAGTTTGTGTTACTACAGTAAATCAAGGTAATCTGTGTATTGGAAAACATAACAAACTTTCTTTAACTAATCGTGAACTAATTGTTTATTTGTTGCACGATGTTTCTCATGTTTTCCGCTTCAATGTTGTTGGGAATATCTGCACCTTTTCATCTTTCTTTCATCTCGGAGATTTCAGCGCGCCGCTGGGCCGAGCTGATAAATGGTCCGTGCACTACAGTTCAAATGAGTAGAGCTCTATTGTTCCGCATTTAGTGAAAATTGTAGTCGCACCTGTACGAAAAAAGTACGTTACCAGTCTGGAGCACTGCTTCAGCTTTGACTGACCATCACTTAAGTCCCTTTAATACATTTGCTATAACAAATACCGTAAAACAGTCATAATGCTAGATAGTGATTTCAGACTAGGCCTAACGTTACTTAGTTTATTGTAGTAGGTTACTTACTGGTAGTACATCTCTAAACGGTTTCGCTAGTATAATGTTTTAATTAATTACTTTATTACTGCTAGCGAGCTAACGGGGATAGCTAGGATTAATTTCCAATTGATCTCACTTCCCGGAGATCATTAAAATGGACTAAAGGGAACTTTGTTTTTAAAAAATATATTTTAGAATTATATTCAACATCTCAGTACACAATACTTAATGTTATATATACATAAAAACGATATGACTTACCTTTCATAATCAGGATGCAGCAGCAGCTTCTGTGTTGACTGTCTGTCACTGGACCGTTAAAATTTGAACCGTCGCTGCGGAAACCGTAGGCTATTTAACCCAACAGTCGGGTTATTTCTAGAAATTACCCAACAGTTTTATAAATGACCCAATATTTTTTGAAAATAACCCAACACATTGATCCAATATGTGCAACCCATCGGTTGGGTTAAACAAATAACCCAATGTTTTTTACTATACACACCCAGGAAAGAATGTAAGTGCATGCTGGGGGACATGAATGTGCATGGCCTGCCAGCCCATTCACCCCTTGTAGGGTTAGGGTTACCCTAACCCTATTCTTTTATTTCCAATGGGTAATTGGAAAAGAAAAAAGGGGGGTCGCAGGGAAGGGCAAGATTGTACAAACTATATCCCCTGAACCTAACCTACCTCTAAACACAACCCTCACAGAAAACTTGATCCATTTTTACATTTTCAAAAAACCATAATTTAGTATAATTTATAACATGTTTTCTTCATGGGGACCATAAAATTTTTTTGTCCACAAGGTCAGACATTTCTGATATTACTATCTTTGTGGGGACGTTTGGGTTTACCAGGACACACACACACACACACACACACACACACACACACTGTGATTCCTAGTCCAGGAACCATGTTTGAGAACTTTGAGAGCTTTGGTTGAAGAGTGGGGTAACATCTCACAGCAAGAAAAGGCCAGTCTGCTACAGTCCATGAGGATGATCTGTGGGACTTACAGCAGCTCCTGGCTACACCAGATATGACTGCTTATTTTCATATTGTTCAGGGACTCACTGTTCCATTTCTTTTCTTCAAATGTCTGCGGAACTTGTTTATTTTATGTTTATGTTGTTGAATCTTTTTATGTTCATAACAATATTTATACATTAAGACATTTTCTGGAAATAAAAGCAGTTGAAAGTTAGACATCACTTTTTTTACCGAGTTTAGTTCTGTATGACTGTCCCTTTTTTGTCATTATGTTTTTGATAACACAGATGCAACATGACTGATGAAAGTGATTAAGCATAAAGCACATAATGTCTACATTTACCATTTAGTTTATTTAATGAGCTAATTTAATACAATTTATTAACTAATTTCAGTTTAATTAATTGTTCAAATTGAACATCAAAAGCAGAAAACATACTCTCTGAAATAAAACAAAGATACATGTAGTGTAAATTACAAATATAAATCCTACAAAGATAATCAGATGCATTTTTTGATTGACCTTGAGACAAAGCAGACCAGACGTCCATGCTCGGCGCGGTACTCACGCTTTCAGCCAGAACTGTAGCGGGCGCATGCAGAGCAAACCCAGCTGAAGAACTGATGATGCTGAGTCCATGAGACCCAGCATCCTCTGAAATTTTCTGAGCGGGACAGACGAGTTCGCTGCGCGCTGAATATCCCAGCGCGCGCTGTGGTGACAGTCACGCTATCATAGACAGCGAGTCCAGTTTTGTGCCCAGAAAAGATATTATCTTAGATATTACCATAGCACGTCCACCATAGCACAGACCCGTCAGAGTGCCTGTGATGACCCCTGCCCCGTCCACCATAGCACAGACCCGTCAGAGTGCCTGTGATGACCCCTGCCCCGTCCACCATAGCACATATCCCTCAGAGTGCCTGTGATGACCCCTGCCCCGTCCACCATAGCACAGATCCCTCAGAGTGCCTGTGATGACCCCTGCCCCGTCCACCATAGCACAGACCCGTCAGAGTGCCTGTGATGACCCCTGCCCCGTCCACCATAGCACGGACCCGTCAGAGTGCCTGTGATGACCCCTGCCCCGTCCACCATAGCACAGATCCCTCAGAGTGCCTGTGATGACCCCTGCCCCGTCCACCATAGCACAGACCCGTCAGAGTGCCTGTGATGACCCCTGCCCCGTCCACCATAGCACAGATCCCTCAGAGTGCCTGTGATGACCCCTGCCCCGTCCACCATAGCACAGACCCCTCAGAGTGCCTGTGATGACCCCTGCCCCGTCCACCATAGCACGGACCCGTCAGAGTGCCTGTGATGACCCCTGCCCCGTCCACCATAGCACAGACCCCTCAGAGTGCCTGTGATGACCCCTGCTCTGTCCACCATAGCACAGACCCGTCAGAGTGCCTGTGATGACCCCTGCCCCGTCCACCATAGCACGGACCCGTCAGAGTGCCTGTGATGACCCCTGCCCCGTCCACCATAGCACAGACCCCTCAGAGTGCCTGTGATGACCCCTGCCCCGTCCACCATAGCACAGACCCGTCAGAGTGCCTGTGATGACCCCTGCCCCGTCCACCATAGCACGGACCCGTCAGAGTGCCTGTGATGACCCCTGCCCCGTCCACCATAGCACGGACCCCTCAGAGTGCCTGTGATGACCCCTGCCCCGTCCACCATAGCACAGACCCGTCAGAGTGCCTGTGATGACCCCTGCCCCGTCCACCATAGCACAGACCCGTCAGAGTGCCTGTGATGACCCCTGCCCCGTCCACCATAGCACAGACCCGTCAGAGTGCCTGTGATGACCCCTGCCCCGTCCACCATAGCACAGACCCCTCAGAGTGCCTGTGATGACCCCTGCCCCGTCCACCATAGCACGGACCCCTCAGAGTGCCTGTGATGACCCCTGCCCCGTCCACCATAGCACGGACCCGTCAGAGTGCCTGTGATGACCCCTGCCCCGTCCACCATAGCACAGACCCCTCAGAGTGCCTGTGATGACCCCTGCCCCGTCCACCATAGCACGGACCCCTCAGAGTGCCTGTGATGACCCCTGCCCCGTCCACCATAGCACAGACCCGTCAGAGTGCCTGTGATGACCCCTGCCCCGTCCACCATAGCACAGACCCGTCAGAGTGCCTGTGATGACCCCTGCCCCGTCCACCATAGCACGGACCCGTCAGAGTGCCTGTGATGACCCCTGCCCTGTCCACCATAGCAGAGACCCGTCAGAGTGCCTGTGATGACCCCTGCCCCGTCCACCATAGCACGGACCCCTCAGAGTGCCTGTGATGACCCCTGCCCTGTCCACCATAGCACAGACCCGTCAGAGTGCCTGTGATGACCCCTGCCCCGTCCACCACAGCACGGACCCCTCAGAGTGCCTGTGATGACCCCTGCCCTGTCCACCATAGCACAGACCCGTCAGAGTGCCTGTGATGACCCCTGCCCCGTCCACCATAGCACGGACCCGTCAGAGTGCCTGTGATGACCCCTGCCCTGTCCACCGTTATATATCTGAAAAATGTAAGTAACCCTAAACCAAACCTTAATGCTAATCTAACTTTAAAGTACATGTTGTTAATTAATATTGATCAGTACTTAAATGTAAAATTACACTGTAACAATGACACCTTAAAATAAAATGTAACCAAAAATGTTGTTGCGTGTAGTGTGTGTGTGTGTGTGTGTGTGTAAATGAATGAATACTTTATATACACCTCTCATGTTGGGTGTCCATATTTTATGGAGACATAGACATAATGATTTATATATTGTACAAACTATATCCCCTGAACCTAACCTTACCTCTAAACACAACCCTCACAGAAAACTTACATTTAAAAAAAAACATAATTTAGAATAATTTATAACATGTTTTCTTCATTGGGACCATAAAAACGTTTCCTCAAGGTCAGACATTTCTGATATTCCTACCTTTGTGGGGACGTTTGGGTTTACCAGGACACACACACACACACACACAATGATTTCTAATCCAGGAACCATGTTTGAGAACTTTGAGAGCTTTGGTGGAAGAGTGGGGTAACATCTCACAGTAAGAAAAGGCCAGTCTGCTACAGTCTATGAGGATGATCTGTGGGACTTACAGCAGCTCCTGGCTACACCAGATATGACTGCTTATTTTCATATTGTTCAGGGACTCATTGTTCCATTTCTCTGAAAGTTAGAGGACATCACTTTTTTTACCGAGTTTAGTTCTGTATGACTGTCCCTTTTTTGTCATTATGTTTTTGATAACACAGATGCAACATGACTGATGAAAGAGATTAAGCATAAAGCACAAAATATCTACATTTACAATTTAGTTTATTTAATGAGCTAATTTAATACAATTTATGAACTAATTTCAGTTATTTTAATTGTTCAAATTGAACATCAAATGCAGAAAACATACTCTCTGAAATAAAACAAAGATACATGTAGTGTAAATTACAAATATAAATCCTACAAAGATAATCATATCCTTTATGAGTGACAGCTTTACCAGTTTTATTACAATTGATGCTCTGTAATTGAACTGGCTCTAGCACTCTCTCTCCTCTCCACTATAGCTGGTGTGTGGTGAGCGCACTGGCGCTGTTGTACTGTGGCTGCTGTCACATCATCCAAGTGGTTGAGGAGAGATCCCCTGATATGATTGTAAAGCGCTTTGGGTGTACAGTAGTACATGTGAAAGTGCTATATAAATGCCTCATTCTATTCTATTCGATTCTATTCTATTCTATTCTGTAAAAATATTGATCAGAGAGGATGCTGGCTGAAATATTTTCAGAGTTAAGATGTGTTTAACTGTCTTTCTAAACCAGGGATAAAATATAGCATAGATCAGAGGATCCAGAAATGTGGTTATGTTCCACATCCAAGCTACAATAACTCTGGCTGTGACAGAGTTTACCAATATATAACAGGTATAGTATGGAACATAGCCAAGCATATAAACTACCACAATGATTCCTAATGTCAGAGTAGCTTTACTCTCAGATTTCCTCTTCACTGAACCTTCTGTTACACATTTACCACCCTTCATCAGAGAGTTTATAACTTTCACATGCTGAAGTACTACATAGAAAATCCTCATATATAAAGTTAGGGATATGGTACATGGAAAAATAAAAGCAATTAACGCATCAGCGATAAACAAGGGAAGTCCTAAACTAATAGTACAATCTCCATAACACACGTCGACTGTGGATGAATTAATGGTTAAATATTTTAACACAATTACAATTGAAAGAGCATAAGATAATGAAAAAGCCCAGCTCAGACAGATGCTTATTACAGTTTTAGTTGTGGTTATTTTCTGTGAGTAGTGTAAAGGGTAACACACAGCCACATAACGATCAACAGCAATTAAAACTAAACTACCGAGAGCTGCTGTGGTGAGCAATACAGTGGCCATAATATACAGACTACAGATAGTTTCTCCAAAGTACCAACAATTAGCATCAATTAGTGTGATGGCATCTACGGGCATCACAATAAGTCCAATAAGCAGGTCTGCCACAGCCAGAGAGAGAATAATCAGGTTTGTTGGAGTGTGAAGCTTCTTGAAGTGAGAGATGGAGATGATCACCAGCAGGTTCAGAAGCACAGCCCATGCTGACAGCAATGGAAAAATCACATACATAATAATGTATTCATGTCTAGAGTATTCAAAGTCCTTGATACATGATGAGTTGATGTCAGGAAAGCAGTATTGAGTCTCATGATCCTCTGTCTCATAGGCCATGAGTGAGTCTCCTCATGTTAGGAGTTTGTTCTGCTCTCTTTCTTGTCATATAATTTATACAGTGTTTGGTTCAGACGGCCCACCCATCTACTGCCCACTGATGATGTAACATTCAAATGTTTTTTTATTTTTATTAATTAATAATTATTTTAAATATATATATATTGTTGTTGTTGTTGAACATTAGCTTTGAAATGCAATTCATTTCTTCAGTCCAGATTAGAATTCTCTTACATTTTTCAAAACTTAATACATATTTGTTTTGTTTTTTTGCTTCATTTCTTCACTGTCTTGTTATAGTTTAGTATTTCCACATGAAAGCAAAGCACAGGTGGAACTGAACTGAACACAGGTGTGGTGGTTTTTGCTTCAATCAGTAATCAGCCACTGTAGATCACTCTTCCTTTGAGCGGCTCCTGGAACTCATCTGAGGGTTCCCTTGGTGTGGTTAAGATGATTTCTGTGAATTAGGAATGGGGTCCAGAAATAGAGGGGTTATGTCATCCATTGGAACTCAAGAATGCTTGAGCTGTCCATAACCCTCCCAGTTTACCCTGTAAAATAACTATTGCAATGTAATAGGTAGGCAACAACTGTCCCGTTTACAGAACACATTATCAAAAATGGTGAAATAATTTTTATACTGTACAGTGAAAAAGCTATTGAATTGAACATATGTGTAATAAAAAGATTTCAGTTTAGTTTAGTTTAGTTTAGTTTAGTTTTATTTAGAGTTTGACAAGGCAGGATATTGGGGAACAAAACCCTGAAATGTATCAAACAAAACATTCTCAAGACAACCTTATGTACCTAATTTAAAATATAAAATAAAAAATAAAACAAAATAACAGGTGAAGTAAAACAGATGCACAGAAAAACCTGAAATACATTAGGCTTCATACAAAAAAACGTACTCGGTTACTAACGTAACCTCGGTTCTCTCTAGAAGAGGGAACGAGATCTGCGTAAGTATCTTACGCTAGGGGAAAATCCCTTTTCCGCGAGATATTGAAGCCAAAAAAATTATCCTTTAATTTTGTATTAATGTAAAACGCGTTGCGGCAGCATACAGACATAGGCAAGAGGGCTCGCGTGCCTATTGGCTGCTCTGCGGCAACTGCATCAGCCTATCGAGCGAGGCCAAGCGTGACGTCAGACCCAATGAGGGTGCTTCCCACTTGACCAAGCCCACGATGAAGCCATGCTTCTCGTGGAGTGCGCTCTGACACCAACAGGCACTGCAGGCCCTTGGAAGTGTACGCCAGCGCTATAGCGTCAACTATCCACCTGGATAGGCTCTGTTTCGATGCAGCTAGTCCCTTAGATCGTCCGCTGAACGAAACAAAGAGCTGCTCTGTCTGTCTGAAAACAGACGAGCGAGACACATAAGCTCTTAAAGCCCTGACTGGGCAAAGGAGGCTCACGTCTCATCAGGGACCGGCAGGGCCGACAGGGAAATGACCTGCACCCTAAACCATGTGTTGAGGGATTTTGGAACGTAACCATGCCTAGGCTTGAGTATGACTCTCGAGTCATTAGGCCCAAACTCCATGCACGCCGCGCTCACGGAGAGTGCGTGTAAGTCACCTATGCGCTTCACTGAAGCGAGAGCCAGTAAGAACACTGTTTTGAAAGACAGATGTTTAAGATCAATCGTCTGGCTTTCATGGCTTCCAGCAACGTAGAAAGGTCCCACATAGGGACTGAGGGAGGTCTGGGAGGATTCAGCCTCTTAGCTCCTCTAAGGAAGCGGATGACTAAATCGTTCCTTCCTATTGACTGACCAAGCGTTGGTTTAGAAAACGCTGCTATGGCCGCCACATAACCTTTGAGCGTGGAAGGGGTCCTACCCTTATCCAACAGCTCCTGTAGGAAGGAGAGAACCTCCGTCACCCCACAGTCTATGGGTGATATGCCACGAACTGTGCACCAGCTGGAGAACACTGACCATTTCGAGGAGTAGAGCCGTCGAGTAGACGGGGCTCTAGCCTGCGTGATCGTATTTAACACTCCCTCTGGGAGGTCAGCGGGTACCCGTTGATGGCCCATACATGAAGGGACCACAGCTCTGGGTGAGGATGCCAAATCGAGCCGTTGGCCTAAGAGAGGAGGTCCCTCCTCACTGGCACTGGCCATGGGGCAGTGTCTGCTAGCTGCATCAGAACTGGGAACCAGGGTTGGTTTTTCCAGAGCGGCGCTACTAGCAGCACTGAGCATCCCTTTTCCCTGATCCGTTCTATCACCCGAGGCAGGAGAGAGACGGGGGGAAAAGCATAGAGCGGGCAGCGGGGCCAAACGTGAGCCAGCGCGTTCCTGCTCTTGGAGAAAAATTCCAGACAGTGAGCGTTTTCTTGAGACGCAAACAGGTCTACCTTCGCTCTGCCGAATTTCTTCCACAGCAGTTGGACTGTCTGTGGGTGTAGAGACCACTCGCCTGTCGGAACGTTGTTCCTGGACAGTCTGTCTGGTCCTATGTTTAGGAGCCCTGGCACGTGCGCTGCTCTCAGCGAGCGCAGGTTGTGCTGAGCCCATACCAGGAGGCGTTCCGTCAGCTTGTGCAGGTTTCGGGACTTGAGGCCCCCCTGGCGATTTATGTAGGACACCACTGACATGTTGTCCGAGCGGACCAGGACGTGGTGTCCTCTTATTTGGGGACAAAAACGCGTTAGCGCGTTGTCTACTGCCAGCATTTCCAGGCAGTTTATATGCAGAAGCTTCTCCCGTTCTGACCACTGGCCGAAGAACGGTCTGCCCTCGATCAGCGCTCCCCATCCCGAGGTGGAGGCGTCCGTAGACACCACCTTCACACTCGAGGAAGTCCCCAGGCTTACACCTGACCGGTACCAATCGGTCGCTTTCCAAGGTTTCAGAGCTGTGATGCATTTTTTGATTGACCTTGAGACAAAGCAGACCAGACGTCCATGCTCGGCGCGGTACTCGCGCTTTCAGCCAGAACTGTAGCGGGCGCATGCAGAGCAAACCCAGCTGAAGAACTGATGATGCTGAGTCCATGAGACCCAGCATCCTCTGAAATTTTCTGAGCGGGACAGACGAGTTCGCTGCGCGCTGAATATCCCAGCGCGCGCTGTGGTGACAGTCACGCTATCATAGACAGCGAGTCCAGTTTTGTGCCCAGAAAAGATATTATCTGACTGGGGAACAGAGAACTCTTCGCCCAATTGACTCTGAGACCCAGATTCTCGAGGTGTTCGAGTAAAATGGTCCTGTGCTCTATGAGCTCCGAGTGTGATTGAGCTAGAATCAGCCAATCGTCCAAGTAGTTCAATACTCGCATGCCCCGGAGTCTGAGGGGTGCGAGCGCTGCGTCAATGCACATCGTAAATGTACGGGGTGCCAGGGACAAGCCGAACGGTAGGACTGTGTACTGATAAGCCTGGCCCTCGAAGGCGAATCTCAAATATCGCCTGTGACGTGACGCTATCTGTATTTGAAAATACGCGTCCTTCAGATCTATTGACATAAACCAGTCTCCTCTGCGAATTTGCGC
Source organism: Squalius cephalus (assembly GCF_949319135.1). Lineage (NCBI taxonomy): Eukaryota > Metazoa > Chordata > Actinopteri > Cypriniformes > Leuciscidae > Squalius > Squalius cephalus. The sequence goes on from NC_137134.1 coordinate 655,423, forward strand.
GATGATTTTCCTGGTTGTGAGCATTCTGAACTGCCGTTTCTGCGGCGGTCAACCGAGAGAGGGAGGGCTGGGCGAGTCCCGTGGGACTTGTCATGTCTGTGAGTGAATGTGGGCGCGGGATAGCGGGCAGATTTACTGCACTGAGTGCATTGTCTGCCCGAGCAGAGTGAATGCTGATTTAGTTTTTACAGAAACCGTGAGACATGCAGAACATAGTGTTTGTGGGCACTGGGCAGTGGGCACATTTACTACGTTTAATGCGCAATCGACCTGGGTTGATTTTATGTGCGCAAGCCCTGTGTGACGGGCTGTGCTTGTGTTTAGGGATGAGCACTGGGCAGTGGGCATTTTTTCTACACTCATAACACCATCGGCCGTGGCCGGAACATCAGAAAATACATTCTTTATGGGATTTATCTGGGTAGCCGTAAAAACGAACAAACATGTATAATAAAAAAAATATAGTAGTAAAGTAGTAAAAATACTACTTTTAGTAGTAGTAGAAGCAGTAGCAGGAGTTAAAGCTAAAGCAAAAGCTAAGCAGGGCTGAGCCTGGTTAGTACCTGGATGGGAGACTCCTGGGAAAACCAGGTTGCTGCTGGAAGAGGTGTTAGTGAGGCCAGCAGGGGGTGCTCAGGGGGTCTGTGTGGGTCCTAATGCCCCAGTGTAATGATGGGGACACTATACTGCCAAAAGAGCTCCGTCCTTCGGATGAGACGTTAAACCGAGGTCCTGACTCTCTGTGGTCATTAAAAATTAAGAATTAAGTGTACTGTTAATTTACATTAAAGTAAATGTTAGGCCCTAGCCTCGTCCTGCTCGACCCGTTCTCCCTCAGCCTCGTCCTGCTCGACCCGTTCTCCCGCGGCCCTCAGCCTCGTCCTGCTCGACCCGTTCTCCCGCGGCCCTCAGCCTCGTCCTGCTCGACCCGTTCTCCCGCGGCCCTCAGCCTCGTCCTGCTCGCCACAGTAAACATAATTGAATGGCAACTGTAGAACGCAAAAGCCGAATCCCGGACATTTTGGGCGATCTCAAAATCCCGGCCAGACTTGTCACGGAGACTCACTAGTAGCCTAGTCTTGTTGTTTAACTGCGCTCTCTTACCGGTAGGCGTGGCTTGGGAGTGGCCTCGTAGAGCAGCGAAGCAAGTGCATTCTGAGAGTTGTTGTCTTTCATCCACATAAGCCAAAAATACATTTTCTGGCTTTTCTCAGTCTAGAAGGCTCCAAATTCAAAAATAATTTCACATTTCTACTACATAAATGACCCATTTAAAATACACATTCATCTTTCCAGAGGTGAAGTATCCCTTTAAGTGTATTTCTGTCAGGACCACTACCGTCAAATACGATTGACAGTTAGCAAACAGTTTGGATTGGCGGTATGGTTCCGTTCTGGGCGAGAACTCCCTGCGCATCCATGCAGCCTAGCATGGATAAGAGCAGGGAGAGCAGCAATAACCCCCCTTGGGGTAAACAGAACAGAACCAACATGAAAGTTTGCAGATATCATTAATTCAAGATTTTAAAAATACAACATAATCGAGAATTTATTCTGATTCATGGGGAATCAGAATGCCAAATCCTGACTGGGCGAGAGGAGGAGCTGGGGATGGAGGAGGGTAATCAGCTCTTGAGAAACGCGATAGCTGCTGATAATACTGAAGGAGCTTACACAGCAAAATCTCCAGTGTTGAAATCCTGGTGTTAAGGACTCTAAGAGTAAAGAGTTAATTTTCTGGTGTTGAATTTCTAGGGATACGAGGAGGGAAAACGCAGATATTAAGTGTTTTATCGCATTTATATATGCATTTTATTACATTATATTGTTTTATTACAATATTTATGTGCTGTGAACGGCTAAACCGTTCTCAGAAAGGCATTTTCGTTGACGCGCGATGCGGAGCAGACCAGGATGAGGTTGCTTTTAAACAGAGAAACGACGAAAGTAAGTGTTTTAACTAATTTACAATATGTATTTTATAACATATTGATTTATAGAGAAATTTAAATGCTCTGCGTGCTTAAACGAGCCAAAACCTTTCTCAAAGGCGACATCTTTGACTCGATACGGAGCTGACGATGAGGAGGTTTGCTTGTAACGTTAACAGGGAAAACACTGAAAGTAAGTGTTTGTAACCTAATTTACAACATGTATTTCATGGCATTATATTGTTTATAACGATATTTATGTGATGTGCGTGACTAAACCTTTCTCACAGACTAACGTTATGCCCTGCATCTTCTTTGACTCGTGCAGACAGGAGTTTGCTTTTAACGGTGAAAACACAGAGTAAGTGTTTTAACTCATTTACAAAACGTTTTTTTATAATGTTATTTTGTTTTATGACAATATGTGACCCGTCACGGAAACCAGGGACACAAGTCGGCAGCACAACTTTCGAGCAAAATGAGAAAGAAGCGTTTTTTTTTTTCAAAATTGGTGATTTTCGTTCTTTGGCAGAATCTGTTAGTTGAGATCACGAAGAAGCCTCTCCATGTTTGAGATAGCAGTATTGGTATTTTTAAAAGCGTACATTTTGATGTTGAAATCGGCTTGTTTTTCGGAGATTCTAGCACGCAGTAGAGGCGTGTCATTGTCGGTGTGTATTTCCATACTGAATAAGCCGGCGTGGCTACTTATTATGCAGCGCTCTGGCCGGCTCTATCTGAATTCAAAATTCAATGAACATGGACGCCAATAACATAACGATGTCCAGCAATCGATTTAAATTGTAGCTTACATGGGGTTTAATTTGTCGTTTAATGAGATGTAGCCTAATACATGTTGTCAGTGCCAATACATCGATCCGCCTTTAATTATTGTGTATATTAAATTATTGTGTGAATGGTACAGTGGTAGAGCTTTCGCCAGCCATATCAAAGGTTATGAGTTCGAATCCGCCCTTGTATATGTTTTTTTTTCTCGTATAGTTTTTTTTCTCTCATCAAAACGATTATGTTCATCAGTGGTTGTATATCAAGCAGGGACACGCAAACGTTTGAATTATTTTGTGATTTCAACAGAACGAATAGAGAGTATCCGCAACGCAACGGATTGAAGCGCGCGTTGAGTGAAGACAGAGAAAACACTGTATCTGCGCCACTGATCGCAGCGGCAACGAGCACTTTGATCACTTGATTTAAAAAAAAACACATTTCAGCGCTAGTATCTTATTTAAAAAAACGAACGAAATGAATGCTCTGCCAGTTAACTGGAGATGTTTTATTTATTTGTAGAATTGGTACATTCGTGTCGCGAGATGTTTTAAAAAGTAGTGGGAACATGTCCCATCCGTCCCACCCGCAAATTACGCCTATGCCTATTTCCATAGTTTATTGCTTATTATTTATCATTAGCATTACATATCATTAAGTTTGTTTCATGTTGCACGAGTAGGCTACACCGAAGAAAATTCCTATTCTGTGAAACCTTTCATTGACAATGGCAAAAAAATCTATTCTGATTCTGATTCATAGCCTACTCATACTATATATATATATATATATATATATATATATATATATATATATATATGTATATGTATATATGTATATGTATATGTATATGTATGTATGTATGTATGTATATATATACATACATACATATACATTATATATATATACATACATACATACATACATACATATATATATATGTATATATATCACATAGCACATCCTGTTCTTGATTTGAACATTGTCTAGAGTTTATCTTATTTTTTATTCAGTGTACACAAGAGTTGCCTATACAGTTTTATCGGTAGATGCTAAGAGACATTTATTTATATATTACATGTTTGCAAACTTTTTTTTCTTTGATGGCACATTTTCCTGACCTTTTTGCCCCCCCCCCCCCTGTGCTTTACAGCTTTACAGGGGGTATGGCTTATCTAAATGAGATGTAAATGAGCCTCTATTGTCACTCCCAGCAGGAGAGAGAGGTGAGAACTTCACTATCTTCAGAGGCTGTTTTCTCCACTTTGAGCTTTTTTGAGTGCCTACCTTCAAATGGCCATAACTTCTCCAAATATTATCAGATTTCCATGTGTTACGCATCGTTGGAAAGCTTAGAGATTACACTTTCAGAATATGTGAATAACTCTAAATGCCCCAGAACCGACTTGTGTCCCTACTTTCCGTGATCGGTCACATATTTGTGATGTGCAAATATCATAATGTATTTATCCTCAAACTATCTTTTACTGTCATTTGTCAGCACACCTATCTTAACTGAAACCTAACGTTAACTGAAAAACATTATTTTCTTAGAATGTGTAAGTAATTATTTAAGATTAAATGTTTATGAAAATATATTTATCAGATTCAATTTTGGTTGATGTTTGGATTCTTTCATGTTTAACCCCCTGAGGTCGGCTATCGCGCCGGCGTGATAGGCTAATTTTTTTCCTTATCAGTGAAAACAAATAAATAAAATAAAATATTACTTTTTATCTTATATGCTTGTGTTATACATCAATCGATCCTGTTAAGTATGTATTATTTTTGTGTATACTCACAATAAAAACAAAGTGTTGTGCTTTTCGCCAAATAAAGAAAAATAAACGTGATGCGAGTTCTGCCTTCTCTCTGTCAGTGAAGTCCATTCTGAAATGCGTCCGAAAATGAACCATAACTCAGCGAATACTCAGTCAAACAGGCATACAGACACACAGGCATGAAGCTTGAATTCTCTTCTTTTAAATGAAGTAATTTATATAAAAAACAAATATTCTCATCTTGTGAAATCTGCATTAAAAGAGAGCGATTCCAGTCGAGCTAATTAGAGCTCATTCAGATGTAATGTGACCCCGCCCACGGAGAGCGCGCGCTATTCAAACGCAAATGACTGAGGCAATCCACGCAAACTGTGAACGCCCCCATATCAGCTCGAGAAAACACATCAGATCATTGTACTTGTTTACACAGTCTTGCAGCGCTGTGAGGAATAATACTATAATGGAAAATTTACCTCAGAAGTACGAGGAGCAACAGATCCGAGGCTATGGAATAATGTAGTAAGTTTTTTTTTCATTCTCAAGTGCGGCGCGTATCTGTGCATGAATGAATGAATGAACGGCAGAGATGCCGCTGTTTACCACAACTGGCAAAAGACGGTTTAAATTTGAATCGTTTCTGTCTGTGAATGTTTTGCTTTTAGCAAACTGTATTGCTATAGGCTACTGAGTAAAAATCGAGTGAAATATGTTGAAATAAAATGTATTTGTATAAGCAACGTATTAAACTGCAAATTAACATTTAAATTTCTTATAATAAAAACGAAAGTTACTATGTTACAGACATATGAAAGACAACATTTCATTGATTAGTTTTGGATAGATTATACATTTTTACTGTAAAATATCTGCCACATCAAATAAGCTTTTGTTTGCCAATTTTTGCTCATATGTTAAATATAGTATGTTTTGTCAAAAATAATCAAATAATAAGTTATAGTGTTTATTCCAATGTAGCCTAGGCTATATTCAAGTAATGAATCCTTAACTTTGAAATATGTATGATAAAATGTATACTTTAGTTTTTACAAAGAAAGATTACACTTGAATTGTTGTTGTAATTGTAACCTTTTTAATAAAAAAAAAAAATACAAGGCAGATGTAAACAAACTAATAAAAGGTAAATATAAGCCTTTTCTTTAAAATAATTTTTTTATTGTGTTTTATTAGTGACAAATTTGGGGAGAGGATAAATATTCCAAAACTGAAAATACAGTATGAGAATTAACCCTTTAGGCGCCAAGGTTTTTTTTGAAAAAATGCTGGATTTTGACATCAAAATTTCAAAAGCTTGTGGCTTGAAAGCGCTTAAAGATAGAGGTCTACTGTAAATTAGAAAAATGTTTGGGATGACTGAAAGTTTATGTGGGGTGTAAATATACTCATCTAATTGGCATATTATGACGTCATCAGGGGGCGGCCCTCTTGAATTTCATAATATTCAGGAAATAGTAGATATTGAACTTATGTTTGAACTTATTTGCATGTTTTATTTTTATTTTTTTATCCTCATTCCAAATGTCGAGAAAAGAGGAAACCAACAATAACAGGTGAAAGTACTAAATTATTACTATATTACAATACTTTGCCGGGAGAAGCGCGCGCGGCACCATTGCACGGCAAAGATGTACCGGGAGAAGATGTAATATGTAATATGTAATATATATATGTAATATGTAATATTTTATATTGTCCTGCAAGACTGTTCGCAGAGTGATATTGTCCTGTAAGTCAGTTTGCAACGTGATATTGTCCTGTAAGTCAGTTCGCAGAGAGATATTGGGTAACACTTTATATTACGACCCGCAAACAACTGCGTAAGTAAACCGAAATTACGGTGTACGTTTCTGTAATTATAGTGTACTTCCGTGTAGGTATAAGGGAACAATATGTTAAGTTTTGGGTAATAAAGGGGTAACAAGCAGATATACTACCTGCAAAGAACTTCGTAAGTAAACCGAAATTACGGTGTACGTTTCTGTAATTATAGTGTACCTCCGTGTAGGTATAAGGGAACAATATGTTAAGTTTTGGGTAATAAAGGGGTACAACCAGATATACAAGCAAATTATTTATAATGTAATTATTTTAAAACTAACAGGTACCTATTCTGTTAATATATTCCAGGCAAAAATTGTACGTCTGTTGTATATAAAAGCTTTTATCACATTTCTGGAAAAATATGTTCTTGTGCAATGTAGTTACAGGGTAATTTTGACATCTGTGGGTTGTAAATTATATATATATATATGGCTGTATGTAAGCACAGTATGATAAAAATTTAATCTGAAACAATTTTATAAACAGCTGATTTCGAAAAACATTGGCAATGCTATTTATTGGCTTTTTTTACTAAACTACTTAACATAGCCCAAAAAAAAAAAAAAAATTCTGCTATGACTTTAATTTAGAACGTACCATGTAGTACTTAGTACTTACCTTATCACATTGTATTGCAATGCCACTTAAATGTCAGGGCAAATATACTGTGTAATAAAAATTTTTTTTTATTTTTTTATAAGAGTAGCTTACCTTTCTCTGTAATTACTGTGCAAATAGTGTTGTTTCGTATTGTTACATAGTAAGTAGTGTTTGTTACCCGTTTCAACTGTGTATTTACAGGGTAAGTGTAACTCCTGCGGGCTGTAAATTAAAGTGGCGCTTGTTACCCCCTTGTTCTGTGTATTTACAGGGTAAGTGTAACTCCTGCGGGCTGTAAATTAAAGTGGCGCTTGTTACCCCCTTGTTCTGTGTATTTACAGGGTAAGTGTAACTCCTGCGGGCTGTAAATTAAAGTGGCGCTTGTTACCCCCTTGTTCTGTGTATTTACAGGGTAAGTGTAACTCCTGCGGGCTGTAAATTAAAGTGGCGCTTGTTACCCCCTTGTTCTGTGTATTTACAGGGTAAGTGTAACTCCTGCGGGCTGTAAATTAAAGTGGCGCTTGTTACCCCCTTGTTCTGTGTATTTACAGGGTAAGTGTAACTCCTGCGGGCTGTAAATTAAAGTGGCGCTTGTTACCCCCTTGTTCTGTGTAGTTACAGGGTAAGTGTAACTCCTGCGGGCTGTAAATTAAAGTGGCGCTTGTTACCCCCTTGTTCTGTGTAGTTACAGGGTAAGTGCAGTAAATATACAATAAAGGATCCAATTTAATTTCTGACTTTTATTTTACAAAAACATTTCAAAACACTTTTTCATCTTAATAAAACATTGTCTTTTCTACAGTATTCTCAAACAACAAAGTAACACATTATACCCCCCAACCCCTTTATTTGCTTCTCTTGCTTTTCTTCTTCTTTCTTTTCTTGCTCTTCTTTTTCTTAACTTCCACAGGGGACTCTGAAGTTGAGGAGTTGATGGAGTCCCATTGGTCTTGCTGCACTGCAAAAATATGAATATATATACATGCTCTTAGCAAGCTACACCTTCAATTTTAAGTTGTCGAACAATCCTCCACTCTAAAACATTTTGTGCCACCTGATATTACTGTAGTAACTGTAATTTTGAAGAAAACACATTTTGGTGAAGTTTGAGGCAGATCATGGGGGGGTTGTGATATTTTATAGTGATAATGACTGTAGTGCAGCAGAAAATGTTTTTAAAAAAGGCATAGTTCTGACAGCAACAAAAAAAAACAAAAAAGCATGAAACACAAACATGAGGGCTGTGGCACTATAGGAACAGCATATCTTTGTGTCATTGCAGATGGGACAGCAGACTTCATCTTTTCAATTTCCTTTTTCAAAAAATCACACTCATCTTTGAGCAAGGTGATCTCTGCTTTAAGAGTGATAATCTTATCTTTGAAAGAAAGAAAGAAAGAAAGAAAGAAAGAAAGAAAGAAAGAAAGAAAGGTTAGACGTTTAAATTTTACTCCTGCCCTACTCCAGGGCTTATACTTGTGACCACTTTCCTATTTTTTAAAACATCAAATTGAAGAACTAAACATCACTGGTACTGTACATTATAAATGCACTTGTTAAAGGATTAGTTCACCCCAAAATGAAAATTTACAACGGACAACGGTAACAAACATTGGTCACCATCGTTAAGTCCAAATCAATGCAGTTTCAAAAGTATTTTAAGTGTTTAAACGGGCTGTACGTGATCACAGCTGAAGAAGAGGTTGTTATCTAGCGAAACGATAGGTCATTTAAAAAAAAGGAATATATAATTTATAGACTTTTTACCTTCAATAGTTCGGATTGAGCTGATCAACAAACGGACAGGGAACTACGTCATCACGTTGAAAGGTCACGCCTGCGCCGGCAATACTATTTGAACTACTATTCATATTCATCAGAATGTTATTCATATACTATTCATATTCATATTCACTGAATACTATTTCTATATATATAATCGCAAACAATACTATTTGAATTATCCTCCTACGTACGGTCGCATTGTAAACAGTGGGGCGGTACTTCGGCCGGCGCAGGCGTGACCTTTCAACGTGATGACGTAGTTCCCTGTCCGTTTGTTGATCAGCTCAATCCGAACTATTGAACTATTGAACTATTGCCACAGCCCTCAGGTTTGTGTTTCATGCTTTTTTGTTTTTTTGTTGCTGTCAGAACAAAACATTTTCTGCTGCACTACAGTCATTATCACTATAAAATATCACAACCCCCCCATGATCTGACTCAAACTTCACCAAAATGTGTTTTCTTCAAAATTACAGTTACTACAGTAATATCAGGTGGCACAAAATGTTTAGAGTGGAGGATTGTTCGACAACGTAAAATTGAAGGTGTAGCTTGCTAAGAGCATGTATATACTGTATATTCATATTTTTGCAGTGCAGCAAGACCAATGGGACTCCATCAACTCCTCAACTTCAGAGTCCCCTGTGGAAGTTAAGAAAAAGAAGAGCAAGAAAAGAAAGAAGAAGAAAAGGCAGCCCCCCCAAATAAAGGGGGGGGGGGTATAATGTGTTACTTTGTTGTTTGAGTATACTGTAGAAAAGACAATGTTTTATTAAGATGAAAAAATGTTTTGACATTTTTTTGTAAAATAAAAGTCAGAAATTAAATTGGATCCTTTATTGTATATTTACTGCACTTACCCTGTAACTACACAGAACAAGGGGGTAACAAGCGCCACTTTAATTTACAGCCCGCAGGAGTTACACTTACCCTGTAACTACACAGAACAAGGGGGTAACAAGCGCCACTTTAATTTACAGCCCGCAGGAGTTACACTTACCCTGTAACTACACAGAACAAGGGGGTAACAAGCGCCACTTTAATTTACAGCCCGCAGGAGTTACACTTACCCTGTAACTACACAGAACAAGGGGGTAACAAGCGCCACTTTAATTTACAGCCCGCAGGAGTTACACTTACCCTGTAAATACACAGAACAAGGGGGTAACAAGCGCCACTTTAATTTACAGCCCGCAGGAGTTACACTTACCCTGTAAATACACAGAACAAGGGGGTAACAAGCGCCACTTTAATTTACAGCCCGCAGGAGTTACACTTACCCTGTAACTACACAGAACAAGGGGGTAACAAGCGCCACTTTAATTTACAGCCCGCAGGAGTTACACTTACCCTGTAACTACACAGAACAAGGGGGTAACAAGCGCCACTTTAATTTACAGCCCGCAGGAGTTACACTTACCCTGTAACTACACAGAACAAGGGGGTAACAAGCGCCACTTTAATTTACAGCCCGCAGGAGTTACACTTACCCTGTAACTACACAGAACAAGGGGGTAACAAGCGCCACTTTAATTTACAGCCCGCAGGAGTTACACTTACCCTGTAAATACACAGTTGAAACGGGTAACAAACACTACTTACTATGTAACAATACGAAACAACACTATTTGCACAGTAATTACAGAGAAAGGTACTCTTATTAAAAAAACTAAACAAAAAACTTTTAATTACACAGTATATTTGCCCTGACATTTAAGTGTTATTGCAATACAATGTGATAAGGTAAGTACTAAGTACTACATGGTACGTTTTAAATTAAAATCATAGCAAAAACAAATTTTTTTGGCTTAACGTTAAGTAGTTTAGTAAGAAAAGCCAATAAATAGCATTGCCAAAAAGTTTAATTTACAACCCACAGATGTCAAAATTACCCTGTAACTACATTGCACAAGAACATATTTTTCCAGAAATGTGATAAAAGCTTTTATATACAACAGACGTACAATTTTTGCCTGGGATATATTAACAGAATAGGTACCTGTTAGTTTTAAAATAATTACATTATAAATAATTTGCTTGTATATCTGCTTGTTACCCCTTTATTACCCAAAACTTAACATATTGTTCCCTTATACCTACACGGAAGTACACTATAATTACAGAAACGTACACCGTAATTTCGGTTTACTTACGCAGTTGTTTGCGGGTCGTAATATAAAGTGTTACCAGATATTGTCCTGCAAGTCTGTTCGCAGAGTGATATTGTCCTGTACATCAGAGTGATATTGTCCTGTACATCAGTTCGCAGAGTGATATTGTCCTGTAAGTCTGTTCGCAGAGTGATATTGTCCTGTACATCAGTTCGCATAGTGATATTGTCCTGCAAGTCAGTTTGCAGAGTGATATTGTCCTGTACATCAGTTCGCAGAGTGATATTGTCCTGTACATCAGTTCGCAGAGTGATATTGTCCTGTAAGTCTGTTCGCAGAGTGATATTGTCCTGTACATCAGTTCGCATAGTGATATTGTCCTGCAAGTCAGTTTGCAGAGTGATATTGTCCTGTAAGTCAGTTTGCAGAGTGATATTGTCCTGTACATCAGTTTGCAGAGTGATATTGTCCTGTACATCAGTTCGCAGAGTGATATTGTCCTGTAAGTCTGTTCGCAGAGTGATATTGTCCTGTAAGTCAGTTCGCAGAGTGATATTGTCCTGTACGTCAGTTTGCAGAGTGATATTGTCCTGCAAGTCTGTTCGCAGAGTGATATTGTCCTGTACATCAGTTCGCAGAGTGATATTGTCCTGTAAGTCAGTTTGCAGAGTGATATTGTCCTGTAAGTCTGTTCGCAGAGTGATATTGTCCTGTAAGTCAGTTTGCAGAGTGATATTGTCCTGTACATCAGTTTGCAGAGTGATATTGTCCTGTAAGTCTGTTCGCAGAGTGATATTGTCCTGTAAGTCTGTTCGCAGAGTGATATTGTCCTGTAAGTCTGTTCGCAGAGTGATATTGTCCTGTAAGTCTGTTCGCAGAGTGATATTGTCCTGTAAGTCAGTTTGCAGAGTGATATTGTCCTGTAAGTCAGTTCGCAGAGTGATATTGTCCTGTATGTCAGAGTGATATTGTCCTGTACGTCAGTTCGCAGAGTGATATTGTCCTGTAAGTCAGAGAGATATTGTCCTGTACGTCAGTTCGCAGAGTGATATTGTCCTGTACATCAGTTTGCAGAGTGATATTGTCCTGTAAGTCTGTTCGCAGAGTGATATTGTCCTGTAAGTCTGTTCGCAGAGTGATATTGTCCTGTACGTCAGTTCGCAGAGTGATATTGTCCTGTAAGTCAGTTTGCAGAGTGATATTGTCCTGTAAGTCTGTTCGCAGAGTGATATTGTCCTGTACGTCAGTTTGCAGAGTGATATTGTCCTGTAAGTCTGTTCGCAGAGTGATATTGTCCTGTAAGTCAGTTCGCAGAGTGATATTGTCCTGTAAGTCTGTTCGCAGAGTGATATTGTCCTGTACGTCAGAGTGATATTGTCCTGTACATCAGTTCGCAGAGTGATATTGTCCTGTAAGTCTGTTCGCAGAGTGATATTGTCCTGTAAGTCTGTTCGCAGAGTGATATTGTCCTGTACGTCAGTTCGCAGAGTGATATTGTCCTGTAAGTCAGTTTGCAGAGTGATATTGTCCTGTACATCAGTTCGCAGAGTGATATTGTCCTGTAAGTCTGTTCGCAGAGTGATATTGTCCTGTACGTCAGTTCGCAGAGTGATATTGTCCTGTAAGTCTGTTCGCAGAGTGATATTGTCCTGTACATCAGTTTGCAGAGTGATATTGTCCTGTAAGTCAGTTTGCAGAGTGATATTGTCCTGTAAGTCAGTTTGCAGAGTGATATTGTCCTGCAAGTCTGTTCGCAGAGTGATATTGTCCTGTAAGTCAGTTTGCAGAGTGATATTGTCCTGTAAGTCTGTTCGCAGAGTGATATTGTCCTGTAAGTCTGTTCGCAGAGTGATATTGTCCTGTACGTCAGTTCGCAGAGTGATATTGTCCTGTAAGTCAGTTTGCAGAGTGATATTGTCCTGTACATCAGTTCGCAGAGTGATATTGTCCTGTAAGTCTGTTCGCAGAGTGATATTGTCCTGTACGTCAGTTCGCAGAGTGATATTGTCCTGTAAGTCTGTTCGCAGAGTGATATTGTCCTGTACATCAGTTTGCAGAGTGATATTGTCCTGTAAGTCAGTTTGCAGAGTGATATTGTCCTGTAAGTCAGTTTGCAGAGTGATATTGTCCTGCAAGTCTGTTCGCAGAGTGATATTGTCCTGTAAGTCAGTTTGCAGAGTGATATTGTCCTGTAAGTCTGTTCGCAGAGTGATATTGTCCTGTAAGTCTGTTCGCAGAGTGATATTGTCCTGTACGTCAGTTCGCAGAGTGATATTGTCCTGTAAGTCAGTTTGCAGAGTGATATTGTCCTGTACATCAGTTTGCAGAGTGATATTGTCCTGTACATCAGTTCGCAGAGTGATATTGTCCTGTAAGTCTGTTCGCAGAGTGATATTGTCCTGTAAGTCAGTTCGCAGAGTGATATTGTCCTGTACGTCAGTTTGCAGAGTGATATTGTCCTGCAAGTCTGTTCGCAGAGTGATATTGTCCTGCAAGTCTGTTCGCAGAGTGATATTGTCCTGCAAGTCAGTTCGCAGAGTGATATTGTCCTGTAAGTCAGTTCGCAGAGTGATATTGTCCTGCAAGTCAGTTCGCAGAGTGATATTGTCCTGTACGTCAGTTCGCAGAGTGATATTGTCCTGCAAGTCAGTTTGCAGAGTGATATTGTCCTGCAAGTCTGTTCGCAGAGTGATATTGTCCTGCAAGTCAGTTCGCAGAGTGATATTGTCCTGTAAGTCAGTTCGCAGAGTGATATTGTCCTGCAAGTCAGTTCGCAGAGTGATATTGTCCTGTACGTCAGTTCGCAGAGTGATATTGTCCTGCAAGTCAGTTCGCAGAGTGATATTGTCCTGCAAGTCTGTTCGCAGAGTGATATTGTCCTGCAAGTCTGTTCGCAGAGTGATATTGTCCTGCAAGTCAGTTCGCAGAGTGATATTGTCCTGTACATCAGTTCGCAGAGTGATATTGTCCTGCAAGTCAGTTCGCAGAGTGATATTGTCCTGCAAGTCTGTTCGCAGAGTGATATTGTCCTGCAAGTCAGTTTGCAGAGTGATATTGTCCTGTACATCAGTTTGCAGAGTGATATTGTCCTGTACATCAGAGTGATATTGTCCTGTACGTCAGTTTGCAGAGTGATATTGTCCTGCAAGTCAGTTCGCAGAGTGATATTGTCCTGCAAGTCAGTTCGCAGAGTGATATTGTCCTGTACGTCAGTTCGCAGAGTGATATTGTCCTGCAAGTCAGTTCGCAGAGTGATATTGTCCTGTACGTCAGTTCGCAGAGTGATATTGTCCTGCAAGTCAGTTTGCAGAGTGATATTGTCCTGCAAGTCTGTTCGCAGAGTGATATTGTCCTGCAAGTCAGTTCGCAGAGTGATATTGTCCTGCAAGTCAGTTCGCAGAGTGATATTGTCCTGTACATCAGTTTGCAGAGTGATATTGTCCTGCAAGTCAGTTTGCAGAGTGATATTGTCCTGTACATCAGTTTGCAGAGTGATATTGTCCTGTACATCAGAGTGATATTGTCCTGTACGTCAGTTTGCAGAGTGATATTGTCCTGCAAGTCAGTTCGCAGAGTGATATTGTGCTGCAAGTCAGTTTGCAGAGTGATATTGTCCTGTACATCAGTTCGCAGAGTGATATTGTCCTGCAAGTCAGTTTGCAGAGTGATATTGTCCTGCAAGTCTGTTCGCAGAGTGATATTGTCCTGTAAGTCTGTTCGCAGAGTGATATTGTCCTGTAAGTCTGTTCGCAGAGTGATATTGTCCTGTACGTCAGTTCGCAGAGTGATATTGTCCTGTAAGTCAGTTTGCAGAGTGATATTGTCCTGTACATCAGTTTGCAGAGTGATATTGTCCTGTACATCAGTTCGCAGAGTGATATTGTCCTGTAAGTCTGTTCGCAGAGTGATATTGTCCTGTAAGTCAGTTCGCAGAGTGATATTGTCCTGTACGTCAGTTTGCAGAGTGATATTGTCCTGCAAGTCTGTTAGCAGAGTGATATTGTCCTGTAAGTCAGTTCGCAGAGTGATATTGTCCTGTACATCAGTTCGCAGAGTGATATTGTCCTGTACGTCAGTTCGCAGAGTGATATTGTCCTGTAAGTCAGTTTGCAGAGTGACATTGTCCTGTACATCAGTTCGCAGAGTGATATTGTCCTGCAAGTCTGTTCGCAGAGTGATATTGTCCTGCAAGTCAGTTTGCAGAGTGATATTGTCCTGTACATCAGTTCGCAGAGTGATATTGTCCTGCAAGTCAGTTTGCAGAGTGATATTGTCCTGCAAGTCAGTTTGCAGAGTGATATTGTCCTGCAAGTCTGTTCGCAGAGTGATATTGTCCTGCAAGTCAGTTCGCAGAGTGATATTGTCCTGTACGTTAGTTCGCAGAGTGATATTGTCCTGCAAGTCAGTTTGCAGAGTGATATTGTCCTGCAAGTCTGTTCGCAGAGTGATATTGTCCTGCAAGTCTGTTCGCAGAGTGATATTGTCCTGCAAGTCAGTTCGCAGAGTGATATTGTCCTGTACATCAGTTCGCAGAGTGATATTGTCCTGCAAGTCAGTTCGCAGAGTGATATTGTCCTGCAAGTCTGTTCGCAGAGTGATATTGTCCTGCAAGTCAGTTTGCAGAGTGATATTGTCCTGTACATCAGTTTGCAGAGTGATATTGTCCTGTACATCAGAGTGATATTGTCCTGTACGTCAGTTTGCAGAGTGATATTGTCCTGCAAGTCAGTTCACAGAGTGATATTGTCCTGTACATCAGTTCGCAGAGTGATATTGTCCTGCAAGTCTGTTCGCAGAGTGATATTGTCCTGTAAGTCTGTTCGCAGAGTGATATTGTCCTGTAAGTCTGTTCGCAGAGTGATATTGTCCTGTAAGTCTGTTCGCAGAGTGATATTGTCCTGTAAGTCAGTTTGCAGAGTGATATTGTCCTGTACATCAGTTTGCAGAGTGATATTGTCCTGTAAGTCAGTTCGCAGAGTGATATTGTCCTGTATGTCAGAGTGATATTGTCCTGTACGTCAGTTCGCAGAGTGATATTGTCCTGTAAGTCAGAGAGATATTGTCCTGTACGTCAGTTCGCAGAGTGATATTGTCCTGTACATCAGTTTGCAGAGTGATATTGTCCTGTAAGTCTGTTCGCAGAGTGATATTGTCCTGTAAGTCTGTTCGCAGAGTGATATTGTCCTGTACGTCAGTTCGCAGAGTGATATTGTCCTGTAAGTCAGTTTGCAGAGTGATATTGTCCTGTAAGTCTGTTCGCAGAGTGATATTGTCCTGTACGTCAGTTTGCAGAGTGATATTGTCCTGTAAGTCTGTTCGCAGAGTGATATTGTCCTGTAAGTCAGTTCGCAGAGTGATATTGTCCTGTAAGTCTGTTCGCAGAGTGATATTGTCCTGTACGTCAGAGTGATATTGTCCTGTACATCAGTTCGCAGAGTGATATTGTCCTGTAAGTCTGTTCGCAGAGTGATATTGTCCTGTAAGTCTGTTCGCAGAGTGATATTGTCCTGTACGTCAGTTCGCAGAGTGATATTGTCCTGTAAGTCAGTTTGCAGAGTGATATTGTCCTGTACATCAGTTCGCAGAGTGATATTGTCCTGTAAGTCTGTTCGCAGAGTGATATTGTCCTGTACGTCAGTTCGCAGAGTGATATTGTCCTGTAAGTCTGTTCGCAGAGTGATATTGTCCTGTACATCAGTTTGCAGAGTGATATTGTCCTGTAAGTCAGTTTGCAGAGTGATATTGTCCTGTAAGTCAGTTTGCAGAGTGATATTGTCCTGCAAGTCTGTTCGCAGAGTGATATTGTCCTGTAAGTCAGTTTGCAGAGTGATATTGTCCTGTAAGTCTGTTCGCAGAGTGATATTGTCCTGTAAGTCTGTTCGCAGAGTGATATTGTCCTGTACGTCAGTTCGCAGAGTGATATTGTCCTGTAAGTCAGTTTGCAGAGTGATATTGTCCTGTACATCAGTTCGCAGAGTGATATTGTCCTGTAAGTCTGTTCGCAGAGTGATATTGTCCTGTACGTCAGTTCGCAGAGTGATATTGTCCTGTAAGTCTGTTCGCAGAGTGATATTGTCCTGTACATCAGTTTGCAGAGTGATATTGTCCTGTAAGTCAGTTTGCAGAGTGATATTGTCCTGTAAGTCAGTTTGCAGAGTGATATTGTCCTGCAAGTCTGTTCGCAGAGTGATATTGTCCTGTAAGTCAGTTTGCAGAGTGATATTGTCCTGTAAGTCTGTTCGCAGAGTGATATTGTCCTGTAAGTCTGTTCGCAGAGTGATATTGTCCTGTACGTCAGTTCGCAGAGTGATATTGTCCTGTAAGTCAGTTTGCAGAGTGATATTGTCCTGTACATCAGTTTGCAGAGTGATATTGTCCTGTACATCAGTTCGCAGAGTGATATTGTCCTGTAAGTCTGTTCGCAGAGTGATATTGTCCTGTAAGTCAGTTCGCAGAGTGATATTGTCCTGTACGTCAGTTTGCAGAGTGATATTGTCCTGCAAGTCTGTTCGCAGAGTGATATTGTCCTGCAAGTCTGTTCGCAGAGTGATATTGTCCTGCAAGTCAGTTCGCAGAGTGATATTGTCCTGTAAGTCAGTTCGCAGAGTGATATTGTCCTGCAAGTCAGTTCGCAGAGTGATATTGTCCTGTACGTCAGTTCGCAGAGTGATATTGTCCTGCAAGTCAGTTTGCAGAGTGATATTGTCCTGCAAGTCTGTTCGCAGAGTGATATTGTCCTGCAAGTCAGTTCGCAGAGTGATATTGTCCTGTAAGTCAGTTCGCAGAGTGATATTGTCCTGCAAGTCAGTTCGCAGAGTGATATTGTCCTGTACGTCAGTTCGCAGAGTGATATTGTCCTGCAAGTCAGTTTGCAGAGTGATATTGTCCTGCAAGTCTGTTCGCAGAGTGATATTGTCCTGCAAGTCTGTTCGCAGAGTGATATTGTCCTGCAAGTCAGTTCGCAGAGTGATATTGTCCTGTACATCAGTTCGCAGAGTGATATTGTCCTGCAAGTCAGTTCGCAGAGTGATATTGTCCTGCAAGTCTGTTCGCAGAGTGATATTGTCCTGCAAGTCAGTTTGCAGAGTGATATTGTCCTGTACATCAGTTTGCAGAGTGATATTGTCCTGTACATCAGAGTGATATTGTCCTGTACGTCAGTTTGCAGAGTGATATTGTCCTGCAAGTCAGTTCGCAGAGTGATATTGTCCTGCAAGTCAGTTCGCAGAGTGATATTGTCCTGTACGTCAGTTCGCAGAGTGATATTGTCCTGCAAGTCAGTTCGCAGAGTGATATTGTCCTGTACGTCAGTTCGCAGAGTGATATTGTCCTGCAAGTCAGTTTGCAGAGTGATATTGTCCTGCAAATCTGTTCGCAGAGTGATATTGTCCTGCAAGTCAGTTCGCAGAGTGATATTGTCCAGCAAGTCAGTTCGCAGAGTGATATTGTCCTGTACATCAGTTTGCAGAGTGATATTGTCCTGCAAGTCAGTTTGCAGAGTGATATTGTCCTGTACATCAGTTTGCAGAGTGATATTGTCCTGTACATCAGAGTGATATTGTCCTGTACGTCAGTTTGCAGAGTGATATTGTCCTGCAAGTCAGTTCGCAGAGTGATATTGTGCTGCAAGTCAGTTTGCAGAGTGATATTGTCCTGTACATCAGTTCGCAGAGTGATATTGTCCTGCAAGTCAGTTTGCAGAGTGATATTGTCCTGCAAGTCTGTTCGCAGAGTGATATTGTCCTGTAAGTCTGTTCGCAGAGTGATATTGTCCTGTAAGTCTGTTCGCAGAGTGATATTGTCCTGTACGTCAGTTCGCAGAGTGATATTGTCCTGTAAGTCAGTTTGCAGAGTGATATTGTCCTGTACATCAGTTTGCAGAGTGATATTGTCCTGTACATCAGTTCGCAGAGTGATATTGTCCTGTAAGTCTGTTCGCAGAGTGATATTGTCCTGTAAGTCAGTTCGCAGAGTGATATTGTCCTGTACGTCAGTTTGCAGAGTGATATTGTCCTGCAAGTCTGTTCGCAGAGTGATATTGTCCTGTAAGTCAGTTCGCAGAGTGATATTGTCCTGTACATCAGTTCGCAGAGTGATATTGTCCTGTACGTCAGTTCGCAGAGTGATATTGTCCTGTAAGTCAGTTTGCAGAGTGACATTGTCCTGTACATCAGTTCGCAGAGTGATATTGTCCTGCAAGTCTGTTCGCAGAGTGATATTGTCCTGCAAGTCAGTTTGCAGAGTGATATTGTCCTGTACATCAGTTCGCAGAGTGATATTGTCCTGCAAGTCAGTTTGCAGAGTGATATTGTCCTGCAAGTCAGTTTGCAGAGTGATATTGTCCTGCAAGTCTGTTCGCAGAGTGATATTGTCCTGCAAGTCAGTTCGCAGAGTGATATTGTCCTGTACGTTAGTTCGCAGAGTGATATTGTCCTGCAAGTCAGTTTGCAGAGTGATATTGTCCTGCAAGTCTGTTCGCAGAGTGATATTGTCCTGCAAGTCTGTTCGCAGAGTGATATTGTCCTGCAAGTCAGTTCGCAGAGTGATATTGTCCTGTACATCAGTTCGCAGAGTGATATTGTCCTGCAAGTCAGTTCGCAGAGTGATATTGTCCTGCAAGTCTGTTCGCAGAGTGATATTGTCCTGCAAGTCAGTTTGCAGAGTGATATTGTCCTGTACATCAGTTTGCAGAGTGATATTGTCCTGTACATCAGAGTGATATTGTCCTGTACGTCAGTTTGCAGAGTGATATTGTCCTGCAAGTCAGTTCACAGAGTGATATTGTCCTGTACATCAGTTCGCAGAGTGATATTGTCCTGCAAGTCTGTTCGCAGAGTGATATTGTCCTGCAAGTCTGTTCGCAGAGTGATATTGTCCTGTACGTCAGTTCGCAGAGTGATATTGTCCTGTAAGTCAGTTCGCAGAGTGATATTGTCCTGCAAGTCTGTTCGCAGAGTGATATTGTCCTGTACGTCAGTTCGCAGAGTGATATTGTCCTGTAAGTCTGTTCGCAGAGTGATATTGTCCTGTAAGTCAGTTCGCAGAGTGATATTGTCCTGCAAGTCTGTTCGCAGAGTGATATTGTCCTGTACATCAGTTCGCAGAGTGATATTGTCCTGTACATCAGTTCGCAGAGTGATATTGTCCTGTACGTCAGTTTGCAGAGTGATATTGTCCTGCAAGTCAGTTCGCAGAGTGATATTGTCCTGTACGTCAGAGTGATATTGTCCTGTACATCAGTTTGCAGAGTGATATTGTCCTGTACGTCAGTTTGCAGAGTGATATTGTCCTGTAAGTCAGTTTGCAGAGTGATATTGTCCTGTACATCAGTTCGCAGAGTGATATTGTCCTGTACATCAGTTCGCAGAGTGATATTGTCCTGCAAGTCAGTTCGCAGAGTGATATTGTCCTGTAAGTCAGTTTGCAGAGTGATATTGTCCTGTAAGTCAGTTCGCAGAGTGATATTGTCCTGTACGTCAGTTCGCAGAGTGATATTGTCCTGCAAGTCAGTTTGCAGAGTGATATTGTCCTGCAAGTCAGTTCGCAGAGTGATATTGTCCTGTACGTCAGTTCGCAGAGTGATATTGTCCTGTAAGTCAGTTTGCAGAGTGATATTGTCCTGCAAGTCAGTTCGCAGAGTGATATTGTCCTGTACGTCAGTTTGCAGAGTGATATTGTCCTGTACGTCAGAGTGATATTGTCCTGCAAGTCAGTTCGCAGAGTGATATTGTCCTGCAAGTCAGTTCGCAGAGTGATATTGTCCTGTAAGTCAGTTTGCAGAGTGATATTGTCCTGTACGTCAGTTTGCAGAGTGATATTGTCCTGTAAGTCAGTTCGCAGAGTGATATTGTCCTGCAAGTCAGATTGCAGAGTGATATTGTCCTGTGCATCAGTTCGCAGAGTGATATTGTCCTGTACATCAGTTCGCAGAGTGATATTGTCCTGTAAGTCAGTTTGCAGAGTGATATTGTCCTGTACGTCAGTTTGCAGAGTGATATTGTCCTGTACATCAGTTCGCAGTGATATTGTCCTGTACATCAGTTCGCAGATTGATATTGTCCTGTACATCAGTTCACAGAGTGATATTGTCCTGTACATCAGTTTGCAGAGATTAATTGTTTAACAAATATTCTTTCTTGCCCTCTCCTTCTCTATTTTTCATTTGTACTCTTTTTCTCGTCTTTGTTTCCTTCCATCTCTTTACCTCCATCTTTCCTCTATCAGTTCCAATGAGATAATTAAGCTGTACATATTACAAATGTGTGTGTTGTGCTGCTTTAATATTAATAAAGAAGGCAAGACAATGCAGAAAATGGATGTTTTTATGCAGTTTTGTACTAAAATGCAGTTTAAAACTATAAAGTTGTTTACAATGACTGTCAGTTTTACAAATTTATTCTGGCAACCACAGCTGCCAAATTATTTTTGTAAAAACAACAGGATTTTTTTGTATAAACAAACTTAAAGTCTGTATTTCTTACAGTAAATCCCTGTAAATTTTACAGGATTTTTTTTACAGTGACTGTAATTTTTACAAAATGATTCTGGCAACCCAGCTGCCAAAACTTTTTTTGTAAAAACGACTATTTTTTTTACAGTGCAGAGTATTGTTATGATGTGTAATAAATATGATAGCAGTAGTCAAGAGGAAAATTTAGGGCATGGGAGAGATATATTAAATAAATCGTCAGGCCATAAAATAGTTTAATATTTATTTTTAGTTTCGGAGAGCTACCAAGCTGGATAAAATCATTTGTTTTATTTATTTATTTAGTATAATGACACAACATGTAAGCCAGAAGAAGAAGAAGAAGAAGAAGAAGAAGAAGAAGAAGAAGAAGAAGAAGAAGAAGAAGAAGAATCGCCGTTAAAAAATCCATGGCTGGATCCCAATGTGCATACTATCCATCCTAAATAGTATGTGACATTAGTAATTGTCAATACTATTTAGGGTGGATAGGGTGGATAGTATGCATATTGGGATCCAGCCCAAATCAAATCGCACGTCACACTGCAACGTCACCAGGAAAAGTATCCTGCCATACTATGGAAGAGGCTGCTGACACGTGGAGAGAGACAGACACTGCCTTTATTGGACTAAAACCCTAAAACAGGTAAGTAAAAAAATATATCAGATGAAGTGAATTAAGTCACACATGCCCCCAATACCTTGAAATACTTCTTAAAACTGCGGCATTTTGCGCGGGCACATAAACAAGTTAACCGAAAAGTCGACAAATGCGCCGGCGAGTTTTGCTGGATTTTTTTTCACATGGCAGCAAAATAGACTTAAAATACTCCATCATTTATGGTCATATAGACTTAAGAAATCTGAAAAAAATAAACTGTAAAATGTCTACTTTTTTTATGTGTCTACTTACAATCGAAACAAAACATAATGCATTTGTAAAAAAAAATGGGTGTGCTTTCTGCCTCTCCTGAACTTTTTTTCTGGAGCAGTCTCTAAACGTAAACAAAACTCAGCAAAGATACACACTGTAAGTTCGCAGAGTAATCTTTATAATAATTTAAGTGTTTACTTTTTAATGATCTAATTCAAAACGAAAGAGAATATTCTGTTTATGTAATTTATGTCGTTCTCATGGCAACTCAGTATCTGCTAGTCGCCCACTGAAAGCGCGCGCTTTTCAAACACAAATAGTAAGTTATTCTTAGGGATTGTTCGTTTTTTATTTAAAGCTACACTGTGTAACTTTTTTAGTTGATTCTTAGCAAAAAACACTTAGTTCTTTCAAAAATATATGTGCTCATTAATGTATATTTACTTCTTTCAAGTAATAAAGTATTCTCTTAAGTTTATAATCTGCCATTGAAAGTACATACGGGTGAGGGGTTCGAATGCCGGTCGCCATGTTGCCCCTCCATCTTGAAACTACATTAGCCAAAGAGGGACATGCCTGTAAATTCAAGCTTCGCCTTTTGCGTTTTTCACTCAGTGACACCGTGACGAATGCGAGGGGGAGATTACTCGCGAGCTCGCGAGTGCCGGCAGATTTGAAAGATAGTGTGGTGTGTGTGTGTGTGTGTGTGTGTGTGTGCTCACACTTGAAAGAGAGAATTAAAACGTCAACGCGACAGACAAATCAGCAAGACCATAACGTTAGTCAATATTGGAGTAACTTTTCCCAGATGGAAAGAGCTCATGAGAAAAGATTTTAAAACGGACGCCGAGGTTGCCTGCTTTCTTCTCGACAGGTAATTCAGCCTGTTGTAATTCATTTGTGTAAATTCGAAGTTTTATAGTTGCTTGTCTAACCATAGCATGGTTGTGCATAACGCCAGAACGACCTCTAGTATAACTTCATCCTCGCGTCAATGGTGAAAAAGTATTGTTTACCTTGTAACATAAATCTGTGCTGCGACGGATCACAGGTGATGAATAGTTTTAAAGGCGCAATTTTTTAAGCTATATAAAAAAAAGAATACTGTAAATTTTAGTTATTTTTAATTGCTTTTACTTTGTACACATTGTAACGTTAGTCTAATCTGATTATGCTGGGATAGCCGATTCCAAGGGTGACGTTTACCTCCTGACATCTGTCCTGTAGTTTTATTCATTTTAGACGTATTGTTTATTATTGTCATGGACGAAGTGATAACTGGAAGCCATGTTAATCTTGGAATAATACGGCCACCGTAGGAGTTAAAACGCCCTCGGAATTGAGAGGAACAGAAACTAATATTCACTGGGTAGTCATATACAATTTCACCGCTAGATGGGGGTAAAAATCACACAGTGTAGCTTTAAGGGGCTACCGGAGGAGTTTTGAGATTTATGCTGCGTTCCAGTCCACTTTTAGAAACGCACTTGCGAACTTCCCTAAGCACTTCCCCTCGGGGGAATCCCTGCCGCCATTTTGAAGTGCGTTCCACTTAGTGAAGTGGACGAGGGAAGTTTATATGACAGACCCTCGTTCCCTCGATTTTGACCGAGGGAGCGAGTCTGCTTCAAATGTACACTTCAGGCACCTATATGTCCCACAATGCAGTACGATTGTGACGTCACCACATATCTCGTCTAATCACCACCACACAAACAACTCTATGATATATGAATTATAATGTTTTAAATTTAAAACAACCCAAACACACCTATAAACATTTGGATGCTGCATTAAACAAATTATTAAAGGGAAAAAAAATGTAAATAATAAATCAACTCCACAGCTGATTCCAAGTGATCAAGGGCTTAGGACGTTCCAGTTCAGCCCATTGCAGTTTCCGCCAGTAGTGGGCACTCGCAATGACGTACATCCGAGTGAACGAGACGAAGGGAAGTTAGCGAGTGAGGGGCATGACAATTTTGGACTGGAACGCAGCACTGTAGTCAAAAAATACATGACCCTCCCTTCGCCAGCAATACATTTTTCTATGACCCTCCAAAATGATTGTGAAAAAAGGCATGACCCTCCCCAATAATTTATTGATTAGGCCTACTTCTGATTTGCGCTTGGCAAAGATGTTCAGATAGCCATTGTTTGTTTGTTTTTCAACCATAAACTCCTGCTTTCTCATCTTACTAGGGCCGTAATGATATCAAACCTACGATTCGGTTCGTATCACGATTTTTGATTTGAAAAAAATCTTGTTTTCGGTGCTGATGCGGTGTGACTTGTTCAACATGTGGGTGGCGCTGCTAATAAAGCATCTAAAAGCTGTCACAAAGAACCGGCAAAAGTAATGATTATGAATATGTCAAATATAGCAAGGAGACATTTTAATTGTTTATTAATAAACAAATGTTTTCTGTGTCGACTGCAAAGATGAAGAACAATGCTGACTTGCGATCTTCGCAGTATAGTGAACGCGCCAGAGAGAAATGCACATTTCATACAGATTACATAGTAGAGAGCAGTCTGTTTTCTTTCATTTTGAATTGTTCTGTTTAAAAGTAGATATTTCAAGCTTTCTATATATTTCTCAGGTCTGTGAGGCAAGTACCTTACGCTGAGTTTCAGTTCATTTATGAGACGAGAGTCCAGTTCACTCGCCGGCGCCTCCCGTCATGATTATTTATTTTCTACTATATTTACTTTATATCTTATTTATTAAATCCAGGCAATTGGTTGATGAAACATTGATTAAAATTCAGATACAATTAATAAAAAAACTAAATTCACTTTAAAGAAAGGCTTTGTGCTTTCTGTTTGAGGTCTCCGTGAAAGTTTTAAAGTCGCTCTCAGAGCGGTCATGTCCGTAACGGAGAACTTTCACGTCCATAACATTGTTTTTTTCCTCATAAAAGCGAACACGAAAAATAAAATCAAAAGAATATTTTATGTTCTGTGGAGCCCTTCTTCATCCGGTGGGTATATATCTTTTGGTTTGCACAGTATAATTCATAGAATTACTAAAAAATATTTTACCACCTAAAAAGTTAAAGATTTTTTGTGTCACGTCACATGTGTATTTCTCTCATATTAAATATAAAACACATGTGTAGACTGATATTTTTCGAATGTCTTGACTCCTTTATTAAGAGCCGTATGATATAAACAGACGTTTCAATATATTAATGCATTTTCTGAGAATTTATATTTCAAGTTTTGACTGCAAATGTCAAGTCCATAATGCTTGAATTGCCCAATTTTAACGAATTTATCCTCAACTAGTTTTTTGGTCTAGGTCTACGTAGCCTATTTTATTATGTAGCCTACCTTAGTAATTTAAAGATGTGGTAGCCCAACATCTTACACATCACACTCCACTGTTATGGTGGCAATTTCAGTAGATTTACTCACTAACATTATTGTGGAAACAAAATAAGAATGGAAACTAAAATATGGTAGTATCGCGCTATAGGGCACATTCTATCAGCTGCAGTTCTGGGGCCTCAGTCCCAATACTGTAAAACTCGACGTACATTCGCATCACATGTTAATGCAGCGGTAGAGTTTTACACTCACCGCGTTTCTATTACCCTTCAAATTGCGCAAATTGAAATTGCGAATTAAAAATACGCACAATGGATACACGTCAATTTCGCAAAAACTCCCGTTTTTCGCAAAAAAGTTTTTACGCTCGCATGAGGTGGTTCCCTTTCAAGGGAACTCGCGTTGCGTCGAGATTGATGCTATGGGAACGCATTGCGTGATTGCATCATGAAGCACTTGTAAAATCAGTCCAATGGCGTATAGGCGGGTGACGTCATGGCAGGAAGCTATAAAGCGCACCCAGACCAAACATTGTCAGCTTCTGTGTCTTCAGCAAGCGCTCTTTGTGAATCTGTCTCTGTCTATTTATTGTTGTTTGTCCTAACAGGCATATTATATATCTAGACAGGAATATAATGGCGAGCAAACAGCATTTTGGATCGTGTGTTCCTCCCCGCTCTCGCTTCATTACGAGTGGGGATACACGCGATTTATGTGTTGTTTGTTTGGGAGTAGAGCATGCACGGTCAGCTCTAGTAAAAGGTGGCTGACAGTGTTCATTCATAATTCCTGACGTGTAACATATGCACTTCGAGAGTTTTAGCTCTGCTCCTGTTGGCTTTCTTCTCGAGGGAAGAAAGTCAAGAAAGATTCTTTGGCTTGGATCTCGCGTTTGCCGAGGCAGCGCGTAGATTAGGCTACGGGTCTGCAATAAAGATTCTGTGACTCGATCTCGGATCTCGCGTGTGCTGAGGCAGCGCGTAGATTACGGGGCTGCAATAAGAATCTAATGGCTCAGATCGCGCGTTTGCCGAGGCAGCGCGTAGATTATGAGTCTGCATCTCTGCAATAAGAATCTAGTGGCTCAGATCGCGCGTTTGCCGAGGCAGCGCGTAGATTATGAGTCTGCATCTCTGCAATAAGAATCTAGTGGCTCAGATCGCGCGTTTGCCGAGGCAACGTGTAGATAAGGTCCGATATATTTATATACTCACAGGGAACTGAGCAGACGGGAATTTCCTTTTCTCTCTTTCTCTTATGATTGTTTGCAAACTAATTATGTGTTTGTAGACTATTATTGTGGTTCTTTTTGTTTGAGAATATAATATGAATTTAATTTTTGAGAAAATTTAATATGTACTCATCTGATCTGATCTCTGAGGAGTTAGATGTCTATATTAATGTAGTATTCAGCATTTCATCCAGACCGTTTCTACTTGTCTGGTTGACATTTGGCTGCATTTAATTTTTGAGAAAATTAAATATGTACTTATCTGATCTCTGAGGAGTTCGATGTCTATATTAATGTAGTATTCAGCATTTCATCCAGACCGTTTTTACTTGTCTGGTTGATATTTGGCTGTATTTAATTTTTGAGAAAATTAAATATGTACTTATCTGATCTCTGAGGAGTTAGTATGCTGGGGCCGTTCTGCTAACCCCATCATCTCGTGTGCTTTGGGGCGCAACAGTCTCCAGTGAATTCTAGTCTCAGACGAGCCTTTATCTCACTGTCCGCCCGGAAACGTAGCGGCGCTGGGATTCTTGCCCCCTCCGAGGAGGGTCTCAGAGCAATCATTTCGGCTGTTCCCTGCCGGTGCGCCGTTTCAGGGCAACGAATTGGTCGCTTGAGTAATACCAGAGACCAGTCTTGAGAGGCTGGTTCTCTTAATTTCCGGGGGGAAGTGGTTAACACCTCACTATACGGATCCCATTTCCCTTTGATGTCTTCGGGGGGCCGTTCTGCTACCCCGCCACCTCGTGTGCGTCGGGGCGCAACGGTCTCTGACGAGCCCACATCTCCGTGTCTGCCCGGAAACGTAGCGGCACTGGGATGTTCGCCCCCTATATTGAGGGTCTCAGAGCAGTTAGTTCGGTCGTTCCCTGCTGGTTTGCCATACAGGGCACCGAATTGGTCGCTTGAGTAACACCTAGAACAAACTGGAGAGCTTGGTTCTCTTATTAGATTTTTTGGCAGCGTGGGAACTTCTGCCAAACATATCTCAACAGAAACAGAGTGTTTGCTCCTGATCCCCCACTAAAAGACTGGGGTTGGGTTGGCACTCTCAACCGCAGCCTACAAGGGGTAAGGCGGATCTGAGGACCGTTATTATTTCCAAGAAGGCTGTGGAGAAAAGGTCCTGACGCCCGAGGGGTCAGCCCAATGAGGGCAATCTCCTCTGAAGGTAAGCGGTTAACACCTCATTATACGGTGCCCGCTGCCCTTCGGTGCCCTCAGGGGACAATTATGCTAACCCCGCCACCTTGTGTGTTTCGGGGCACAGCGGTCTCCGGCGGCACATATCTCAGGGTCCACCCGGAAACGTAGTGGTCCTGGGATGCCCGCCCCCTCCAAGGAGGGTTCCAGAGCATTCAGTTCGATCGTTCCCTGCCGGTTCGCCGTACAGGGCACCGAATTGGTCGCTCGAGTAACACCTACACCAGTCTTGAGAGGCTGGTTCTCTTAGTAGATTTTTTGGCAGCGTGGGAACTTCTGCCAAACATATCTCAACAGTAGCAGAGCATCTGCTCCCGAGCCCCCACTAAAGGACTGGGGTTCGGGATGGCACTCTCAACTGCAGCCTTTAAGGAGTAAGACAGATCTGAGGACCGTCTTTATTTCCAAGAAGGCTGTGGGGAAAAGGTCCTGACGCCTGAGGGGTCAGGCCAACGAGGGCAGTCTCCCCCGAAGTAAAGCGGTTAACACCTCATTATACGGTGCCCGCTGCCCTTCGGTGCCCTCAGGGGACCATTATGCTAACCCCGCCACCTTGTGTGTTTCGGGGCGCAGTGGTCTCCGGCGAGCACATATCTCAGGGTCCACCCGGAAACGTAGTGGTCCTGGGATGCTTGCCCCCTCCGAGGAGGGTCCCAGAGCAGTCAGTTCAGTCGTTCCCTGCCGGTTCGCGTTACAGGACGACGGACTGATTGTTCAACAACAACTAAATCCAGAAGCCAGTGTCGAGAGGCTGGTACCTCTGCTAGAATTTTTGACAGCGTGGAAGATGCTGGCAAATATTTCTTGTTGGGTCCTGCAGACCATAGAAAAGGGTTATCATCGGGTCTCGCCCGCCCAGGTTTGTGGGGGTCCTATCCACCGTGTTGGGCCCCAAGCAGGTTCTGGTAATGGAACAAGAAGTGAAACCCTGTTGGAGAAAGGGGCCATAGAACATGTACCTCCCTCCAGCAGGGACACCGGGTTTTACTGTCGGTATTTCATCGTTCCAAAGAAGGATGGGGGATTGCGTCCCATTTTGGATCTGAGTGTTCTGAACGAGTCAGTCATTCAGCTAAAGTTCAAAATGTTAACACTGAGACAAATCATGCCACAGATCAGTTCCGAGGACTGGTTTGTCACGATAGATCTCAAGGACGCATACTTCCACATTTCCATCCTTCCATATCACAGGAAGTTTTGGGGGCAAAGCATACCAATATCGAGTTCTTCGTTCGGCCTAGCACTATCACCCCAAACTTTCACGATCAGTGTCATCAGTTGGCAGTTCGGCATCGAGATGTCGATCTCGCCCACAGGAAGGAGTTGCGGTTACGGCTAAACGCCAAAAATAGTGTGCTTTCTCCACTACAGAGGACCACTTTTTCTAGGCGTGGTTGGGACTTAATGTTGATGCAGGCATACCTCTCACCTGCACGCATAGAGTACATCCTGTCAGCTGTGAAAAGAATAAAGCTAGGCCAGTCACTCACTGAACAGTTTCCGAGACTGTGGGGTCTGATGGCAGCAGTGTCCAACGTGATACCTTTTGGCCTGTTGTACATGAGACCCCTGCAGTGGTGGCTCAGGACCAAAGAGTTTCCCCGAGGGGCAACCCCTTTCGCATGATCAGGGTCACGCGGCGATGCTTACGTGCCCTAGTTATGTGGAAGAAGCCTTGGTTCTTGTCCTCAGGATCCTGTGCTGGGAGCTCATTGTTGTCGCTTAACGCTTACGACGGATGCTTCCCTCATGGGCTGGGGTGCGATCATGGATGGTCGCTCGGTGCCCGTGGATGGGTCACCATCTCACCTGGCACTTAATCACCTGGTGATGATGGCTCAGGCTCTACATCCCTGGGCACCAGATTCAGGGAGCAGACATCCTGTCGAGGCAGGGGCTGAGGCCCAGGGGAGGGAGACTCCACCCCGAGGCGGTGGAGCTCATATGGTTCCCTGATTGTTCTACTTCCGGGAGTTCTGGAGAACAGAGTTATGTGAGTGGGTTTGGCCCCTGAGGGGGCCCAACTCATAGACTCGAGTCTCTCAACTGAGGTTGTTGAGGCCACAATCTCTCTAGAGCTCCCTGCACAGGAAACAACACACGTTTCCTCCGTGGTGCGTTGGAGCAGGAGCAGTATGGCGGCTTTGTAGCCTTGTATTAGGGGTATCCCTACAAGAGGTGTGTGATGCGGCGGGCAGTTCCTTTCCGCACACACTCATCGGGTTTAAAACCTACTTTTGGGCTTCACTCCTGGGTCCCAGGTTATTCTGTCTTTGTTGTGCTCGCCTGATTTCACACAAGACAGGCACTGGTCACTATGGTGGCGTTGATATAGACGTTCCCATAGCGTCAATCTCGACGCAACGCGAGTTCCCTTGAAAGGGAACGCCTCGGTTACGACTGTAACCTCGGTTCCCTGAAGAGGGAACGAGCGTTGCGTCACCTTGCCATACTTCCGGCGCGCCTGTGATCGACTTGCTTCGACCTATCAGAAGTTGACAATGTTTGGTCTGGGTGCGCTTTATAGCTTCCTGCCATGACGTCACCCGCCTATACGCCATTGGACTGATTTTACAAGTGCTTCATGATGCAATCACGCAATGCGTTCCCATAGCGTCAATCTCGACGCAACGCTCGTTCCCTCTTCAGGGAACCGAGGTTACAGTCGTAACCGAGGCGTTTTTCAGGCAATTCGAAAAAGGAATATTTCGCAAAACTGCAATGGAAACAGTTTTTGCGCATTTACAGTCACCTGACTCAGAAGACGCGGTGTGTTTGAGGTCCATGTATAGCTACTCAAATAATAATAATTTTATATTATTTTCTTATAACATTTAATATACTATATTTAGAAGACGCTTTTATGCAAAAAAAAGGAACAAAGCTGAGTGTGGAGCGCGCACTGCATGGCACGGAGGCGCGGGCGCGAACACTTGTATTTTCCTATCAACAGTGGAAACAATTTAAAATGCTCTATCATTTCCGGTCATACAGAAAATAATAATACATTATTATCAAATACTTTTATTTGTGTAAACTCACAATAACAATAAAACGTTGTGCTTTTGTAAAATAAAATAAAACAAACAAACGCACTTGATCTCCGTAAACTGGAGCGCGAGAACTGAAGCTATAAAGCTTGAAATGTCCACTTTAAAACGAACAAATTCGAATCGAAAGCTAACCTTCTGATTATGCAATCCGTTTTAAAGGTGCATTTCTCTCTAAAAGCGCATCTGCTTAACAGCCGAGATGGAGAAGTGATTTTAGCCAAAACAATAGTTTATTAATAATATTAATGGCTCTTCTCATTCAGCACTGCGGGAAAAACATAAATTCCAGGTTCTAATTTGGCCTTAGAAAACCAGTTGGCCTAAAATCGACATGTTTTCCATATTAATTTGTAAATATTTAAAATGTTTAATAAAGGGGCAAAAAGTCATAAACAAAAATCTGAAAATTCATCGATATTTACTTTTTTGCGCAGCAGCTGGTGTCGCCAGTTCAAATAAAAAATTTGGTGTTCAACTTTTCGTTTTAAAAAGACAACAACCGTTCATTTTTTGTTTTTAAATTACGGGTTAAAAAAAAGGAAAAACGAATGGACACAAAAGTAGCCTACATGGATCGTTTGGACAGAATAATTCAAAATCTCAAAAGAAATGCCACAATCAAAACCTCGGAGCAGAAATGAGGGCGAAACACCCATAAACTCCTTATGTGTCGTTCGCATTATAAGGGTCTTTCCCTGCCATTAATGCTTGGATAACACACCACGTCTCCTTCCATTAATAATAATAGGCTAATAATAATGTCTAATGCGGTGGCTGTGATATTATATAAACCAACGTCCGTTGCCGTGATTTTTGGAATGACTTATCGCGAGAGAAAAAAGGACGTTTTAGTCACATAACATCGGTTAATGGAAACGCCGTCTTTTCGCAATAGTTTTTTTAGCGCAAAACATTTGCGCAAATCTGTAATGGAAACGCGGCTACTGTCAAACAGCGCCAAACTGGATTTTTGTTGGGTCAGACGCATCTGATAGCGATGGGGGGCCGTGACCGCGAGAGCTACATGGAGCTACATGTAAAAAAATATGCATCAAACAAGCCACTTTGAAATGTTGCTGTTTTCACAAAAGTTGGGTGACCCTCCCCCTAGACAAAAAAAAAGTTGGATGACCCTCCCCTCAACAAAGAATAAAAAGACATGACCCTCCCCTATTTTCCTCCGGTGGCCCCTTCCATAAATACCGAACGGTCCCTTAAGTGCTTTGTTCTAATCGCAATATAGTTTATATAAACAGCATAAAAAATGTTTAAATATGAATCGCGTGTGTATGTGTGAATGAACGGCACAGATGCTCGCTGTCGTTTAAAATTACATCATACTATTTTTACATGAACATATCTAACGTTATAGCTTTTCCCTAACTATATTTCGATGAGTAAAAATCTGCTGAAATGTTCATGAAATATGTTATTTTTAAATAAAATGCAGCGTTTTAAACGTATTAAACTGCAAATTAAAATGTACATGTGTGGAAATTGCAGTAATTTGCAAGAGACAACTTCTTACTTTGAGCACACGAATGCGTGTGTCGTTTATTTTACAAGGTAAACAAAACCACGGAAGAATGGCGCTGAACCGCGTCCTATGTAATCACGCCTTCCCAACATCTTAAAGGGACCGCGATCCCTGAACAGTTATGCAGAAAAACAGTGTACAGAACTACACTTAATAACAAAGGTGAATTATGTCTTTCACATTCACTACACACGTCCCCCCAGAATTCACCATAACAGAAAAACCAAAGTCAACGTGGAGGTGGGCGTATCAACCGGCCACAACGACTGCGCTGTACCGAAGGTCGAGGAGACCCCAATGCAGCCGGTGTAACGTCATTACACGGGTGAGGGGCATGGAGTGTGGGAGGCTTGAGTGGGATGGGAGCACAGGGTGGGGGCAGAGCAGGAGGCCGTCCGCGTCGTGGGGGCTGGGCCAGGTCAATGGGCCTAGCCACGTCCAAATGAGCCGGTTTAAGGCGGTCGATGGAGAGTCGCTCCGGTTTGCCACCCCTGTCCACCACAAAGTGTTTGTCCCCTGCCTCCAGAACCCGGAATGGGCCCTCGTAGGGTGGGTGTAGTGGTCCCCTGTGGGCATCGTGGCGAATGAAAACATAGTCGGCTGTTTGAAGTCCTGCGGGGATGTGTGACTGAGGGAGGCTGTGACGGGAAGTGGGGATGGGTGCAAAAAGCCTCGCATTATCCAGTAGAGTAGACCGCTGGAGAGAAGCAGACCAGGGAACGGTGGTGTTAGGGACAAAATCCCCTGGCACTCGCAGCGGCTGTCCGTAAACAAGTTCCGCGGATGAGGACTGAAGGTCCTCCTTTGGTGCAGTCCTGATGCCCAGCATCACCCACGGGAGCTTGTCGACCCAGTTGCTGTCTTTGAGGCTGGCACGCAGGGAAGCCTTCATCGACCTATGAAAACGTTCACAGAGTCCGTTAGCCTGCGGGTGATATGCAGTCGTGCGGTGGAGTTTCACTCCGAGGCTCTGTGCGACAGCGTCCCAAAGCTCAGACGTGAATTGCGCACCTCGGTCAGAGGAAATGTCCGAAGGGGTACCAAAACGGGCAATCCAGGTGCCAATAAATGCCCGAGTCATCTCGACAGACGTCACAGATGTCAGTGGCACAGCCTCAGGCCAGCGGGTGGTCCTGTCAACCATGGTTAACAAATATGTGAAACCTTGAGAGCAGGGCAGAGGACCAACCAGGTCCACGTTTACGTGGTCAAAACGCCTCTCAGGAACCGGGAAAGATTCTAATGGGGCTTTAGTGTGGCGGTGTACTTTGGCCCGTTGGCACTCAACACAGGTGTTAGCCCAGTCCCTAACGTCCTTCTTGAGGCCGTGCCAAACAAATTTAGCTGCAACAAGTCTCTGTGAAGCTTTCGCACCTGGGTGGGAGAGACCGTGGATGGCATCAAACACTTGTCGTCTCAACCCCGAGGGAACGATTGGCCGAGGACTACCTGTGGAGATGTCACACAGGAGCGTTGTGCCGGCATCGGCAAAAACCACGTCCTCAATCTGCAGTCCAGTGGTAGAGTTTTTCAGATGTTGCACGTCTGGGTCTGTGGTCTGAGTCGCGGCCATGTGGTTGTAATCTAAACCAAGATGGACTGCCCCTGCCACGGCCCGTGATAGGCAGTCCGCCACGTGGTTGCTCTTACCAGCAACGTGCTGCAAGTCCGTGGTGAACTCGGAAATGTAAGACAGATGCCGTTGCTGGCGGGCAGACCACGGCTCAGCCACCTTGGCCATGGCAAAAGTCAGCGGCTTGTGGTCCACAAAAGCAGTGAAGTGTCGGCCTTCTAGCAGGGAACGAAAGTGTCTAATGGCGAGGTAGAGACCCAGCAGCTCCCGGTCGAAAGTGCTGTACTTCCGCTCACAAGGGCGCAGCTGACGGCTAAAGAAAGCCAGCGGCTGCCAGGCCCCGCCCACCCACTGCTCGTAAACAGCGCCGACAGCGTAATCCGAGGCGTCCGAGGTGATGGCAATGGGGGCTGTCGCAGAAGGATGCGCCAGCATGGTGGCGTTCGCTAGTGCTGTTTTAGTGGCATCAAAAGCCTTGACTCTGCTCTCAGTCCAGTCCACAGCGTGTTTGGGTTTACCCTTCAGGGCCTCGTGCAAAGGCCCCATGAGCTGAGCGGCTCGAGGGATGAAGCGGTGATAAAAATGTACCATGCCGAGGAACTCCTGCAGGGATTTGACAGTGGGTGGGCGTGGGAACTGCATGACTGCCTCCACCTTTGATGGGAGAGGAACTGCCCCGTCTTTAGTGACTCTGTGTCCTAGGAAGTCGATGGTGGAGAGACCAAACTGGCACTTGGCGGGGTTGACAATTAGTCCATGGTGGCTAAGCCGCTCAAAAAGGGTTTGGAGGTGCGCCAGGTGCTGAGACTTGGATGTGCTTGCTACCAGGATGTCATCCAAGTACACAAAAAGGAAAGGCAGGTCCCGCAAAACAGAGTCCATGAGGCGCTGGAAAGACTGGGCGGCGTTTTTAAGGCCGAACGGCATGCGTAGGAACTCAAACAGACCAAACGGCGTGATTACTGCTGTTTTGGGAATGTCCCGTGGGTGTACCGGCACCTGATGATATCCCCGGACGAGGTCCACCTTGGAAAAAATTACCTTTCCAGCCAGGTGTGCTGAAAAATCTTGTATGTTCGGGACTGGGTATCGATCAGGTGCCGTTGCCTCATTAAGCCGCCGGTAGTCGCCACACGGGCGCCAGCCGCCGCCAGGTTTGGGGACAATGTGGAGGGGTGATGCCCATGGGCTGTCGGATCGGCGTATTATGCCCAGGCGTTCCATGTTTGCAAACTCAGCCTTTGCAACGGCAAGCTTGGTCGGGTCGAGGCGCCGAGCGCGGGCGTAAACGGGTGGACCAGCAGTGGCAAGATGGTGCTCCACACCATGCTTCACAGTAGATGCAGAGAAAGTGGGCTGAGTGAGGGCTGGGAAACTGGCCAGTAGACGGTGGAAGTCATCGGAAGCTGAGAGCATGTTAGACAGTCGGATGGGGTCAGCCTCGCTGAGCGTGCACGTATAAGAACAAAACGTGACAGCATCAATCAGACGGCGGTTCTTAACATCTACCAACAGTCCATGTGCACACAAAAAATCGGCGCCGAGGAGGGGAACGGCAACCTTTGCAGTAACAAAGTCCCAACCGAACTGCTGTCCTCCGAAGCACAGTTCGACATACCTTGTTCCATATGTGCGGATGGGGCTACCGTTGGCAGCTTCCATAGGGGGGCCGTGGCTGTCGGTCACCATGTCCAAACGGGATGCAGGAAGAACGCTCCTTTGTGCTCCCGTGTCGCACAGAAAACGGCGACCGGAGATGCTATCGCGGATGAAAAGCAGCCTGCCTACTCGGCCGACACTCATGGCCACTACTGAGCGCCGGCCCTGGCATTTCCCGAAACACTGAAACTGCATGGTGGACGGCATTTGTTGGCCTTGGTTCCAAACTTTGCATGATAGAAACACAATCCAGAGAGCTGTTGGGTGCCAGAAAACTGCTGCCGACGAGAAGTAGTCGCAGCAATAAGTGTGGAGTCGTCCTGTGTCACTGAAGAAATATGTGCAGGGGAAAACGTGGCCACACAATGTCCCTGACTCGCCAGGAAAAATTTATCAGCCTCTTCAGCTAGTTTACGACAGTCAGTGATTGTGGTGTTGGCTAATGCAGCTCTCACTTGGGAAGGCAGCTGACGCAGGAAAAGCTGGATGAAAAGAAAGTCAGGTCTGTGTTCGCCCAAAAGATCCAGCATACGGTCCATGAGCTCGGACGGTTTGCTGTCACCCAGTCCTTGAAGTGAGAAAAGCCTGCTGGCTCTCTCAGTGTCCGACAGTTCAAACGTTTTCAACAGGTGGGTTTTAAGTGCTGTATACTTCTCGTTTTCGGGAGGATTTGTAAGAAGGCTAACCACCCTGGATGCTGTTGAATTTCCGAGAGCAGACACAACGTAGTAATATTTGGTCGTATCCGCGGTGATCTCACGCAGCGCGAACTGCGCTTCCGTCTGGGCGAACCATGCAGATGCTGACGATTCCCAGAATTCGGGGAGTTTGAGGGTGACAGCGTTCGCGGTCATGATCGCGTCGTGTCTCTGGATACGTCCAGCAGACTAATGTCGGGGTCACCAGTGTGGAAATTGCAGTAATTTGCAAGAGACAACTTCTCACTTTGAGCACACGAATGCGTGTGTCGTTTATTTTACAAGGTAAACAAAACCATGGAAGAATGGCGCTGAACCGCGTCCTATGTAATCACGCCTTCCCAACATCTTAAAGGGACCGCGATCCCTGAACAGTTATGCAGAAAAACAGTGTACAGAACTACACTTAATAACAAAGGTGAATTATGTCTTTCACATTCACTACACATGCTTAATACATCATAAAAATGTAGAGATGAAATATGAATGTTTAGACAATACTAATGAATCCTTAACTTTGAAATACGTATGATAAAATGTATGCTTTTTACAAAGAAAAATGACACTTGGAATAGTTAAAATTGTAATTGTTGTTGACTTACATGTGGAAACTTTAATAAAATAGCCAAACTAAAATGGGTAAATATAAGCCTTCTCATTAAATGATTTATTATTGTGTTTTATTAGTGACAAATTTGGGGAGAGGATAAATATTCCAAACCTTTCTGAAAATACAATATGATAATTAACTGCACAATTACTAGAAATGTTTACCTTGGATATTATAAAATTTGCATGCATAAAAATTTACTTAACTTTAAACCAATTCTATAGAATGGCCCATAGAGCCTATTTGAACAGGATTTGTTTCCAGTTATGACTGTGAACTCAAAATGTGCTTTTGACTTTCATTTATATTGTTAACTATATGCTAAATAAATTAAAAGCAATATACTGTGTATATGTGTATAATTATATATATTATATTAGCCCAGTAATTTTAAGTTTAAAGAGTTTTTATCCAGTCATCAATGGCTTATTGATCATTATAGGTGTTATCAATAATTAAGTTGTTGTTGCTAGTTTGAGTCAAGAAATACACATTTCAGCATTATCATCACTAATCTGTGTGTGCATTTTCCTTGAGAACCAAGCAAGTTGACTCATGAACCCATTTGTTTATTATATCTCAATCGCAATATTGACCTCAATAATCGCAATATGACATTTTCCCCAAATCCTGCAGCCCTGGCCAAAAGTATATAGATATCTTTGCACTGACTGCTCAGTACAGCAGAGGCAGGAGCTCCGCACTGGGGTTGCTCGAGTTATATGGGCACACAACTTGCTACAACAGCTATATCCACTATTACGCACAATAAAATAATATTTGACAAATTTTGTCTTTCAGATTATGAAAGTGTTCAAAGGCCAATCTCAAGATACTCTGGGAGGTCTTTCTCAGAGCAGAACTATCAAATGGTCACTTCTAAGAGGTTTGTTTAATCGATTCCAGAACAACAAGCCCCCATCTCTTTAATCCACTCTTGGCACTCTCACCCATGCTACAGTTCCTGTAGATTACCACACACTTGTCATTTCTAAATGGTGAATTTGTTTCTTCAGGCTCTTTACCAACCGGCTGATGGCAAAATTCAACATGAAGGGGAAGAAGCAGAAACTGCCCTTGGAGACGACTAAAACTTTTGAAGCAATTAAAGGTACACAGCATTTCCTCCCCATGTCATTTAAAGGGATACTTCACCTCTGGGAAGATGAATGTGTATTTAAAATAGGTCATTTAAGTAGAAGAAATGTGAAGAAATTTTTGAATTTGGAGCTTTCTAGACTGAGAAAAGCCAGAAAATGTATTTTTGGCTTATGTGGATGAAAGACAACAACTCCCAGAATGCACTTGCTTCGCTGCCTTAGGAGGCCACGCCTACCGGTAAGAGTGCGCAGTTGTAAACAACAAAGCTAGCCTACGTGATGAGTTTGCGAGGGATTTAGAGATCGTACAAAATATCCGGGATTCGGCTTTTGCGTTCTACAGTGGCCATTCATTATGTTTACTGTGGCGAGCAGGACGAGGCTGAGGGCCGCGGGAGAACAGCGCGAGGGCGGTGGCGTCATTACTGAGACGCGCCGGGTCTCGCATCTCTCACGGAGGAGCGGGAATTTTTCTTAGCAATGGTAAAACGCACATCAACCGATCACTTGTTTAGCGTTCATGTAAACACTACATTCACATTCACCAATCGGAATGAATTCAGTTAGATTGAAAGGTGTGCATGTAAACAATGAATGGAGACCGCAGAAAGCAAAAGCTGAATCCCGGACATTTTGAACGATCTCGCCCGCCGGACAAGTCCGGGAAAAGGAGGATGGTTACTTACTCAGCTTTCTCCTACTATTCAGCTTTCGCCACAGAACAAGAGCCTGCTAGCTTAGCTTCCAAAGAAAGAGGCTGACAGTGACACTGTGTACATTCTGTGAGTGAGATCCCACCCTGTATGGGCGGGCTGAAAACATGCGGAACAACGCCATCTACTGGCTGTAGTCTTTAGCCTCTGTCCAGAAAATCCTCCGATGACGCAAAATGACGATTTTTGCGTCATCGGAGGATTTTTTCCAGACAAAAAATACATAAATCTCTTGTCTCAGGGGGATATGAGGGTGGAAAGCATGGTAATTCGAAAATACTACAGGTTTTCTACTAATACAAAGCTTAATGCTAAATCCTGAAGTAACCCTTTAAGTTTAAAACCAACTTTTTTTGTATTCACTACCTCAACATATTCTAGTGTCAGTGTTAGCAAAAATCTTGCTGCAGAAGGGAAAATGGTTTGGTCAATTTTTAGAATTTTGCTTGCTTGCTTGTTGAATGAGAATATTGGAATCAGTAAGCCAAGCAGCAAACGATATGATGCATTATGATGTTAATCAGCCTTGGCCACTTGATATTAATGCTATATTGGAGTTAGTGTTGTGTTTGAGGCCACCTTAGTCGACTATTCGAGTCAGTTGAGATGAGTCAAAAAAGCTACGAGTTGCACTCAAGACAGAGTCCATAATAGAGTCTGAGACGAGTCTGGCCAAAACCAGAAAAGGAATCTGGCCTTGAATCTGAATTTAAATGGCAACTG
The DNA here is from genome assembly GCF_949319135.1 of Squalius cephalus. Lineage (NCBI taxonomy): Eukaryota > Metazoa > Chordata > Actinopteri > Cypriniformes > Leuciscidae > Squalius > Squalius cephalus. The sequence goes on from NC_137134.1 coordinate 695,034, forward strand.
AATGTTCAATAAAGCTTAACTAAGAGATTAGCGATGGACGCCGAAAAGGCATTCGATAGGGTGGAGTGGAGGTATATGTTCGATGTTATGACCAGATTTGGAATTGGTGAAAACTTTATAAAATGGGTCAGATTACTTTATACGTCACCAAAAGCTGCCGTATTAACTAATGGCATCCTCTCTGACTCATTCGTACTTCATAGGGGAACACGTCAGGGTTGTCCCTTGTCCCCTCTGTTATTCGCCATGGCGATAGAACCCTTGGCAATTTATATTAGAAATAATCAAAACATTCACGGTGTTAGTATTGGTAAAAGAGAACAAAAGATACTGCTCTATGCAGATGATATTTTGTTAACTATAACCAACCCCCAAACATCATTACCTGAATTAACTGACTGTATTAAGCAATTTGGAGTCATTTCTGGATATAAAGTTAATTTTCACAAATCAGAGATCATGCCATTAGGACCACAAAATATATCTGAGCCCAATTTTGTCAAGCCATTTAAATGGTCTCCTAAAGGTATTACATACTTAGGTATCCGTATTACACATAAACTTTCACAACTGTATAACGCTAATATAAAAACATCAATACTCCGTATTAAGGAAGACTTCGCAAGATGGTCAAAACTACCAGTCTCCTTCTCAGGAAGGATAAACCTTATAAAAATGGTAATCTTTCCAAAGATCCTATACCCGTTATCCATGACTTTTCTAAATTTGACTAATGTTGATATAAAAGATATTAACAAAGCCATGTCTAAATTTATATGGGCCGGTAAGCGATCTAGAGTTAAACTACAAACGTTACAATTACCCACTGACAGAGGTGGATGGTCACTTCCAAATTTTAAATATTATGGATGGGCAATACAGGCTAGAATTCTCCTAGATTGGATACACAAACCTGAAGATGCTCTGTGGGTAGATGTAGAACAACAGTTTTGTAATCCAGTCTCTCTGATTAATTTATTAGACCAGAAAACCCAAATTCCTGACAAGGTAAAAGAAAACCCTTTCATTATCAGAGTTGTCAAAACATGGTCACAGATCAGAAGGTCTCTTAAGTATAATCAGAGCTTGCCTATCCTTTCCACACTGACTGGTAACACAAATTTTCACTATACTGATATGGGCTCTCAATTTGGTAACTGGATTCATTTGGGAATATACAGGATATATGATCTATTCCATAAGGGTGTTTTTATGTCATTTGATGAGTTACATTTAAAGCATAATATCCCCAAAAAGGACTTCTTTAAATACTTGCAGATAAGACATTTTGTCCGGACCAGGCATACTAGTCTTACCCTGAATAGCTCTGATTTCTTTTTAGATAGATTTTTTCTTAAGGATACTGAAATTAAACACTTCATATCCAAATTTTACTCTATGATAAGCCATCACAAAGCAGACAACCTGATTTTGTTGCAGAGGGCGTGGAGTAAGAACCTGAAATTTGACATTGACGAAAATGTCTGGGAAGATATTGTCAAACTACCATTGAATGTCTCTGTCTGCAACAGATTTAAAGAGATGCAATTTAATATAGTACATAGAGCTTATATATCTCAAAATAAATATAGCAAAATAAATAAAACTGTATCCCCCCAATGTCCAAAGTGCAACAACAATATTGGAACATTCTTTCATTGTCTTTGGGAATGTTCATTGGCTGTTAATTTTTGGAATGGTATTTGTGATAAACTATCTATAATATGTAAAAAGAAGGTTACAGCCTCCCCACTCATGTGTTTGCTGGGTGTATTGCCCCCCTCCTTTCTGGAACATTCGGATGTCTTTAGAACTTTATTGATGTTGGGGCGGAAAACAATTATGAATAAATTGGTTGGATCTGACCCACCCCTTATTAAGGACTGGATAATCCTGATTAAAGAAACTATACTGGTGGAAAAGATTGGATGTATGTTAAAAGGTAAATCTAAATCATTCCAGAAGTTATGGAAAATTCCTTTGAACTGTCTTGGCATTGAATATAAATCTATCATGTATCCTTAAATGCTCATATGAGGATATTGTAATTCTGTTTTTGTCCATGCTGCTGTTTTTTTTTTTTTTTTTCTTTCTTTTGAAACTGGCTAATGTTAATGCTCTATGCATGTTGTTTATTTTGAAAAACACAAAAAAAAAAAAAAAAAAAAAAAGCTTAACTAAGAGACAAATTATGTTAGTATTATTATAATACAATTATACCCAATTGTATTTTTTAACCTACTGAAGAAACTTAAAAAAAAAAAATGCAAATTGAGAAGCACATGCTACATGCATAAAGTTTAAAAACACAATGAACTAATTTATTTGTTTTTATACTTTAAATAGATCTCCAGTTTAACTGAGTTTTTTATTTTTTATTATTTTTTACATTGTTCTATTTTAATAAATTAAAAGCACTCAGATAGACAAAAGTGAGGGTAAGCATTAAGACAAATCATCAAGACAAAGTTATTCATTCAAGGGCTTTGAGTATGTTCTCTTTGCCTTTTGTTTGATTCACATTACTGTAATGGTGCAATCGTCAGAAGTAGGGCTGAACGATACATCGAATTTTCATCATCATCGCGATATGATCCCGCGTGATGAACACATCGCAACAGACAGCCTGACACGATGAATAATGCCTGGTTCAGATTACAAGATTTTTGTGTCTGAAGTCACGTTGTCAGATTTCACGATTTTGACTCCTAAAATCCTCCTAAAGTGTTGTGGACAAGAAACATGTCAGACTACACGTTGCTTTCCGACCAGTCATCGTGTGCCGTCACACGCACACATTCACTCGCACGCACACACACCATAGACGGTATATAAACGACACATACACACACATACACACACACACACACACACACACACGTGCGCGCGTACACACACACACACACACACACACACACACACACACTCACACATGTCTGGTTCACTATCTTTGTGGGGACTCTCCATAGACGTAATGGTTTTTATACCGTACAAACTGTACATTCTATCCCCTTACACTGCCCCTGCCCCTAAACCTGCCCATCACACACACACACACACACACACACACACACACACACACACACACACACACACACACTAACCCTGCCCCTAAACCTACCCATCACAGGAAACATTCTGCATTTTTACTTTCTCAAAACAACTCATCCTGTGTGATTTATAAGCCTTTTGAAAAGTGGGGACCGCTGGCTGGTCCCCACAATGTAGGTGATCTCAGGTTTTACTATTCTTATGGGGACATTTGGTCCCCACAATGTAATATAAACAAGGGCACTCTCGTGCGCGCGTACACACACACACACACACACACACACACACACACACACACACACACACACACACATACATGTCTATATTACAGGGGACAGGGGACTATCGCTCTACACTGACCAAGAGGGGACAAGTGTTTCTGGTCATTTTAAAGAAACAAAAATGACATACAAAATTTTCTTTTGCATAATATAACTTAAAATAAGCATTTTTTTATTTTTAAAAAAACATGCCAAGTGGGGACCTGAAACTCTGAACGATCTCTACCTATACAAGTGGGGACTCTCATAGGCTGCAATGGAGCTGTGTGTGTGTGAACAGTGAAGTGAACTGGCAGTGAAGTCTGCCTTCATTATGTAACTATATATATATATATATATATATAACCCATCAGTTATCAAAAAAAAAAAAAATTTTTTTTTTAGGAAAGACCATTTAAATCTACAACGGGGTAAAAAATACAGACGGCCCGGTGGCAACAGTTCAAAAGCAGAGGCGAGAATATCCTCTTATCATTCATAATATTATTTTTCTTATTTAACGCTCTCTCTTCATAGATACTTTCTAAGCTTGATTATGCAGTCCCTAACAATTTACTTGTTACTACTTTTCTTAATAATTTCTTCTGTACCTCAGTAGCAGTTCCATACCAACAAATAATACAGAATATCATAACACTTACAATGAAAGCACTATAAAACATCAGAAGCGTTATGTTGTGGACATTACAGCAAAGTTGCTTTAAGAAATGTATTCTCTGTTGTGGCCTATTAATTAAAACATAATTTATACTCTAATAAAATCAATAGACATGTCATTTTTTTATATTTCCTTTGTTTCTAGGATGTTGATGTACAGAGATATTCAGTGTTTGAAATATTGCTCAATTTAAATGCAACCAAACATGTGTCGCTCGTTACCATCCAACAGTGGACCTTTCTTTAAGATCAAATTCAAAACTTTTGAGTTGACTTGCTGCATCTGGTCATTTTGAAGAAACAAAAATGAAATACACAATTTTCTTTTAAGGTCTTTTTTCATAATATATCTTCAAATATGCAAAAAAAAAAAAAAAAAAAAAAAAACGTGCCAAGATGGAATCTCAACTCTGAACGATCTCTACCTATACAAGTGGGGACTCACAATAGCCTGCAATGGAACTGTGTGTGTGTGTGTGTGTGTGTGTGAACAGTTAAGGCTGTCTTTATTTTGTAACTATATATATATATATATATATATATATACACACACACACACACACACACACACATATATATATATATATATATATATATACACACACACACAATATATATATAATAACATATATAAAATATACAGTCATGGTCAGAATTAATGGCACCCCTGGTAAATATGATCAAAACTGGCTGTAAAAAATAAATCTGCATTGTTTATCCTTTTTATCTTTCATTCAAAAAATGTGCAAAATTCTAACCTTTCATTGAAGTAAAATAATTGAAAGTGAGGGGGAAATCACATTATGAAATAGATGTTTTTCTCCAAAACAGGTTGGCCACAATTATTGGCACCCTTGTATTAAATACTTTTTGCAATCTCCTTTTGACTAGATACCAGCTCTGAGTCTTCTCCTATAATGCCTGATGAGTTTGGAGAACACCTGACCAGAGATCAGAGACCATTCCTCCATACAGAACCTCTCCAGATCCTTCAGATTCCCAGATCCATGTTTGTGCTTCTTCTCTTCAGTTCAGCCCACTCATCAGGTCAGGGAACTGGGACGGTCATGGCAGAAACTTTTTGTGCTCCGCAACAAATTTTTGTGTTGATTTTGATGTTTGTTTTGGATCGTTGTCCTGATGGAAGATCCAACCACGGCCCATTATAAGATTTCTAGCAGAAGGCGTCAGGTTTAGATTTTTTATCTGTTGATATTTGATAGAATCCACAGTGCCATGTATCTGAATAAGAAGTCCAGGACCTCCAGCAGAAAAATATGCCCACAACATTAAAGATCCAATGGTATATTAAATTATAACCATGGGGGACTTCTTATCCTTGTGTTCACCAAACCCATCTAGTGTGTTTGCTGGCAAAAAGCTCTTTTTTTAGTCTCATCTGACCATAGAACCCTGTGCCGTCTGAAGATCCAGTCGTGTTTGACAATTAAATTAGCTGGAGTTTGTTTCTGAAGGAGCGAGGAGGATTTTTCTTGAAACCCTCCCAAACAACATGTGGGGATGTAGTTTTTTTTTCTTTTCTTTTTTTTGGCTTTCTGACCCCCAAGACTCAACTAATCTCTGCAATTCTCCATCTGTGATCCTTGAAGAGTCTTTGGCCACTCAAACTTTCATCCTCGCCGTGCATTAAGACAATATAGACACACATCCTCTTCCTGGCAGATTCATAACATCTTTAGTTGATTATAACTTCTTAATTATTGCCCTGATGGTCAAAATGGGGATTTTCAATTCTTTAGCTATTTTCTTACAGCCACTTTCTATTTTGTGATGTTCACTGTGTGAACAGTGAAGTGAACTGGCAGTGAAGTCTGTCTTCATTATGTAACTATATATATATATATATATTTAGTATATTATATATTATATATTACGCCTTTTATTATTCATAATATTATTTCTCTTATTTAACGCTTATTTTCTCTCTTCATACTGTAGATGCTTTCTATGCTTGGTTATGCAGTCCCTTTAGGGTTTATGGGATTAATCAAACAGAAATAGCTCTTTAAGGTAACGATTTCAGGTGACCTAAAAGAACGATACTTGTTTGGCTGCTTTGTACATTTCTTGCCATCACAAACACACTGTAAAGAGTTTGGAGGTCAATCTCAAAATGTTATGTAGACTTGCTGAACATTAGTTGGTTCAGTTGAAATATATGAAGTAGGGATGTTCATTTAACATTTTGTTTTATGACTGACTGTCACGGTTTGCGAATGCATTGCTTCCTTTTTGTCTCGTGCGTTTGTTATTTGTGTGTGTGTCGCGTGGATCTGTGGGTGTGGCCGGAGCAATCATGCTCATTCATCAATCTGCAATCATTATCGGCGCCAGCTGCGACTCATCATCACTTCCTTAAATACTCACAGTTTTCTCCTCTCCATTGTCAGATCGTTGTTTGATGTCTTGCTGTCTGGTGTTCCTGTTCCCGTTCTGTGATCGTGTGGTGTTCGTTCCTGGATTCCTGTTCGTTGTTCAGTTCGTTGTTCACGCCGGAGGTCACCATCACCATCACTTCACTCTGCACCAGCTCAGACTCACCTGTGTTTGACCATCGAGGTCCCTGCGCCACCCGCCAGTGTTTGTTGCCTTATATGTGTTTCATCTGTGTTTTCAATAAAGAGTTTATTGCACCTGCTATTGCTTCCTCGTTCTATCAGCATGACAGAACGATCTGACCCAGGCATGGAAGCAGCGGGCGGAGCTCAGATTTCCATGGAGACGTTCGTCAATCGCAGCATTCAACGCATGGACGCCCAGGAGGAGGGGCTTAACAACACTGGCCGTGCTGTTCAGGCTCTGGTGGCGCAGGTGTCCGAGCTCACCCAGCAAATCCAACAACTGCGAGCTCCCACTGCGCCGCCCACACCGGCCGTTCCTCCCACACCATCGGATCCTCTCTCCCAGTCGGAACCTCGTTTGCCTGTACCTGAGAGGTATGCCGGAGAACCCAGTTTCTGTCGAGCGTTCCTGACTGGATGCTCAATGCACTTTGCACTGCAACCGAGAACCTTCATCAATGAGCGATCCAAGGTCGCGTTTGTCCTTTCACTGCTGACTGGGAGAGCGGCACTTTGGGGAACGGCGGTGTGGGAAAACCAAGACCCATGCTGCGAGTCGTTCCAGGCACTCTCCGCCGCCATGAAGCGAGTCTTTGACCGTGCGGTCACCGGAAGAGAGGCGGCGAGGGTGCTCGCCGAACTTCGCCAGGGAGAGAGGTCAGTTTCGGACTATTCGATCGAATTCCGGACTCTCGCGGCAGAGTGCCAATGGAACGACGAGGCGCAGTGGGACATGTTCCTGCATGGGCTGGCTGACCGCGTCCAGAGGGAGATCTACGCCCTGGACCTGCCCACTACCTTGGATGGACTGATTGACTTAGCACTACGAGTTGATGCTAGACTGTCAAGAGTCGAGCGACGCGTCCTTTCCAGTCGAGCTCTTGGAGGAGCGGAGAGTCTGCGGTCCAGCGGCACGGACGCGGTAAGCCCTACCAACGATCCCGAGCCCATGCAGGTAGGGAGAGCTCGGCTTTCCCGGGAGGAGAAGGAGAGGCGGAGGTCCCAAGGCCTTTGCCTTTACTGCGGCGGAGCTGGACATTTTTCGAACACGTGTCCGGTAAAAGGGCCACGCCCGATAGTAACAGTGAGGCTACTATCGGGTGGGATCTCCGCCGAGAAGACCTCATCGACATCTACCCTCCTCCCGGTAAGACTGAGATGGTCAACACGCCAACACGACTGTCAAGCACTATTGGACTCCGGGGCGGAAGGTAATTTTATGGACTGCACTCTCGCACAGAACCTTCAGATTCCCCTTCAATCACTCCCACATGACATTTCAGTTCACGCACTCAATGGTCAAGAGCTTCCCATGATTTCACTATCTACTGGACCCATTACCCTCATCACATCTGGTAACCACTCAGAGACTCTGTCATTCTACATCATGGACTCACCTCTTGCACCCATAGTACTCGGACATCCTTGGCTTACTCAACACAACCCTAAAGTGGACTGGCTCCGGAGGTCCATTACGGAGTGGAGCACTAAATGTCATGAGTCCTGTCTTGTGTCTGCCTGTTCGTCTGTTCCTATGTCTGTGTTACAGGAGGAAGCAGTGGATTTGTCTAACGTGCCCGCGGAGTACCACGACCTGAAGGAGGTGTTCAGTAAGTCCTGAGCTGCTTCTCTGCCTCCGCATCGTCCCTACGACTGTGCCATAGATTTATTGCCAGGTAAATCTCCGCCTAAGGGCAAGTTATATTCGCTTTCTGCTCCAGAAAGGGAGGCCATGGAGAAATACATTTCTGATTCTCTAGCAACGAAGTTCATTCGCCCTTCCTCTTCTCCAGCGGGGGCGGGGTTCTTTTTTGTGGGGAAGAAGGACGGATCTCTGCGACCTTGTATTGATTACCGGGGGCTGAACAACATCACGGTAAAGAATACTTATCCTTTGCCGTTGATGTCTTCAGCTTTCGAGAGGTTGCAGGGAGCGTCACTCTTCACGAAATTGGACTTGCGTAATGCTTATCATTTGGTCCGCATCAGGGAGGGGGATGAATGGAAGACTGCTTTTAACACCCCCAGGGGTCACTTTGAATACTTGGTCATGCCCTTCGGGTTGTCCAACTCCCCAGCAGTCTTCCAGGCCCTCGTCAATGACGTGCTGCGAGATATGGTCGATCAGTTCATATATGTCTACCTGGATGACATATTGATTTTTTCTTCTTCTCTCCAGGAACATGTGCAGCACGTCCGACGAGTACTTCAGAGGTTGCTAGAGAATGGGCTTTTTGTTAAGGCGGAGAAATGCGAGTTCCACGCACAGTCGGTTCCATTTCTTGGGTACATAATTTCGTCTGAGGGAGTACGTATGGACCCTGAGAAGGTTAAGGCTGTGGTGGAGTGGCCAATCCCAGATTCCCGCAAGGCCCTGCAGAGGTTTCTGGGATTCGCCAACTTCTACCGACGTTTTATTCGTAACTTCAGCCAACTAGCCGCACCTCTGACTGCCTTGACCTCCCCCAGAACTACGTTCAGGTGGTCAGACGCGGCTGAAGCCGCGTTTGCCAAACTGAAGGACCGCTTTGTTTCGGTCCCAATTCTGATAGCCCCTGATTCCTCACGTCAGTTCGTGGTGGAGGTCGACGCGTCAGAGGTGGGGGTAGGTGCAGTGTTGTCCCAACGTTCTTCCACAGACGAGAAGATGCATCCCTGCGCGTTTTTATCCCATCGCTTGTCCCCAGCCGAACGTAACTATGACATTGGTAACAGAGAGTTGTTGGCAGTCAAGTTAGCGTTGGAAGAATGGCGTCACTGGTTAGAAGGGTCGGGGGTACCTTTTATCGTCTGGACCGATCACAAGAATTTGGAATATATCAGGTCTGCTAAAAGATTGAACTCCAGGCAGGCTCGGTGGGCACTTTTTTTCGGTCGTTTTGATTTTACTCTCTCGTACCGCCCGGGTTCCAAAAACATCAAACCCGATTCTTTATCGCGCATTTTTGATCGTTCCGAACGCCTGGTTACTCCCGAGTGCATTTTACCCGAGACCCTATTTGTCTCCACACTCACATGGGAGGTCGAATCGAAGGTCAAGAAGGCCTTAGAAGGGGTAACACCCCCGGTCGGTTGCCCACCGAACCGTTTATTTGTGCCGGAGGGATTACGGTCAGATGTTATTCAGTGGGGACATTGTTCCAACGTAGCCTGTCATCCAGGAGTGACCCGTACTAGTTTTCTGGTTAAGCAACGATTCTGGTGGCCACTTATGGCCCGGGACATTCACAGTTTTGTTTTGGCTTGCTCGGTCTTCCAGTCGACCCCCAGATGGGCTACTCAAACCGCTGCCTGTCCCTTCGAGACCCTGGTCCCATATCGCACTAGATTTTATTACCGCCCTCCCGCCCTCCCAGGGCAACACGGTAGTTTTAACCGTGGTGGACCGGTTCTCGAAGGCGACTCACTTTATTCCCTTGCCCAAACTGCCCTCAGCCAAGGAGACAGCGGTGACCGTCGTAGATCACGTCTTTCGTTTACATGGCCTCCCGATTGACGTGGTTTCCGACAGAGGACCCCAATTTGTGTCCAAATTTTGGAAAGAGTTTTGTAAATTACTGGGTGCGACTGTCAGTCTATCCTCAGGGTTTCATCCCCAGAGCAATGGTCAGACCGAGAGAGCCAACCAGGATCTGGAAAGAATGTTGCGGTGTTTGGTATCCAAGAATCCTTCTTCCTGGAGTCAGCAACTGTCTATGGTGGAGTACGCCCACAATACATTACCAGTGTCATCCACGGGCCTGTCTCCGTTTGAGTGTAGTGTAGGTTACCAGCACACGCCTTTGTCCAGAGGTGTCACCGCACCTGGACTAGAGCCCGTGAGACTCTATTCCAGGTGAGGTCGCGCACCAAGGCTAAAGCCGATCGCCACCGGTCGAAGCCTCCCGTATACGTCGTTGGTCAAAAAGTGTGGCTTTCTACTAAGAATATTCCTCTCCGTTCCGTCTCTAATAAGCTTGCATCCAAATTTATTGGCCCGTTCACTGTCACCAAGAGCATTAGTCCGGTGGCAGTCCGCCTCAACCTTCCTCCAGCGTACAGGAGAATTCACCCCGTTTTCCATGTATCCAAAATTAAGCCTGTGTTTCGATCAGCGATTAACCCGCCAGTTCCGGTTCCTCCCCCGCCGCGTCTCGTAGATGGGGAACCTACTTATTCGGTAAATCGTATTCTGGACTCTAGGCGGAGGGGACGCGGAGTCCAGTACTTGGTGGACTGGGAAGGTTACGGTTCGGAGGAGAGGAGTTGGGTACCTACGAGAGACATTCTGGATCACTCCCTTATCGATGATTACAATCGACAGGTAAGGGAGTCTGGGGACGCCAGGAGGCGTTCCTAGGAGGGGGGGTACTGTCACGGTTTGTGAATGCATTGCTTCCTTTTTGTCTCGTGCGTTTGTTATTTGTGTGTGTGTCGCGTGGATCTGTGGGTGTGGCCGGAGCAATCATGCTCATTCATCAATCTGCAATCATTATCGGCGCCAGCTACGACTCATCATCACTTCCTTAAATACTCACAGTTTTCTCCTCTCCATTGTCAGATCGTTGTTTGATGTCTTGCTGTCTGGTGTTCCTGTTCCCGTTCTGTGATCGTGTGGTGTTCGTTCCTGGATTCCTGTTCGTTGTTCTGTTCGTTGTTCACGCCGGAGGTCACCATCACCATCACTTCACTCTGCACCAGCTCAGACTCACCTGTGTTTGACCATCGAGGTCCCTGCGCCACCCGCCAGTGTTTGTTGCCTTATATGTGTTTCATCTGTGTTTTCAATAAAGAGTTTATTGCACCTGCTATTGCTTCCTCGTTCTATCAGCATGACACTGACAGCTGATGCTTGTTAACCAGTCATCATCAGTTAACTGACATGATTTGAAGGTTAGATTAGAATTAAATGGAATTAGAATAGATAATAGTCTGTAAACGATTCAAATACCTCAAAAAATTTAGATTTACATGTGCAAATAGCAGCATAAACAACAGAACAGAGGATTCACACACCGTCACATCAAGCACCCGCAGTGCTTCTGTGAACACAGTAAACCAGAATAAAACTGTATATATAACTATATATAATAAATAGACCAACTTAAATGAACAATTAACAAAATTAAATTTAAAATAGAAATAATACACGCTTTAGGGTCTGTTTACATGACATAATTTTCAACTTAAAACTGAAAACGTTTCGGCCGTTCATTTCAACGAAAATGCCATTTTGGGGGCCTGACAATGCAAGCTTTTGAAAACAAGTTTCAAAGTGCAAGGTTTTGAAAACGATGCCTTTACCATCTGCATGTAAACAACATAAACGGGAATTTGTAAAATTGGTATGTCATTCCAACCCGGTCACACTAAATGCTTCTCTATAGCACACATTGTGTTTATCGTGCAATTCATACGCGAAAATTAGTTTTTACGTGTATGTGATACGCATGGGTGGGTTTAGGGTAGGTTTGTTTGTAAACAATGTTATAGTTCTATTTAACAATATTTTACATTTTGCACGCAGTTGTGTAGTGTTAAATTCTCATTCATTTCTCTTTTATTATGCTTAGATGAGGTTAAATCTTGGCTTGCTCAAAACTTTTTGTCTTTAAATGAAGACAAAACTGAGGTGATAGTTTTCACCCCACTGATCATGTTAAGACCCCCAGCATCGATTTGAGGAGCTTATCTGCATTCAGATCTACACATGTGCAGAATATGGGGTGTGCTTTTAGATGGGCCTTTACAATTTGACAAACAAATATCTTCTGTAATTGGATCTAGTTTCTATCAACTCCGTCTTTTGTCTAAAATTAAACACTTCCTAACTGACAAAACACTAGAGATGGCTGTTCATGCTTTTATTACTTCCCATTTAGACTACAGCAACTCATTGTATTGCGGTATTTCCAAGTTACAAATCGCTCGCCTTCAACTGGTCCAAAATGCTGCAGCAAGATTTATTCACAAAAATCGTAAATATGATCACATGATGATGATGATACATTTTATTTATATTGTGCTTTTCTCCGACCCAAAGTGCTACAAAAACAATATATGGTACCTATATATATATATATATATATATATACTAACATAGCAAAAGTTAATGATAGTACATTTCAAATACCTAAAAATTGTCAATTAAGTGATTTTGTTCAAGTCAAAACCAACCAATCTTATGGGTTGTGGTCTCTCAGACATTGGCAGTAATAAAGAATAAAATAAAAACATTGTTTCCCTTTGGATTTAAATTACACTTGATACTGGGCATCTTTACATTTTTCCCCTGACTGACAGGGGATGCTTGTAACCCGATCATAATCCGTTATCCGACAAGATTAGAATGTTATATTCTAATATATTCTATATATCGACTTGCGTCGCGTCTGAACGCGTTGTTGTCTTTGGAGCTCCATCGATTTGATTTATAATTCTTGATTTTACTCTTTAAACTCACTTACAACGAACATTTTCTACTTTTCCTCACTGAGAAGCACTACTGCTCAAACCTCATAGTTACAACGCGGACTGTTGAGCAGACGCGTCTCAAGCCTATTAGTGATCCAACGCCGGATACTCTTAGAGGTTACGTCTGTGGATCACGGCTGAACGTGTCTTCTCCACACTCACTTATAAACATTTTTCGCCTATCGTGCGTCTACTCTACACCCGTACCACTAAAAAGACGGATTATATCTAAGACTTCAGTCATAATTAGTATTAATATTGATAGCATCACTAGTAGCGTCGTTGCACATATATTGGTAACAGTACTGTGAGGGTCGTTGGCCTGTTTTCTCACCTGAGACAAACACTGGCCTTTCAGGCCTTCCTGCATTGATATGTAAATTGTGTGTGGGGGGTGTAGTAGTTTATACTGTACGGTAATTATAGTATCAGTACTAGAGTAAATACGGTAAGGGGAGGGTGACTCTCGTCCGGAACTTATCTGTATCAGTGAAGTACTACGAAGTAAACAGCACTCACCTTGGCTCCGTCTCTGCGTGTGTTATTGTTCCACTGCAAATATTACAGTGGCGACGAGGTAATAGAGTTAATGAATCCACATGAGGAAGGATATCTGACGAGTGAAACTCAGTATAAAGGCAACATTCCGCCTGTTTTCGGGTTCGGAGGAAACCGAGACTGCTAGCTACTCAAACGGCTAGGACAGGGACAGCGCATGAAAGCGCATGAGCGCCCTCCTGTGGTGAGTGGATGTAACTAAAAACAAAAATGTGTCTTGCAAGACGAAGCAAGTTATAAATGAAAAGTGGAGATTAACAGAAGGAGCCATAGGAAGAAGTGTGCTGGAAGAGGGGAAATTGTAAAGAAATTAAATAAAGAAAACACCTGAAGAGATGGCATTGATAGGAAGAGTTCCAGAATTTGAAAGTAAGAAAGAAGATTTTGATTCATATTTAGAACGATTTGAAAGATGGCTGTCAGCAAATGAGATTGATGCTGGGAAGAAAGCAGATGTGTTTCTGAGTGTCTTGGGTCCCACTGAATATGGACTGTTGAAAAATTTGATTGCACCTCAGAAGGTTACAGAAGTGTCATATGACAATATCACAAGTGCCCTGTCACTGCATTTTAAGCCGAAGCCCATTTTGATTGCAGAACGATTCAGATTCTACAAAAGACAGCAAAAGCAAGATGAAACTGTGGCTGAATACATTCTTGTACTGAAGACATTAGCGAGCACTTGTGAGTTTGGACAATTTCTCAATGATGCCCTCAGAGATCAGTTTGTTTGCGGCCTCTCAGGGGAGGGATATCACAAGCGGCTATTATCTGAAAAAGATCTTACATTCAAAAAGGCCTGCGATATTGCACTTGCTCTGGAGCTGGCTTACAAAGACACTATGGAATTGAGAGAACATGCTGAAAAACCAAAAGGGGCAGTTCATAGAGTCTTTAACACTTCTGGTGACCGGCGGCATCACAAGAAGAGTAACAGTTCATTTTACAACCGGCAGGATGATGGAAGAGCTAAACAGCGCGTCTCTACAGAGAAAAAGCAGAAGTGCTATCGATGTGGCAAGGACAATCATCAATCAACTGAATGCTACTATCGCACCGAAACCTGCCATGGCTGTGGAAAAGTTGGACATCTAAAAAGAGTCTGCAAGAAAATAAAGCATAGGGACAAAGCTAAAATGGTGAACGCAACTGGAGTAACTGATGACTCTGATGATTGTAAAGATGATGTATTGGACTTGTTTACGGTGTACACCGCTCAAGGAACAAAAGATGGAATTTTTGTCAAAGTGGAAGTAGCTGGGAACCCTGTGAAAATGCAAGTTGATACAGGCGCATCTGTGTCCTTGATTCCAGAGTCCCTCTATCATGACCAACTGAAGGACTGTTCTCTGCAGCCAGTAGCCATTCATCTGTCTTCATACACAGGAGAAACCATTCCTGTGCTTGGGAAAATTCTAGTGCCAGTGAAGTATGAGGGATACGAGTGGAAGCTGCCACTTGTGGTGGTGAAAGGCAGTAAACCACCACTACTGGGAAGAAATTGGATGCAGAAGATAAAGCTGAACTGGGGTAAGATCTTCAGTCTTCAAGGCGGCGAGAAAAATGAACAGCTCACCCTGCAAGCAATGCTTGAAAAGCACAAAGATCTCTTCAAAGATGGATATGGGAAGATTAAAGACTTCAGAGCGAAGATTAGAGTGCAAAGTGAGGCCAAGCCCATCTTCCACAAACCACGACCAGTACCTTATGCGTTGAGGGAATCAGTGGAAAAAGAGCTGGAACGCTTACAGAAGAATGGCATCATAACACAAGTGGAAAGGAGTGAATGGGCGGCACCTGTTGTCGTGGTACCCAAGAAAGACAAGGCAGTGCGACTGTGCGGTGATTACAAAGTGACCGTGAATCGATGCATACTCCCGGAAGAATATCCACTTCCAAATGCTGAGGATTTGTTTGCTACTTTGGCAGGTGGGAGAGTTTTCAGTAAGCTAGACCTCTCTTTCGCTTATCAACAACTGCAATTAGATCCAGAGTCAGAGCAGTATCTTACAGTGAACACACACAAAGGCCTCTTCAGATTCCATCGCCTTGCCTATGGAGTTTCCACAGCTCCAGCAGTGTTTCAACACACAATGGATCAAATACTGAATGGGATGGAGAAGGTTGTGTGCTTTATGGATGACATTCTTGTGTCAGCACCTACAAAGGAAGAACACCTGGAAATTTTGGATCAAGTGATGGCAAGACTGGAAAAGTATGGTGTGAGAATCAAGCTTTCCAAATGTGCATTCTTGCAAGACTCAGTGGAGTACCTAGGGTACAGAATAGATGCACAGGGACTGCACCCAACCACAAGCAAGGTTGAGGCCATAGTAAACGCACCAGCTCCGCAAAATGTTACAGAGTTAAGATCATTTTTGGGGTTGCTTAATTACTATGGAAAATTTTTGGCAAATCTGTCCACATTGCTGCACCCACTTCACCAGCTGCTACAAGCTGAAGCACCATGGAAGTGGTCTCCACAATGTGAAGATGCATTTCAGGGCTGTAAACAACGTCTCTTGAATAGCAAATGCCTTGCACACTATGATCCAGAGAAGCCTCTCAGGCTTGCTTGTGACGCCAGTCCATATGGTGTCGGAGCTGTAATTTCTCATGTGTTTCCATCTGGTGAAGAGCAACCAATTGCTTTTGCATCAAGAACTCTCTCATCTAGTGAGAAGAATTATGCTCAAATTGAGAAGGAAGCATTGAGCATAATTTTCGGTGTCAAGAAGTTCCATAAGTACTTATACGGTAGAAAGTTTGAGTTGTTGACGGACCACAAACCACTTCTGACAATTCTAGGCCCCAAATGTGCAGTTCCAACTCTCGCTGCACTTCGCATGCAACGCTGGTCTTTAATCCTGTTGGCGTACGATTATGACATTCAGTACAGACGATCTAGTGACCACGCCAATGCGGATGCATTGTCACGTCTTCCTTGTGATCATGACACGGATGACACTACAGATGAAGGCGGAGTACTCTGTGTCTCACAGATTGATGAGCTGCCTGTGTCAGCAAAAGACATTGCAGAAGAGACAAGACATGACCCGGTCCTTTCCAAAGTTCTCGATCTGACATTGTCAGGTTGGCCGAAGTTTGTGCAAAATCCATATCTTAAACCATTCTATCTGAGAAAGGATCAGTTGTCTACAGACCAAGGATGTATTCTCTGGGGGTCGAGGGTGGTTATACCACCAAAGTTCAGACGGAGACTATTGTCTGATGTACATGATGGACATCCTGGAATAACACGAATGAAGGCATTAGCCCGAAGTTTCCTGTGGTGGCCAGGACTAGATCAGGAAGTAGAGAACTTTGTAGGTCAGTGTGCTGCATGTGAGATGACACTGAACAGGCCAGCAGTAGCACCCCTCCATCCTTGGTCATGGGCTACATCACCGTGGGAAAGAATACATGTTGATTTCGCTGAGATCAATAAGCAGCACTACTTGCTGGTAGTGGATGTCTATTCAAAGTGGCTAGAAGTTCTGCCTACACAGCAGACAACAGCTGAGAAGACTGCACATCTTCTCAGAAACCTATTTTCATCCTATGGCCTGCCAAAGGTGTTGGTGTCAGATAATGGCCCTCCATTTACATCAGTAGAGTTTGAGCAGTTCCTCAAGAATAATGGAGTCCGCCATGTTCTATCACCACCCTACCATCCTGCATCCAATGGAGCAGTGGAACGAGCTGTGCAGACATTCAAGAAAGCCTGGACTCGACTGGAAGCTCAGTCTGTGTCACCCCAGCAACGGCTTGCTCGGTTCCTGTACACATACAGAAACACTCCTCACACAGTCACTGAGCGCACCCCGGCTGAAATGTTTCTAAAGAGACTACCTCGCACTCGCCTGTCATTATTGAAGCCGGACATATCGGAAGTA
This sequence comes from Squalius cephalus, assembly GCF_949319135.1. NCBI lineage: Eukaryota > Metazoa > Chordata > Actinopteri > Cypriniformes > Leuciscidae > Squalius > Squalius cephalus. Next base: position 712,512 of record NC_137134.1, read on the forward strand.
GTGATTAAGCATCAGCTACAGCAGAAAAAGGCTCATGACAAGCGAGCAAAGCCACTCCGGACGTTTAAACGGGGAGAGAGGGTGTTAGTTCGGGATTTCAGACATCCAAAGAAGCTGTGGGTTTCAGGAACGATTCTGCAATGAAGAGGATCTCTGACCTATGAGGTACAAGTTGATCATCGTCAAGTCAAGGTGCATGTGGATCACCTGCGTGCATCTAAAGCTTCATATTCACCAAGCAGAAGGGATGACGATGATTTCTTGGAGTACTCAGGAGGCTGTGGGGATCCAGTAGAAAGCACAGAGCCAGAAAATGTTGCTGCTGGTCCATCTTCGGAAGTGCAACAAGAGCGGCGCTATCCAGTAAGGCAGCGGACAGCACCAACAAGATTAAATCTCTAAGTGTTCATTAGATATGAGTTATGAATACAGTATTCATGTTCTTAGTGCTTACTGTTAGGTTAATGAGTTTGTATATGTGGTATAATTTTAGCACTGCATATTTTGTTACAAAATAGTGATAACAGTACAGTTATTTCTTGTTATGGGTTCAAATCTAGGGGGAAGGAGTGTAGTAGTTTATACTGTACAGTAATTATAGTATCAGTACTAGAGTAAATACGGTAAGGGGAGGGTGACTCTCGTCCGGAACTTATCTGTATCAGTGAAGTACTACGAAGTAAACAGCACTCACCTTGGCTCCGTCTCTGCGTGTGTTATTGTTCCACTGCAAATATTACAGGGGGAAGTGCGACAACTCAAAACACACACACTAGAGTCTACATACACATGAAACATACCTATTTTAGAATATCAAGGATAATAATGAGTTATGGTTAAATCATTCAATCATGTATACCACAGTCTTAAATGATATCTTAAATGATATCAGGTTAAAAGACAATGATATCTTCTCCAAACCAACTTACAGCTTGACAGCAGTTCATTTCACATTCAAGATGCACTGAAACTTCATTCATGTCTCAGATCAACTCATTCTTCCAGAACACTAGAAAAGGTTTTACCCAAAAAACACACGTTAAATAAAAAAACACAAATAACAGGTAGCATTATAACATATTTCTGCTGTTTTCTGTTGTTCAGAATTCACAGCATTTTATGTCACATGTTCATTGTTTACAGTACAGTACACATCCCCCCCCCCCCTCCCAAGTTTCCCCTTTTTATAGATGGAGATAAAACTTAAATATTAATACCTGTATGTGTTCAGCTACATCTAATTGTTTTGATAGTATTTAATTTTTTAGATTCTGAATATATTTGAATACGTTATTACTGTAGAAGTGTTGCAAATGTCTGTGTCATTCAATGTTGTATTAATGCATTCAGTGACATCTTCCAAACTACAAATTTCACTTAGACACAACCACTGCCAAAACTCAGAGCCCATTTTTATACACTCTTTTATACGCTCAAAACTGTTAAACATAATTGAAAGATCTTATAAACATTGAGATCTTTCAATTTAAATGAATTCATTTCTTACTTAAACACAAAGACCAACAGAACTTGATTTACTATACAGGCTTATTTGCACATGCTTACTTATTTTTCCAAGACTGTGTTAGTCTTAGTCTTTCATTTTCATCACCATCTATAGAAAAGGAAATTATTTTGTACATTAATGTAAACATGAACCATGTAACATAAACTGCATTGAATTCTGAACAGCAGAAAATAGTGCATATTGCTGCCTGTTGTTTGTGTGTTTTTTGTTTTGTATATTTAATTTATGTTTGTTGGCTGAAACCTTCACTAGAGTTCTCTTACGAGAGGTCTCTCGTACTGCGTTTTTGCTAAAAACGCTATGGGGAAAACCTCTTTTCCACGAAATACTGAAGCCAAAAAATTATCCTTATAATTTTGCATTATTGTAAAACGCGTTGCAGCAGCACGCGGCCATAGGCGAGACGGCTCGCTCGCTCATTGGCTGCTCTGCGGCAACTGCATTAGCCTATCGAGCGGGGCCTGAGGTGACGTCAGGCCAATGAGGGCGCTTCGCGCCCTCCGTGCCACTTCCCGCCGAAAAGGGCGTGGCCTAGCCCTATAAAGGAAGCTCGAGAGGCTGATTCTCTGATTTTTCATCTCTTCAGCAAAGCTCACGCATCGTTGGATCACGAGAGAAGCCGCGCGCCGTCTGAGAAAGCACCTTCAGCGAGACGAGCCACCTCTGAAGCTGCTGGCCAACGCTGCCTTCCGTGCTGCCGTTCCCGCTGCGCTATCCGGCGCCTATATCCTTTTCTCTGTAATGTGTTTTGTGTATGTACTATGTGCCATTAAACACTAAAAGAGCCGGGCGTCTTTTTGAAGACGCCCCCCCTTTCCTAGAGGATCTCGCAGCTCTCGCGCTCGCTGATGGCGACTGCCCTCACTCTTGCCGTATGCCTATGGTGACTCTGAGGACTCACCTGGCATCCTTCTCCGAGGCTGCTCCTCCTGGATGCGGACGGTCGGGGTTAGTTTTTCTTTATGTTACAAGAAAAGCTACCCTGCCTCTGCGTCACGCGTCACTCACCGGCGAAAAGAGAAAAGAGTGTTCTTAGTCCCGCCGTCGGCCGGTCTGGCCTCTTTTCTCTCACATTTCTCAGTTCCCTGTTCGGCGAATGGAAATATCATTTGCAGCAAGCGCACACCTGCCAGCAAACACCGAAGCACTTTTGTCGCCCAGCGATCAGAGTGCGCTTCGCATCCAACCCTTAGCCTACCATGCAGATGCATGGGCAGCGCTTCCAGGGGTTTCGGAATGGGTGCTAGACATTATAAAGAAAGGCTACTCGCTACAGTTTTGTCGACGTCCTCGCCGCTTCACAGCGCGAGTCGAAACTACGGTGAATTCAGAAGTAGCACACCTACTTCGTGCCGAAATATCAAAACTGATGAGCAAAAGGGCTATAGAGCCTTTATCTCAAGCTCAAAGCGAAGGGGGGCTGTACAGCAGATACTTCCTGGTTCCCAAAGCAGACGGGGGTCTCAGACCCATACTGGATCTAAGACAGCTGAACAAAGCATTGGCGAAACACAGTTTCAAAATGCTCACGACCAGAAAAATCCTCGCGCAGATTCGCAGAGGAGACTGGTTTATGTCGATAGATCTGAAGGACGCGTATTTTCAAATACAAATAGCGTCACGTCACAGGCGATACTTGAGATTCGCCTTCGAGGGCCAGACATACCAGTACACAGTCCTGCCGTTCGGCTTGTCCCTAGCACCCCGTACATTTACGAGGTGCATGGAGGCAGCGCTCGCACCTCTCAGACTCCGAGGCATGCGAGTATTGAACTACTTGGACGATTGGCTGATTCTAGCTCAATCACACTCGGAGCTCATAGAGCACAGGACCATTTTACTTTTACTCGAGAATCTTGGTCTCAGATTCAATTGGGCGAAGAGCTCTCTGAACCCCAGTCAAACGATATCGTTTCTGGGCACAGTTCTGGACTCACAGTCTATGATAGCGCGGCTGTCATCAGAGCGCGTGCTAAACATTCAGCGCGCAGCGAGCTTTTTCCGCTGCAGCGCGACCGTCCCGCTCAGGAAATTTCAGAGGATGCTCGGTCTTATGGCCTCAGCATCATCAGTTCTTCAGCTGGGCCTGCTCCGCATGCGCCCTCTGCAGTTCTGGTTGAAAGCGCGAGTACCGCACAGAGCGTGGGCATCCGGTCAGCTGCGTCTCAAGGTCAATCAGAGCTGTGTTGCAGCTCTGAAACCTTGGAAAGCAAGCGACTGGTACCAGTCAGGTGTAAGCCTGGGGACTTCCTCGAGAGTGAAAGTGGTGTCGACAGATGCCTCCACCTCGGGATGGGGAGCGCTGCTCGAGGGCAGACCGTTCTTTGGCCAGTGGTCAGAACGAGAGAAGCTCCATCATATCAACTGCCTGGAAATGCTGGCAGTGGACAACGCGCTGACGCGTTTTCGTCCCCAAATAAAGGGCCACCACGTCTTAGTCCGATCGGACAACATGTCTGTGGTGTCCTACATAAATCGCCAGGGCGGTCTCAGATCCCAAAACCTATACAGGCTGGCAGAACGCCTCCTGTTATGGGCTCAGCGCAACCTGCACTCGCTGAGAGCAGTGCACGTGCCTGGGCTCTAGAACTTGGGACCAGACAGGCTGTCCAGGAACAACATTCCGACGAGCGAATGGTCTCTACACCCGCAAAACAGTCCAGCTGTTGTGGGAGAGATTTGGCAGAACGGAAGTGGACCTGTTCGCGTCTCACGAAAACGCTCACTGCCCCGCGTTCTTTGCGAGAGCGCGCTGTCCCAAACGTGGCCGCGCTGTCCGCTCTACGCTTTTCCCCCGTCTCTCTCCTGCCTCAGGTGATAGAACGGATCAGGGAAACAAAATGTTCAGTGCTGCTCGTAGCGCCGCTCTGGAAGAACCAACCATGGTTCCCAGTTCTGATACAGTTAGCAGACACTGCCCCATGGCCAGTGCCCTTGAGGAGGGACCTCCTCTTCCAGGTCAGGGGTTCGATTTGGCATCCTCACCCGGAATTGTGGTCCCTCCACGTGTGGGCGCTCAACGGGTACCCGCTGACCTCTCAGTGGGAGTGCTAAATACTATCACTAACGCCAGGGCTCCGTCTACTAGACGGCTCTACGCCTCGAAGTGGTCGGTATTCTCCAGCTGGTGCACAGCTCGGGGTTTTTCACCCTTCGATTGTGAAGTGACGGAGGTTCTCTCCTTCCTACAGGAGTTGTTGGATAAGGGCAGAGCCCCTTCCACGCTCAAAGTCTATGTGGCGGCTATCGCAGCGTTCTCTAAGACAACGCTCGGTCAGTGTCCTCCCAGACCTCCTTCAGTCCCTATGTGGGACCTCTCTACAGTTTTGGAAGCCATGAAAGGTGACCCTTTCGAGCCTATCCAAATGATTAGCCTCAAACATCTGTCTTTCAAACAGTGTTTTTGTTGGCTCTCGCTTCAGTGAAGCGCGTAGGTGACCTGCACGCGCTCTCGGTGAGCGCGGCATGCTTGGAGTTTGAATGACTCGAGAGTCATACTCAAACCTAGGCACGGTTACGTTCCAAAATCCCTCAACACACCGTTTCAGGCTCAGGTCATTCCCTGTCTGCCCTGCCGGTGTCGGGCGAGGAAGGGGACGCAAGCTTTCTTTGTCCAGTAAGGGCTCTAAGAGCTTATGTGTCTCGCTCGTCTGTTTTTAGGCAGACTGAGCAGCTATTTGTCTCGTTCAGTGGACGTTCCAAGGGACTGGCTGTTTCGAAACAAAGCCTATCCAGATGGATAGTTGACGCCATAGCGCTGGCGTACACTGCCAAGAGCTTACAGTGCACGTTGGGTGTCAAAGCGCACTCCACGAGAGGCGTCGCCGGGATTTCCTTACAAGACATATGTATGGCAGCAGGCTGGCCTCGCCGTCTACATTTATAAGGTTTTATAACCTTAAGGTTCCCGCCTTGCAGGCTAAGCTGTTGTCGGTTTAGACGAATCAGTTCTGTCTGATTAGGACGCTGAGATCGTGAGCGCTGCGCGCTGCCGACCGTTATACTATGGGCAGTATTGCGTAAGACCCGCATTTTTCCACATTAGTTCAGGCTCCCCGCCTTGTCTATGTGATGTCACGTTGTTGCGTCTGCGGACGCTGTTATATATGGACTGAGGGATTCCCCTCCTGTTCCAGGACTCTCTGTGAGTCCCTCTGGTGATTGTGCACTGTAAATCCTGGGCTTCGCTTCCAGGTTTATTGGTGTTTGATCCCAGCACGCATGGCGTTTTACAATGGGTCCCCATAGCGTCTTAGCTAAGACGCAGTACGAGAGACCTCTCGTAAGAGAACGTACTCGGTTACTAACGTAACCTCGGTTCTCTCTAGAAGAGGGAACGAGTACTGCGTTCCCTGCCGTGCATGCGATTCACTCTGGTTCGCTTCGGCGATGAAAAATCAGAGAATCAGCCTCTCGAGCTTCCTTTATAGGGCTAGGCCACGCCCGTTTCGGCGGGAAGTGGCACGGAGGGCGCAAAGCGCCCTCATTGGCCTGACGTCACCTCAGGCCCCGCTCGATAGGCTAATGCAGTTGCCGCAGAGCAGCCAATGAGTGAGCGAGCCGTCTCGCCTATGGCCGCGTGCTGCTGCAACGCGTTTTACAATAATGCAAAATTATAAGGATAATTTTTGGGCTTCAGTATTTCGTGGAAAAGAGGTTTTCCCCATAGTGTTTTTAGCAAAAACGCAGTACTCGTTCCCTCTTCTAGAGAGAACCGAGGTTACATTAGTAACCGAGTACGTTCTGAAAGAATGACTTAATTTGAGACATGAATGATGTGTTTTGGTAGTTTTAATGCTTTTGAATGTTAAATTAACTGCAGTGAAGCTGAAAGTTGGTTAAGACAATGGAGTGAAGAGCTTTGAAAGAAGTGATAAGTATTGAGGAATACATTCTATTTTAATTTAATTAGAATATAACATTCTAATCTTGTCGGATAACAGATTATGATCGGGTTACAAGCATCCCCTGTCAGTCAGGGGAAAAATTTAAAGATGCCCAGTATCAAGTGTAATTTAAATCCAAAGGGAAACAATGTTTTTATTTTATTTTTTATTACTGCCAATGTCTGAGAGACCACAACCCATAAGATTGGTTGGTTTTGACTTGAACAAAATCACTTAATTGACAATTTTTAGGTATTTGAAATGTACTATCATTAACTTTTGCTATGTTAGTATATATATATATATATATATATATATATATATATATATATATATATATAGGTACCATATATTGCTTTGGGTCAGAGAAAAGCACAATATAAATAAAATGTATCATCATCATCATGTGATCATATTTACGATTTTTGTGAATAAATCTTGCTGCAGCATTTTGGACCAGTTGAAGGCGAGCGATTTGTAACTTGGAAATACCGCAACACAATGAGTTGCTGTAGTCTAAATGGGAAGTAATAAAAGCATGAACAGCCATCTCTAGTGTTTTGTCAGTTAGGAAGTGTTTAATTTTAGACAAAAGACGGAGTTGATAGAAACTAGATCCAATTACAGAAGATATTTGTTTGTCAAATTGTAAAGGCCCATCTAAAAGCACACCCCATATTCTGCACATGTGTAGATCTGAATGCAGATAAGCTCCTCAAATCGATGCTGGGGGTCTTAACATGATCAGTGGGGTGAAAACTATCACCTCAGTTTTGTCTTTATTTAAAGACAAAAAGTTTTGAGCAAGCCAAGATTTAACCTCATCTAAGCATAATAAAAGAGAAATTAATGAGAATTTAACAGTTAAAAAGATAATGCAAGTCATTTTCAAACTAAAGTAATACACTACACAACTGCGTGCAAAATGTAAAATATTGTTAAATAGAACTATAACATTGTTTACAAACAAACCTACCCTAAACCCACCCATGCGTATCACATACACATAAAAACTAATTTTCGCGTATGAATTGCACGATAAACACAATGTGTGCTATAGAGAAGCATTTAGTGTGACCGGGTTGGAATGACATACCAATTTTACAAATTCCCGTTTATGTTGTTTACATGCAGATGGTAAAGGCATCGTTTTCAAAACCTTGCACTTTGAAACTCGTTTTCAAAAGCTTGCATTGTCAGGCCCCCAAAATGGCATTTTCGTTGAAATGAACGGCCGAAACGTTTTCAGTTTTAAGTTGAAAATGATGTCGTTTAAACAGACCCTAAAGCGTGTATTATTTCTATTTTAAATTTAATTTTGTTAATTGTTCATTTAAGTTGGCCTATTTATTATACAGTTATATATACAGTTTTATTCTGGTTTACTGTGTTCACAGAAGCACTGCGGGTGCTTGATGTGACGGTGTGTGAATCCTCATGTTCTGTTGTTTATGCTGCTATTTGCACATGTAAATCTACATTTTTGAGGTATTTGAATGGGTCACAGACTATTATCTATTCTAATTCCATTTAATTCTAATCTAACCTTCAAATCATGTCAGTTAACTGATCTGACTGGTTAACAAGCATCAGCTGTCAGTCATAAAACAAAATGTTAAATGAACATCCCTACTTCATATATTTCAACTGAACCAACTAATGTTCAGCAAGTCTACATAACATTTTGAGATTGACCTCCAAACTCTTTACAGTGTGTTTGTGATGGCAAGAAATGTACAAAGCAGCCAAACAAGTATCGTTCTTTACCATCCAACTGGGGACGCGATATATATATATATATATATATATAATGAATACAGACTTCACTGCCAGTTCACTTCACTGTTCACACACACACACAGCTCCATTGCAGCCTATGAGAGTCCCCACTTGTATAGGTAGAGATCGTTCAGAAAGTCCCCACTTGGCCAGTGTAGAGCGACATTCACTGCATGAAAAGAGGTGTATCCGGACCAGTATACTCCTGTATACACTGCTGAAATTCGGAAGAATCCAGGAGTATACTGGCCGGATAGCTCAAATTCCATGGGTCTGTATATATCCGTATACATCCGAAATGATACCAAATCGGATGTATGTTGTGGACGTATACTTCCGTGCTACAGCCATTTGTTGCCATGGCAAGTAATCCCTTAAAGGTTTTTTCAAGAGAACATTTTCACACCTTTGTGCACCTTTTGGCCTCCCCCCCTATTGGTCATTTTCTTTTAAAACCACTCCCATTACCCAGACCACTATTGGAGGACAGGACACATTGAAAACCCAGGAAAGTGATTTGATTGGTTACTTTTAGAACATAGCCCCACCCAGTGATTTGATTGGTTATAGGCCAGCTGTGCAGATATTGCTCAGTATACACTAAACCCCCCTTACCCCAATTTTAATACATTCAAATATAATTTTAAAAACACACAAAGAACAATGAGAAAGTCTGACATTTTTATTAAGGTAAATAAAACATTACAAAGAGCATTATAAACAAGCATTAAAAAGGAATGGGGGAACAAAAATATTTAAGGGGATGAAAATGTAAAGGAACAAAAACAAATATAACATGAACATTCCAAAGAACATTATAAACATACATTAAAATGAATGTGGAAAAAGAAATGTGAACAAAGGTGTAAAGGAAAAAAATACAAAACGTGGAGATAAGCAACATGCGCATCAAAAAGGAACAAATATACAAAGTATACAATATAAAACGAGATCAATAAATAAATATAGAAATTAAAGTGTATATAAAATATATGTAAATATTCATTTTTTCAAACTGCCATGATGCACTGGTGGTGAGACGTAGCGTGGGTCAGCCTCTAGTCTGGTTTGTAGTACCTGGCAGAGAGCAGATAACTCTGTGGTTCTGTGTGGTGGAGACCTCACCATCCACACTGGCCTTCCATCAACAATAGCATCTTCATCAGACATCAGATCTATTGTTGCAGTCTTCCACAGTTCCCTTTCTGTGTTGGTTTGTACAACACTGGACCTGGTCTCCAGCATCTGCAAAACATAACAGTAATTTAACCACTAAAACACAGAGGAGAGGACAGTTACATTCTGAAAAAAAAACAAACAAAAAAAATGCTTAACCAGTTTCTTAACTTACCCGTCTCTTTCGTTGATGGTTCTTTGCAGTGTTCTTCATAGTGTTTCTTTTCTGGGCCTTTTCAGGCTGAGCCAAAGAATACTTCCTCCGCAAAGTCTCAAAATACATCTTGCAACCTGTTGAATAAATCATAAATAAATGTAATGCCAATAAAACTAAGTAAAACAGAGGACAATAAAATGATTACAACATCTTTAAGATTACCTTTTGCACATTCAGGGTCAATGTCTGTAAAAGTTGTCCTTAATTCTTCGAAGAGATAAGTGGTCTCAGCCAGGTTATGTGATGAATTTATTCTGGGGGAAAAAGTTGCAGGCATCATTAATGAAATTCAGTTTTGGTATTTCAAATCCATATAGTAGTAGATTAAACTAACATTTACAGTATACAATACGCAGTCTTACCCGGCTTGTGGATCGTATTTGTGTGGGTTGTTCTCTGAATTATGGAGGCACCTTACAGATTCCTGTAAAGTTTGAAATTAAAAAGCGTTTAAATGGATTCACAATCTGCAAGAACCACAAAACTGAATTTTCAGTTTGAATAAGTTGGCCATCACAGTAAACATAAGAGACAAAACATATCAGTTCATAAATCTTTAAGACGTCACGCAGCGCCTCTGATATCTTACCGGTTCGTGCCGCCTTCTGCCTATACAAGGCCACCAGTGCAGGTGTATGTTGGTCAAGCACAGCATAGAACTGGTTCTGTATGTTGACGTTTGTGATGCGTTGGAACTCAGCACAAAGCTACAAAACCAAAAACAAACAAAAATAATTATATAAAAAAACTAATACTCGATTTGAAACAGAAAACACATTTGTGATGCAACATGTTCAGTTAAAATACATTGTTGAGCAACATGGTCACATGCAAAGTGATAGTTGAATTTGTGACCCCGCCTGTGAAACCCCGGCTAAAGTCGCAGAATCGAATTATGAGTTAACGAGCGTCAAAGTAGTCATAGCCATAAAAATGACAAAAATAGTCCATGTGTGTTTATTGCTGTAAATGATAGATTATACCATTGGTTTTGAGATGCAATACTTACATTTTCATTTATAACATGATAAATACTGAAATTAATGATTTTATTGACACTACGACACTAAAAAAACTGGACGTGGGCTTCCTAAACATTGATTTCAGTCGTCTCTGCGTTTATTTCGCGCAACAACACTGCTGATTCGTATATCAATCGGTTCAGGAACTTCTTTTCTGTGTATTTTCTATTAGAAAGAGTAAAAACAGACTTTAAAATCAATCCGCGAGCGCCGGTAGCAGGTCAACACAATGCAAAAAAAGAGAGAGATGTCAGCCGCGTTTAGATGTCTGTGGTGATTTTTTCTTGTCATAGCCAATATTTTAAGAACTGCTTATTTGTTTTGTAGCTTAGTATTCTGCCAATAATATTAAACTTATTTTAAGGACATTTTTGGCCTGCTACGTGTTATTTGCTGGATGATGGTAACGTAATGCGTTGTTTTGACATCTGCCGGCGACACCGAAGTATGAGCAGGAACGGAAAATAGCTGCTTGCTTAAACAGCTTGCTTGATATTAATCTCGGTGGAATTGAACCCAAATTATGATTTAACCGGTTTTATTGCGGATTATTTTCTGGAGGATGATTGTGATGATGAACAGGACACTTCTTTGACGAAACTGACGAGGAATTTGACGGTAAGTTTTTGTTATTATTGTTTTATGCTAAATATGTAAATGTATACTGTCAGTGTCCAGCCAATGTAATGCTAACACATATCTGTGATGCAAAAATAGTGGATTTAAATGTTTATTACATTTGTTGATTGGGATTTAGTCAGTTTAAATGAATTACGTTTATGGCATGATGTTTATTTGTTTCATTACACTCTGAATTGAAGTCTGCTAACCACCTATAGGCTGTTTCTTGTTCCTATGCCCTCCCCTCAATTAATCAGATCCAGTCTGACTAAACTGAAAAAATATTTTCTGATATTTTCATATAAAATGCTTCAGTATCCATTTTAAATGTGAAATTAAACCCATTTCCCATTCTTGCATGTTACACAATCATGTTTTTAGGTATCTTGCTTTGAATTGAAAAAAAATGATCTTTGCTTTTTCAGGCAGTGACCAACATGATGAGGAGGACAAGCCAGTTTTGGTGATTGAACCCCAAGCTATTTGTCTGGCGAACATGAAGAGGGAACACCAGCAAGAAGAATTTGCTTTGAATGCTGGAAGTCCAGATGTGAAACTGAAAATCAGTTTCTCTTGCAACTGCAAGTATTTCAATGGGGAAAAGTGTTCTTTATTTTTCAAGGAGGGAGAGTTGCTGTCACTCAGGATTTTATTTTGCATCTAGACAATTTTAGAATGTGTACAAAGTTTGAGACTGACCTGTTAAAGGGATAGTTCACCCAAAAATTATTTACTCATACTCATACTCACCCTCATGTTACCCTATCCAATCCTGTATAAGTTTCTTGCTTCTGTTAATAATAAGATATTTTAAAGAATGTTGGTAACCAGACAGTTGGCGGCACCTATGGAAGTCAATGGGGTCCGTCAACTGTCTGGTTACAAACATTCTTTAAAATATCTTATTTTTTTCTCAGCAGAAGAAAGAAACTCATACAGGTTTGGAACAACATCAGGGTGAGTAAATTATGACAGAATTGTAGTTTTTGGGTGAACTATCCCTTGAAATTTTATTTGTTTATTTATTTTTTACTCCAGATTTACTCAATGTTACACCGTGGGCCAGTAAGAGAATGATAATTTCAGAGAATGAGAAATGGTATGTTATTTAATTGATATATTATTGACATTTCACTGATATTTCATTTTACTAATAAAGTTATACAAATCATTCCACTGAATTGACATGGTAATTGTTGCTACGATAAAGCTCTTGTGGTACCCCCATTCGTTTTCAATGTTTTTATGCTTTTAGCTTTTTGGACATGCACATCATAATAAATAGATCTGTTTTACAAAACTTTAAGAATTTTTCCACTGATGTGTCATATATCACTAAAAAGGGGAGAATCTCAGCTTTAATGTGTTATAAGTCACATATGCAGGATAACTATTGTAGCAACTGAGACAAATCAGACACAATTATTTGCCATATGCACACACCAATCTTTAAAACTTCCATCCGAGAGCAGGGTCCCAACCCCCAGGCGGGGTGAAAGGGGCCTGGTTGCCATGGCCGCGATCAGATAGGATGTTTTATGACTCTCAGGAATGCTAACAAGTAACTAACTCTGCCACAGATATCAGAACAAACTCTCCTGCATTCATTTATTGATGAACTGACTGACATGAAATGAACAGGCATTCCAGAACATTTTGAGAATGATTTACTGTTGTGTGTTTTGTCTTTTAATAATTCTGTTGATACTATGATCTCTTTGATACTATGTAGTTATTACAAGACCAACTGTCTATGTAACCATGTTTGGTCTCGATAAATTGGTGCTTTGAAGATCGAAATGATTGTGTACATGATATGCCAATAGCTGTGGAACACATTAGAATTACTAAGAATCTTCCTTAGTAGTGTCATTAAACACCAATCCAGCATGCCAGTCCGAGTGAGCACGCTTAAGACAAAGGCTTGTAAATCCTGGTGACAGAAGAAACTCCCGCCAGACAGTCCACCCTTCTCATTGGTACAGCAAACCCAGAGAGGGGTGGCCATTCTCAGGCTTTATTAGAGACTGACCACAGTGACCGTTCTCTCTTCTCAACGCTTCTCATCCGACAACAAGGCAGCTTCTGCTGTTACTGGGGGAGGGGCTGGACCCCTTCCCCCCCACTTGGGCCCAGCTCCCTGGGCCCAAACAGGCCTGAGCAATGCCTGCCATGCTTTCATACTCCAAAAAGGGAGTCAGACTTTTCTTCAATCTAGAAAACAACTGCAACTTTACCATCACTGACTCAACGATCCACTCCTGGTCTTCAAGCCAGGACAGCAGGCTTCGACTCACAACAGCCATGTGCTCGAAGCCACCATGTTTTTCTTCAAGGCCATAGACCCAATCAACGAATCCAATCCAATCCAAGAAGTTTCCACGATTGCAACTGCCATGCAAGTATTCTTTGATGAGATTGCTATGAAATAAGCTGATGGTTCTTCTTCTCATACTGAGATCTTATTCCATAGTTCTATTTCCTGTTCCACACCACTCACCCCTTTACCTATGCATGTATGTATGGATGTATGAATGTATTTATGTTTGTTTAGTGTTAGTTATGTTTGTGATTTAGTTAATAAAATTTGTGCACGATTATGAATTTGGTTTCTGATCCTCTGTTTGCATACAAAGTCCCTTTTACGATTTTGATCTTGCTACATGCTAATTGCTGTACACATAAGGAATAATTATTTTTCAGCGACCATGAACAATACATTTTCCTTAGAATAAATGAATAATCAAAGAGTTCTTTGGAACTGATTAATTGATTGTAATATTACTTTGGCTTACCTCAAAGTTAATCTGATTAACTGACCCAAATATTAATAATTAATCATAATTGGTAATTATGGATTATTATTAATATTTCCCCTTAGAGCTAATGTCCTTACATATGGTGGAGAATCTTGGGAATTGTATTAAACATTGTATGCAAGCAGACATTAATCAATCATATGTTGTCCCATAAGTTTTTATTAACATCTCATACATGCACGCACAAGTTTCTGATAAAATCAGCAAAACTATTGCTTGAATATGCCTTCCTACGAATGGCAGAAAGTTTCTCAATGCTACTATGCATGTTTAAATCGTACAATAAGAAACTTCTGATTTTAGCGAAGAAATCCTAACTTCAGATATAAAGCGTGCGTACGCCTTCTCTGACGAAGAAATCTCAGATTAGCCACGCGTATAAATGGTTCCTGATATTAGCGAAGCAACCCTAATTTCAGTTCTAAAGTGATCGTAAGCCTTCTCTGACGAAGAAATCTCAGATTAGCCGCACGTATAGATGGTACCAGAACAAATTAGTCTGAGATGGGCGAAGAAATCCCCATTTTCAGCAATTTTTAAGGTGTTTGAGCGATGTTCCTCCTCACCGATTTAAGGCCTTATTATTATTCGTCACGTCATTGTATTCATAGTAAACTGCTAAACCGCACATATGAAACAATCGCGTCGATTTAGTGGTATAAATTCTAGCCTAGCTAACTAGGAATTTGCCATTGTCTGTGAAAGAACGGTGCTGTTTGATTTGTGAAAGAATCACTTACATGCAACGTCATGTGTCTAAACTAGACAATCTCTGACTCAGTGCAAACCTTCAGCACAATGCGAACGCTGCTCCGTTCGACTTGTGTTGCTGGTTGGCAGTGTGTCTGAAGTGCGAGCAGGCACTTCTGTTTACGTGAAGAACAGCACCAATCTCACAGACCCCTTGTGTAAACAAGTGAATGCGTGTAGCCAAAGCCAGCTCGCTAGCAACCCTACGCGCATACAAGCCCCTTTACCTCGAGTGATAGCTTTTAGCACTGACTAAAACTTAGACACGTGCGAGCGTAAAGTGTAACCTTTAAACCAAAGACTACAGACTTTGGACCGTGGCCCTTGAAACAAAGGGGTAGTGTTTTGAACACAAGAGTCAAAGCTTCTCGAGGCTTTGAATCAAAGGAGTCAATTGCATCACAAATGATTCTTTGTTTTGAAGCGCCCTCTTTGGCGACCCCTGCTGGTCAGAACTGTGTAAGTGTAGAGAACTCAGCGTAATGAAACACCTTTAACAAACCAATCGCAAAGGTTTGATCAAAGGTGTAAGCATGTTATAGCAACGCACAAACTATCTAATACTATGAGGTGTCTTTCAAGGCACAATAATTTAATAAACTGTAGGGCTCGTTTATGAAAGAGACTATTAAATTCGCCTCTTCCTTTTATCAAATGTGTCATTAAATGTGTACGAATCTATAAAGTGATACAAGATCACATAGAAATCAAATACACATTGTTTCACGAACCGTTGAAATTTAGAATAATTTCTAAATATCTATGACGCGCAACAAAGCCCGTTTCCTGAAATCCCGTGACTTTAACAGTCTGATACATGCTCAGAATCACTGATTTGAGACAAATGATTCACACCGGTTTCCGAGCTTCACGAAGCACGTATCATAGGCGGTTTAAACTACTCCGCCCTCTCTCTATTTCTGTCTCTCTCTCTCTCTCTCTCTCTCTCTCTCTCGACCCCCCCTTTTTGGTTTCACTTTAGTTGAAACCCAGATACCTTGGTTTTATTTGTGTTTCATTTATTTCGACTTAAGTCTACCCCTATTTTATTTTGTGTATTTACACCTGATGAGCCTGAATATTCCTATTCAGTTAAGTTGAATTTAATTAAATTTGAGATTTAATTAAATCAATTTGCTTATTCAATTTCCCTTTTAGTTACCAGGGTTATGAGGACAATCCCTGTTTACTTTTGATTTTGATTTTATTCAATTTATTTACTTACTTTATTTTAGCCTGAATTTCCATATTCAGCTAAATAAAGTTTAACTAAATTTGAGATTTAACTAAATCAATTGTTTCCCTTTCCTTTGGTTTTGAGCTATAAGGACATTCTACCTTTACTTATACCTTATCTTAGGTACTTCCTATCAACATCTTCCCTCTCTCTATAGGATTACAGTAATTATAGCAACTGTTGTTTCTGTAACGACCCAGGTCATTAGAATCCTAACCCCTGTCTGTGCTTTAACCCTCCTTACTCCTTAGCACCAAGTTAAGTACATGAAGTACGGTTAACGTAAACGCACAGTAGGCAAAAGACAGAACGGGAGACACTTCCCGCTGTTTCTTCTTCTTTTGACCTTTTTGTCTGATGTTTGATGTGTCCCTGCTAGCTTCGTCTTACAGCAGCTTAACCCATACGTGACACCTGTTTACCTATGTCTCCTAGCTAAACTTAAATAGGTAGAACACACCTTCCCTTCCCTTTCAGATTTCTATTGTTTCTATTTTGTTTTTCTCTATTTGCTACTCTCGTAGTAAAACGTGAAAAGAACCATCAGTTTTGAGTAATAGTTTTAGGACATGTAAGAGGCCAGTCATCAGTCGATGCTGCTTAAAGCACATCAACTTGAATACTCAAAACCCTTTTGTTGTGTGCTCACCAACACTAAATTTAATGGCCCACAGAGCCACCTCTGTAGAAACTTGCACTGGCCTTTGTCACTTCTCTCTTGTGTTCCCACAAAGTATGCCAGTAGGCCTCAGACATCCAGCCCTGCCACCCACCAGAACCACCTGGAAACCGGCAGAGCCACATCCTCGACATCCTCCAGCCTGAAGCAGACAATGACCTGCCGAGGCAGAGAAGGGAACCGTTAGACGACAACGAAAGCGGACGTCTGACACCCAGCCTGAGTCACCAAGAGCTGACCAGCATCATCTTCTCCTTAGCCACGCTCCCTCAGGCCTTAAACAGGAGGTAAATGAACTTAAAAAACTGGTTGAGCTCAAAGAGAGACACTAAAGCCATCAGTGTCCAGTCAGAGCTGAAGTCCAAACACTGACTCAACAATGCTGCAACATTATAGACAAACAGAATGTGACCCTGAACAGAACTGAAACAGTCCAACCACCTGCAAATGGACTTCACATAAACTTCTAAAGTTTGCTAAAGCTAAACTTCACATCAGCCGCATAAGCTCCCCCAGCCCTGTACAAAGGGGGGGAGGAGTCAAACCCTTGGCTCGACAGTCACCCGCCAGTGTCCTGAGAGGCTCTGCAGGCGCAGAGGAAAAGGTTTAATTCAGACAAACCCTGAAACGACACATGAAGCGATGCTCCAAGAACCTTTTTCTCCAAAACCAGTTAGTCACCATTCCTGGCAGCTCCATGCAATGCCCACTCAACAATGTGTGACCTGACGCAGAATGCCTTTAACACATGAGGCCTCATCAGAAAGGGTTCATAAACCCCACTGACTTTGAACTGCAAAGATCAGAAGACACACAGCCCGACCATAATGCAAACCGCTGCTACAAAGTTCATAGTCAGCATAGGACATAGGACTTTTAAAGTAGATGAAAATGTGTGCTCAAAAGAAGCAGGAAGCGGCATTAGTAAAATTAGAATTTTACTGACTTAAAGAAAATCTTGAATGCATACGTAAGCCCAACGCGCCAACAGACTATGCACTGCTTTCGAACCATACAGACATTTGATCATTGCAATCCAAATAGGATACAACCTGCGATACGCACTTTGATCACTAGTTACTGGCTTGTTTAAGTGCAGATAAAACGATAGCTGTAATCGACATCTCTACTAAGAATAAAAAGTCATAGATTTTTAACTAGTATCGGCAATTTCAGCATTAAAGCTTAAGTCTGTTTGACAAAGGAAGCTCAACTCAGCGGCATGCTGTGCCGGTATTTATTATTCTGCCTTGACTGGAGAAATCCAAAGTGCAGCATTGTTTAATCTGTTCGGACGAAGAAATCTCAGTACAGTGTTATATACACGTAGACTTGGGTGATGTCCCCTCCTTTCTACAATGTAAAGGCCTTACAAATTATTGTTAGATTGATGTAATTCATCTAGATTTTGGGCTGCATCTACAAGCAGAGCTACTTAGTGATCAAGATTGTTTCACTCGCTGAAAGTCAATATTTATGCATGAGATGGACGTAACCTTGTATGCTTAGACAAGCTTTAACTTACAGCAAATCCATTTCCTCACTTTTAAACAATTAGAAGAAGTTGTTTAAAGTAAAGAGAAGCATTACATGAGTAAAAGTTTCAAATGCCAAACCACATTTGCATTTTACTGAATGTAACATCAAGTTTTGGAAAGACTCAAAGTATAGGCGCCACATTTTAACTTGTTTAAACATGTATGACTCATTTCAAATGTACAGACATTCGTCATAGACTGTTGAATTGCTCTGACATGGTTCCCTTGACAACGACTTGTCACAGGAAGTGCAAACGCATAACGTCATATTGTAAACAAATCAGCCTAGAGAGCTAAGCCAACCTAACCTAGCGTCCGTTCAGCTTAGACCAAGCTAAATAATAACTGCTACAGTTAGCGGTTAGCATCATTTACTTGAAGCCTTTTTCTACAGCTTGTGCTGTGCACAGTGCAAAGTTTAGCCACTCGTGCCATTGATTATTCCCAATTTCAGATGATTCCTGCTGTTTTTATCACTTATTTAAGTCCTTTTTATTTATTATTTTACTTTGATAATAGCCGTCAGCTATTCACTTGTCTATTCTTTCATTTATTTGATTTATTTACATTTCCCCTCTTGTTCTAATGTGGTTCCAGTCCCCATAGGGCCCAGAAAGGAACCAGAGACACCTTTATTTGTGATTTTGTTTATTTTCAACAAGTGCACTCATTTTTATGACCCTGCAAAACAAGTAATCTCAACGATTACTAGGGCATAACTATAGTCCTGAGGATTGATAATAAGCATAATCTGAATAGGAAAACTGTCCTTTTCCTACTATCATTCACTTCGCCAAGCCCGTTGTGAACAACCAGTTAAGTCCAGAGAAATAATTTAGCCATAAGAACCATCTTAAGTCATTTATTTCCTCTTGGCTTATGCCCTTTTCAAAAAAAAGGTCTACTAACACTAACACCCACAGCTAAGATGATAAGGATACAAGACACACTTGACAAGCTACACATAAACACCTAGCTTTATGCTACATACCTAGCTAACCTATCAAACCTTAGCTCTGAACTCTTTAGGGTCATGCATTAGCCTCTCACCCCTAGGGTGTCAAAAATGTCGCAGATCCTCTGTTCAATCTGACCCTAACCAGACAGGAGACCGAAAGAACTGACAAGCCCTCACAAGGAACACTGTTCCACCAAGGCTGCTGACATCCTACAGCACCAGAGCCAAACGTTACTGAACCTTGAGAGAAGAGGACCAACGACCCATGACCCAAGCCAGAGTTATAGCCTCACCAGGCTGATCAAGAGTATCATCTCCTTACCCCACCTTTTGGGTGGGAAACAGAAGGTACACAACCTTCTATAAAGATCACAGCGTCCCACAAGGAGCGGACCTGTGCTCAAAGCCTCACACACCAGCTAGAGACTGAGTTTCAAACCAGATTCAACGCAGCTGGACTGAGCATGCCCAGCACCAGCGCAGAACTGTCCAGGTAACCCAGGTAACAGTCAAGCTCTTGGAGAAGCCATGGAGGACAGCACCCTCCACCTGCAAACACCACAAAATGACCATAGGCTGTCAACGACAACATCCTCCTCCACACCATTCACACAGGTGTCAATCGGAGGCTCCACAAGGACAGCTGGACACACCTGACTCAGAGCTACAGGAGCTGCTGACACACGCAAACCAGCTCCCTGAACAGGACTCACCCGAGGAGTCCTGTAAAATACAAGCATCTGACTCCTTGCCTACCCCAGCTTAGGCAAGCTCACATCAGCACCGCCATAAGGACGGAGCAACACTTCAATTCTTCAGACTACCTTCTGACCTCCTGCCACCAGCACTAGGTCGGCCTGAAAACCTCTCTATGCTACATAGAGCCCTAACCCCTTCCTGCAACCACAGGCAAACACCTGCCCCGAAACTAATTAACTTCAGAATGACCGGTGACACCCTGTCAAGGCACCTGCTGCCTCGGCACCTGCTGCACCAACTCAAAGACCAGTACTTGGCTACTGTCTACAACACCTGGTGGAACGACCACCGCTCCAGAAAACACCAGCAACCAGAGGCCACCATGGCCTTCCAGCCTTGTATGACAGTGTCTGATCTTTCTGCACTTTCAACATCGTTCGTGGTTGTCCTTGAGAGGGACAACAACGACCGAAAGGGGGGGAATCTGTAGCAACTGAAACAAATCAGACACAATTATTTGCCATATGCACACACCAATCTTTAAAACTTCCATCCGAGAGCAGGGTCCCAACCCCCAGGCGGGGTGAAAGGGGCCTGGTTGCCATGGCCGCGATCAGATAGGATGTTTTATGACTCTCAGGAATGCTAACAAGTAACTAACTCTGCCACAGATATCAGAACAAACTCTCCTGCATTCATTTATTGATGAACTGACTGACATGAAATGAACAGGCATTCCAGAACATTTTGAGAATGATTTACTGTTGTGTGTTTTGTCTTTTAATAATTCTGTTGATACTATGATCTCTTTGATACTATGTAGTTATTACAAGACCAACTGTCTATGTAACCATGTTTGGTCTCGATAAATTGGTGCTTTGAAGATCGAAATGATTGTGTACATGATATGCCAATAGCTGTGGAACACATTAGAATTACTAAGAATCTTCCTTAGTAGTGTCATTAAACACCAATCCAGCATGCCAGTCCGAGTGAGCACGCTTAAGACAAAGGCTTGTAAATCCTGGTGACAGAAGAAACTCCCGCCAGACAGTCCACCCTTCTCATTGGTACAGCAAACCCAGAGAGGGGTGGCCATTCTCAGGCTTTATTAGAGACTGACCACAGTGACCGTTCTCTCTTCTCAACGCTTCTCATCCGACAACAAGGCAGCTTCTGCTGTTACTGGGGGAGGGGCTGGACCCCTTCCCCCCCACTTGGGCCCAGCTCCCTGGGCCCAAACAGGCCTGAGCAATGCCTGCCATGCTTTCATACTCCAAAAAGGGAGTCAGACTTTTCTTCAATCTAGAAAACAACTGCAACTTTACCATCACTGACTCAACGATCCACTCCTGGTCTTCAAGCCAGGACAGCAGGCTTCGACTCACAACAGCCATGTGCTCGAAGCCACCATGTTTTTCTTCAAGGCCATAGACCCAATCAACGAATCCAATCCAATCCAAGAAGTTTCCACGATTGCAACTGCCATGCAAGTATTCTTTGATGAGATTGCTATGAAATAAGCTGATGGTTCTTCTTCTCATACTGAGATCTTATTCCATAGTTCTATTTCCTGTTCCACACCACTCACCCCTTTACCTATGCATGTATGTATGGATGTATGAATGTATTTATGTTTGTTTAGTGTTAGTTATGTTTGTGATTTAGTTAATAAAATTTGTGCACGATTATGAATTTGGTTTCTGATCCTCTGTTTGCATACAAAGTACCTTTTACGATTTTGATCTTGCTACATGCTAATTGCTGTACACATAAGGAATAATTATTTTTCAGCGACCATGAACAATACATTTTCCTTAGAATAAATGAATAATCAAAGAGTTCTTTGGAACTGATTAATTGATTGTAATATTACTTTGGCTTACCTCAAAGTTAATCTGATTAACTGACCCAAATATTAATAATTAATCATAATTGGTAATTATGGATTATTATTAATATTTCCCCTTAGAGCTAATGTCCTTACACTATGGATCAAATGTGTTGCAGTTTTAAAAAATAACTTATCTTTAAATTGGAATTTCTCAAAAATATGATTTTCTGAGGCCGAATTTGACATGGCCTTACTCAGTCAATTTTAAAGATATTAAGGTTATATTTTCACAGAATGTTCTTTACATTGTGTAGGATGATTTTATGTAAAAAACACTGAATCACAAAAAAATGACTTTAGCTGGGTTTTCACAGGCAGGGTCACATATGTGTGAAGAGTGGCAGAAAAGAGAAGTGAGTCTGTTTTACCTGTGATTCAATCCGAAGAGCCGGCCATTTCCCCAAGAAGTCCTTCACCTGCACAGATAAAACAATCAATATGAAACCAGTCAAATTATGCAATCAACCTCTTTACAAATTAATGATACAAAATTTCAACTGAATGTAACTTACCGATAAAGTTGCTCTCTGGTGACAATGTAGGTCTGCACATGCACACAAAAACAGACAGCAAGAGATTTAATTTTTAAGAGACGTTTGATTGATGCTAATGAATTAGGCTCCAAATAAAAGAAATGGTGAAAAATAGTTACAGCCTAAATTAACATTTGAGTCACCTTGATTTTGGGATGCTCACTGCACTCCTTCCACTTAAACCTATAATAAAAAAAGACGTTTGTAAAGGTTTAATAAAAACTTGCATAGTTCATTCGGTAACTATTATGTCCATAACCTTAACTTTGTTTGAGTAAAAGTTAACATAACTGCTAACGTTAGCCACTAGCTCATTTGGGTGCATGTACAGTAGATAACATAACATTGAACTTGCCAGAGCAGGGCGCTTAACACAAACAACAGCAACACACTCAAAAACAGAAGGACTATCGCTTGCTGAAAAGAGTTATTGACTAACGTTAACATTATTGCCCTGCCACGACATTAACAGTAGCTGCTAACGTTACACAGTATATTCTGTAACTAGCAGGCGGACTGACGGCAATCGCGCCCGCGGCACCGCGCTTGCAACTTAAAAATAGCCTCGTCTAACAGTCAAATATCACGTGTAATATGATATTCTTACAATATTACAACAAGCAAAGTAGTTTTGAAGTGTTTTGGTTTACTTACAAGTCGTTTCATTCTTGATACCACGTTGCTCGAGAGGGTAGCCATCTTGGAAAGATTTTTCAGGTAACGTCAGCTGCACGTCATGACGTCATATCACGTGATCGACAGTACGCTTTAAAATAGTGAGTAAACCAGCGGTGTTCACTCAGAAATGCTGAGGCACACAAACATAAAAATACATATTTGTTCAAAGACATTAATAGTTTAAAGGTGGATTAACTCAGCAAGAGATTTTAACTGTAGTGACCTCGGTCTTCAATTCAGTGGAGTAGAAAAGCTCAGGTTCCTTCTACCTTTTTAATAAATATCAAGTCACCTTTATTTATACAGCGCTTTTTACAATACAGATTGTTTCAAAGTAGCTTTACAGAGATAACAGGAAAATAATGCAAGAAAGTTTGTTTTCTAGAAGAAAATAGCTTCACAGTCCAGCTTAAGTCAGTTCAGTGGTGATTCATTTTGTTGTATAAATAAATAAATAAATTTAAATGTGGATATATATAGCCACTTTGGAGAAAACCGTCATGTCATTGTCCAGCTCAGTTCAGATCTCATATAATAGTGTCAACGCAGGCAGATCAATAATATTGTTGAATATTAAATTAAATGTCCCCAACTAAGCAAGCTAAAAGCCAATTGTGAAAAAGTTGACAAATGTTGTTGTCTGCATTTTGTAAAACTTCACAATAAAATTTGAGATATTCTGAAATGTTTGGTTCATTTTTCTTTATTTGTTCCATTAAATTTATTGCTGGGAAAAAATTAATCGCGATTAATCGCATCCAAAATAAAAGTTTGTGTTTGCATAATATATGTGCGTGTACTGTGTATAATTATTTTGTATATATAAATACACACATATGCATGTATATATTTAAGATTTTTATTTATTTATATATAAATTATTTATATTTAGATATAATATAAATTATGTATAAATGTATATACAGTATATACATGCAAATATTTCTTAAATAAATACATGCATATGTGTGTATTTATACATACAAAATAATTATACACAGTACACACATATATATTATGCAAACACAAACTTTTATTTTGGATGCGATTCATTTTTTTCCAGCACTAATTAAATTCCTTTGTTTATTTCATTAAATATTCAGATGTTTTTGTGAACGTATATGTTCAGACTGGGTGTTTATTTTGTCCTGTTTTTATAAAAAATATTTGATTAAGAGACTTTTTTTCATGCAGTGGTTTTAAGGCCCTGACACAGGCGACGTGAGTCAACCCTAGAGTCGGCTTTAGTCATTGCTAGTTCTTTGACGTCGGTTTTGTGTTTCAGGGCCTTAAGAATTTATTTATTTTTTCTGTACAAAAAGCTTGTTTGCTGTAGCCTAACCTAGTAGTCCAGAGATTTCAACCCTGAAGTCCTCCCTGGCCACCCCTCCCTCTGAGAACAGCCAGCACTGTGTCAGTCATTAACATATGAAAGGTCTTCACACCTAACAGTTGTCAGTCCTCTCACACCCAGCAGTGTATCAGCTGTATATGTCCGTGAAATTTCACGGATTCCTGTACATGTCCGCATATGTGAGGTTTCCGGGTTTATCTGGAAATATACTGTTCCATGTTACTCTGATCCGCTTTTTCCCACATACATCCGGCAAACATCAAATTACACAGGAGTTTACCATGCCCGTATTTTGCCGGATTTGAGTCTTTTCATGCAGTGATTGGTCTGTTAGTAATATAGACATGTATGTGTGTGTGTGCAATGGCACATAACAATGGCAAGTAAATTGTTAGGGACTGCATAACCAAGCATACAAAGTATCTATGAAGGCCTATATATATATATATATATATATATATATATATATATATATATATATATATATATATATATATATATATATATATATATATAACTTATAGTTACAAATAAAGACAGACTTAACTGTTCACACACACACACACACACACACACACACACACAGTTCCATTGCAGGCTATTGTGAGTCCCCACTTGTATAGGTAGAGATCGTTCAGAGTTGAGATTCCATCTTGGCACGTTTTTTTTTTTTTTTTTTTTTTTTTTTCATATTTGAAGATATATTATGAAAAAAGACCTTAAAAGAAAATTGTGTATTTCATTTGTGTTTCTTCAAAATGACCAGATGAAGCAAGTCAACTCAAAAGTTTTGAATTTGATCTTCAAGAAAGGTCCACTGTTGGATGGTAACGAGCGACACATGTTTGGTTGCATTTAAATTGAGCAATATTTCAAACACTGAATATCTCTGTACATCAACATCCTAGAAACAAATGAAACAGAAAAATAAGGACATGTCTATTGATTTTATTTTAAAGTAGAAATTATGTTTTAATTAATAGGCAGTCAATACTATCAGTCACATTATTAATATCTTAATTATATAATAGTAATTACATTATAATTATAACATTGAGTTTCAGATCCCCTCTTGGCATGTTTAAAAAAAAATGCATATTTGAAGTTATATTATGAAAAATATAATATAATATATATGGTAACCCTTTATAATAACTGCATTCTATTAATCATTAGTTATGCATTAGTAAACATCATAATTCATAAAGCAGACATTAATAAGCAGTTTATAAATATAGCTGTAAATGCTGTATTATTGATTTAGAAGCATATCTATAATGTGTTTAATAATTGCATTTTCATACTTTATTAATGATCACTTTATCATTTCTAAATGAAGTATAGCATTATTTACAAACCAGTTATTTAGGTGTTGTCAGTGAATAATAAGATCACTCAGAAAGTGTAAGTAAATGTTGTAGATTCAGGGAGTTATAAAGCATTTAGTAGTGGTCAGTTAACTATTTTGTGAGCTAAAGTGAGGACTAGTTATGCCTAGTAAAGCATTTATAAAGGAGATTTAAAGGCTTATTTATCTTCTAAACAGAAAAAGGAAACAAACACAACACAGTGATAGAGAATATATAAATATTAACAGCCTTTAAATCTCCTTTATAAATGCTTTACAAAGTAGTGTTGTCAAGATACCAAAATTATTGTTTCGATACCGATACCATGTCAAGTATTGCGATTTCGATACTTTTTCGATACTTTTCCTGAAAAGGGAGAAACACTCAAATATCATTGCTGTGCTTTATTTTAAAACTGGGACAACATTCTAATCATATAACACACTAATAAATGAACATATGAACAGCAGATATATTAAACATTTGAACAAAATATGAAATATCAAAATATAAAAAATAAATTAGAGCAATGACATTCAAGATAAAAAAATAAATAAATTTAGCAGCATTATCTCATTTATCATAAGAAAAATAAGAGTTACCAGTAATAACTTTATCTTGATTCTGAACTTTGAATAAAAATATGAACAGCGATTATATTAAACAATGTTTAATATTGGTAACATATGATAAGCCTCATTGGTGATATATTGACATATGGGGATAGAGTTGTGGAAGGCCTATACTTCATGTTAAACATAAATATATAGCAGCAAAGACAACGTAGGCAGTGTTGATGGCAAAATAGGCTACAGAATTTGGATACTACACTTGTAAATGAGATATTTATCTCAATGTGATATTTCCCTGGTTAAATAAAGGTTTTTAAAAAAATAAAAATAATATTTCGTTCTGTATTGAGAGGTGCAATATTGGAAAATCGATAATATTTTTTAAATCACATTTATATTGTATTTATGTCAAAACCTAGAGACTTTCAAACATCAAAATGTCATTTATTAATATGTATTCGTGTCAAAATGACATAGAAACATCTTTTCCTCTTCTATTTTGCCTGGAAACGCTTCCAACACGCTTGTGTGTCGCGTGAAAAATAGGCGTCAGTTCTATTTCTAGAATGCACGCGTTTTCCGCGCGCGCTCGAGCTGCGCCTGAGTCACGCAGGCAGTTAACATGGGAGCCGAAATAAAAACGGACACACCACGCAGCCAGTGTGTCGCCGGTCTCAAATCTGGAACGCGGTCATTCTTAGAAGTATCGATACTAATAAATTTAGGAATCGTGACGTTTTTAATTTCCGATTTACTTTTGAAGTATCAGTGCACCGTGCAACAGAGCAAGGTAGGCAAAGTACTTCCATATGTCACTCCTCGCGTCATCTTTTTCTACGAGTTGTGGACCACTAGTGCTCGCACGCAGCCATCTCGCTGTAGTGTTTTGTCACATGACACTGACAGCGGCAGCTTCTTTGCTGGGTGCGTCAGGAAAAAAAAAAAACACAGTCGTCCATTGGGAGGCGGTTTTTTAAAAAAAAATTTTTTTTTAAGTATCGATACTGATAAATTTAGGTATTGTGACGCTTTTAATTTCCGAGTATCGCGATACTTTTTGAAGTATTGGTACACCGTGCAACACTATTACAAAGCATAACTAGTCCTCACTTTAGATGAGCTCAAAAAAATAGTTAACTGACCACTACTAAATGCTTTATAACTGTCACGGACAGAAGAGAGAGACAACAGGGAATGCAGGTAAGTAGCTGTTTATTAGAATTATGGAGACAGGAGATGGTATCACACAAGCTTGCAGAAGAATAGTTGAACTGAGTGGGATGTAACGAAGAAGACTTGAGGATACTTGCTGTACAGACGAAGGGTGGACACAGGAGGAACTGACCAGACACGGATGACCGATGGTGGTAGGTATAAGCAGGATGATCAGACGTTCAGGTATTCAGATGAGTCAAAGTATAGTACAGAGAGTAGAGTCGGTGTTTCTCTGACGAGACCAGACAGAGAGTGAAAGGAAGTGTGGGCTTATGAAGTGGTGGTGATGAGCGGGTGCAGGTGTGGTGACTTCAGTAATCTGGTGATAACGAGCGGATGGGTGGAGTTGGGTGATTGGACTCTGATGGTGTGGCAGGTGTTACTGGTGACTCCGTGACCCGGGCCCTTAAGAGAGCAGCTAGAAAAATGGAGCGCAACTGGAAGAAAACAAAACTAGAGGTATTTCGCATTTCATGGAAGGAGAGCTCTATTGCTTACAGAGAGGCTTTAAAAGCTGCTAGATCTGCTTATTTTTCAACCCTATTAGAAGAAAATAAACATAATCCTAGGTATTTATTTGAAACGGTGGCTAAACTAACGAAAAATAAAGCTTCAAGCCCAGAAGTTTCCAAGCAACACAGCAGTAATGACTTTATGAACTTCTTCACTTATAAGATTGATAATATCAGGGAGAAAATTATAACTATGCAACCGTCTACTACAGTATCGCATCAGGCAGTGCATTGTAGTCTCCCTGAGGAAAAATTTGATTCATTCGTTGCTATAGGAGAGGAAGAATTTACTAAACTCATTAAATCATCTAAATCTACAACATGTATGTTAGACCCTATACCGACTAAGCTACTGAAAGAAATACTTCCAGAGGTCATAGATCCTCTTCTTAATATCATTAATTCGTCTTTGTCTCTAGGATACGTACCAAAAAACTTTAAGCTGGCTATGATTAAACCGCTTGTTAAAAAAACGCAACTTGATCCTACAGAATTAGTCAATTACAGGCCGATCTCGAATCTACCTTTTCTGTCAAAGATATTAGAAAAGGCGGTATCCTCACAACTGTGTTCCTTTCTTGAAAGAAATGATATCTGCGAGGATTTCCAGTCAGGATTTAGACCGTACCATTACATTTACATTTATTACATTTATTCATTTAGCAGACGCTTTTATCCAAAGCGACTTACAAATGAGAACAATAGAAGCAGTTAAACTAGCAGTAGGACAACAAAATGCAAGTGCTATGACCCTTCTCAGTTTAAATCAACGCATTTTTTTTTTTTTTTTAATAGAACAGAATAGAGTAGTAGAGAGAAAGTGTTAGTATTACTGGATCAAGTGCTGTCGAAAAAGAAGTGTCTTCAGCCGTTTCTTAAAAGTGGCTATGGACTCAGCCGCTCTGGTTGAGTTCGGCAGATCATTCCACCAGCAGGGAACAGTCATGGTAAAGGTCCGAGAAAGAGATTTTGTGCCTCTTTGAGATGGCACCACAAGACGCCGTTCACTTGCAGAGCGCAAGTTCCTGGAAGGCACATAAGTCTGAAGTAAAGAGTTAAAGTAAAAGGGAGCAGAACCAGTGGTTGTTCTGTAGGCAAACGTCAGTGACTTGAATTTGATGCGAGCGGCAACTGGCAACCAGTGCAATTTTGTGAGGAGAGGAGTGATGTGTGCTCTCTTCGGCTCGTTAAAGACCACTCTAGCTGCGGCATTCTGGATCAGTTGCAGAGGTTTGACTGTGCAAGCTGGAAGACCAGCCAGGAGAGCGTTGCAATAGTCAAGTCTGGATAAAACAAGCGCTTGGACAAGGAGTTGAGTAGCATGTTCTGATAGGAAGGGTCTGATCCTCCTAATGTTGTACAAGGCAAATCTACATGACCGGGCAGTTCTTGCAATGTGGTCTGTGAAGTTCAATTGATCATCAATTACCACACCAAGGTTCCTGGCTGATCTAGATGGAGTTATGGATGACGAGTCTAGCTGAATGGTGAAGTTGTGGTGAAGTGTTGGGTTGGCCGGGACCACGAGTAGCTCTGTCTTCGCAAGGTTTAGTTGAAGGTGGTGGTCCTTCATCCAGCCAGAAATGTCTGTCAGGCAGGCTGAGATACGATCAGCTACCGTCGGATCGTCGGGCTGGAATGAGAGGTAGAGTTGTGTGTCATCAGCGTAGCAGTGATAGGAAAAACCATGTTTCTGAATCACAGATCCTAGTGATGTCATGTAGATGGAGAAGAGAAGTGGTCCAAGCACTGAGCCCTGAGGCACTCCAGTAGCTAGATGTTGTGTCTTAGACACCTCACCCCTCCACGAAACCCTAAAGGACCAACCTGAGAGGTATGACTTGAACCATTGGAGTGCGGTTCCCGAGATGCCCTTCGTCTTTAGGATTGACAGGAGGATCTGGTGGTTAACTGTGTCAAAGGCAGAAGACAGATCCAGCAGGATGAGAACTGAGGATTTGGAGGCTGCTCTTGCCAGTCTCAGAGCTTCAATTACTGAGAGCAGGGCCGTCTCAGTTGAGTGTCCGCTTTTGAAACCAGATTGATTGTTGTCCAAGAGGTTGTTCTGTGTAAGGAAGGAAGAGATCTGGTTGAAAACAACTCGTTCAAGTGTTTTCGTGACGAATGGAAGGAGAGATACTGGTCTGTAATTCTCCAGATGTGCTGGATTTAGAGTGGGTTTCTTAAGCAGTGGGGTTACACGAGCCTGCTTAAATGCTGTGGGAAAGGTACCAGTGTGAAGAGAGGTGTTTATGATGTGTGTGAGTGTGGGTACAACTGAGGATGAAATGGCTTGAAGTAGGTTAGTGGGAATAGGATCAAGCGGACAGGTGGTAGGGCGATTGGAAAGGAGGAGATTGGAGACTTCTGTCTCTGAGAGTAGAGAGAAGGAGGGTAGAGAGTGCGTGTTAGCTGGAAAAGTGTGTGTGTCAATTTGTGGATTGCTAAATTGGCCGCTGATGGAGGTTGTTTTATTTATAAAGAATGTAGCAAAATCGTCAGCTGTTAGTGTTGATGAAGGAGGAGGAGGAGGAGGGTTGAGAAGAGAGGAGAAGGTTTTGAAAAGCATGCGAGAGTCTGAAGAATTGTTAATTTTGTTGTGATAGTAAGTCATTTTAGCAGTAGAGATATTAGTAGAGAAGGAAGAGAGGAGGGACTGATAAAGACCAAGATCAGTAGGATCTTTTGATTTGCGCCACTTCCTCTCTGCACCCCTAAGTTTCGAACAATGTTCCCGGAGAACATCAGATAACCAGGGGGCAGAGGGTGTGGCGCGGGCTGGCCTGGAGGAAAGGGGGCAGAAGGTGTCCAAGCAGGATGTTAAAGTGGAGAAAAGATTATCAGTTGCACTGTTAGTATCTAGTGTTGAAAGCTGATCAGGTGGAGGAAGTGTGGATGAGACCAGAGAGGATAGACAAGAGGGTGAGAGTGAGCGTAGGTTTGTGTGGAGGAGTGCGTGTTGTGTTCTGTGGCAGGTTGATGTTGAGAGTGAGGAGGAAGTGATCTGAGGTGTGCAGTGGAGTGACCAGTGTATGGTCAGTGGAGCAGTAGCGTGTGTAGATAAGGTCCAATATATTACCTGATCTGTGAGTAGGCCGCAGTAGATACTCGCTTGAGGTCGAATGAGGCAAGCAGCATGTGGAAATCAGCAGCCTGAGGTTTTTCTAGGTGGATGTTGAAGTCTCCAAGAACTATGAGAGGAGTACCATCCTCAGGGAAGGACGAGAGTAGCACATCAAGCTCTTCCAAGAAACTGCCGAGCTGCCCTGGGGGACGATATACAACTACAAAATGGATATTAATAGGGCTAGTGATAGTAATTGAATGTGATTAAAAAAGAGCTGTTGTCACACAGAGTTAGTAAATGATCAAATTTCCAATCGTTTGAGATGAGCAGACCAGTACCACCACCCCTTCCAGTCAGGCGAGGGGTGTGTGAGAAAGTGAATTTAGTGGAGAGGGCAGCTGGTGTGGCAGTGTCCTCTGGTCTGATCCAGGTCTCAGTCAGGGCCAGTAGAGTGAGACCCAAATGACTAGAAATAGATGTAATGAAATCAGCTTTGTTTACAGCGGACTGGCAATTCCAGAGACCAATAGGAAAAGAGAATATAGTACTAGAAGACACCGGAAAAGTACGCAGGTTGTTAGGATTGGACTGCCTCTGACGTGTGACATTTGATTTACGTGTGTTAGTAATAGTAGGGATTTGAAAACACATAGTGTAAGGTCACAAACAAATAGATCAGATGATACCATACCATAGTACCGAGACAGCTCTCGTTAGAGTCACAAATGATTTGCTCTTATCATCCGATTGTGGTTGTATCTCTCTATTAGTGTTACTCGATCTTAGTGCTGCATTTGACACCATTGACCACAACGTTCTTTTAAATAGATTAGAACATTATGTTGGCATTAGTGGAATTGCACTAGCATGGTTTAAATCATACTTATCTGACCGTTATCAGTTTGTAGCAGTAAATGATGAGATGTCTCATCGATCACAAGTTCAGTATGGCGTACCACAAGGCTCAGTACTAGGACCGTTGCTGTTCACTCTGTACATGCTACCCTTAGGAGATATCATTAGGAAACATGGAATTAGCTTTCACTGTTATGATGATGATACTCAGCTCTATATTTCTTCAAAACCTAACGAAACTTATCAATTCACTAAATTAACAGAATGCATAGCGGATATAAAAAATTGGATGACTTGTAATTTCCTACTTCTAAATTCTGAAAAAACAGAGTTTCTAATTATTGGACAAAAAACTTCCTCACGTAATAATCTAGAATACTGTCTAACACTCGATGGCTGCTCTGTTAAGTCTTCGTCGTCGGTTAGGAACCTGGGTGTGCTCTTTGATACCAATCTTTCATTTGAAAGTCACGTGTCTAGTATCTGTAAAACTGCATTTTTCCATCTTAAAAATATATCTAAATTACGCCATATGCTCTCATTGACAAATGCGGAACAATTAGTTCATGCGTTCATGACCTCAAGGCTAGATTATTGTAATGCTCTACTGGGTGGTTGCCCTGCACGCTTAATAAACAAACTACAGCTGGTTCAAAACGCAGCAGCTCGAGTTCTTACCAGAACCAGGAAGTATGACCATATTAGCCCGGTTCTGTCAACACTGCACTGGCTCCCTATTAAACATCGCATCAATTTTAAAATATTGCTGATCACTTACAAAGCACTAAATGGTTTAGCTCCGCAGTACTTGAGCGAGCTCTTAACGCATTATAGTCCGTCACGTCTATTGCGATCTCAAAATTCCGGCCAGTTGATAATACCTAGAATATCAAAATCGACTGCTGGCGGTAGATCCTTTTCCTATTTAGCACCAAAACTCTGGAACAGTCTTCCTACCATTGTCCGGGAAGCAGACACACTCTGTCAGTTCAAAGCCAGATTAAAGACACATCTCTTTGACCTAGCATACACATAATACATTATAGACTTCTATAATTAAATGTTAGGCTGCATAGATTAGGTCAGCCGGAACCGGGAACACTTCCCAAAAATCCTGATGTACTCGTTACATCATGAGAAGAATGGCATCTACGCTAATTTTAGTGTCTGTGTTTATCCCGAGGTTTTCCTGCAGCCTGCCGGATCCAGGCCGTATCCAGATCTGACGAAGGACCTTCGCCTGGACCGATGACAACGCAGTGCTGAAGTGCCAACTAGTCTCTCCCTATGGAGGATCCCACTACCACTCTACAGATAAGGCGTTGTCGGGAAAATCCGTTTCGCGTTCCTACCCCAAAGCAACAAAATAAAATAAAATTCTTTATCAAAATTTATAGGGAAAGACAAGTACTTTGTTTAGGCTTGGCTTGTAGGGAATTCCAAACCTGCATATATTCAAACGCACATAAGTATAGAACCCATTCTAGATGCGCATGTGAACGCCATCAGTGTTTCTCACAGGTTCGCGTTTAAAGTCTGTGTAGAGGGAATGGTGTCGTCTTAGCGGCCCCTAATTTAATAACAAATGATCATTGCGACGGAAGCAAATAAATCAAAACTAACTTTAGCTGGAAATAACTTAACTCTGCTGTACAGCCGAAACAATCTCTGTTACCTTAAATTATACGCTTATCTCTGTAAAGCTGCTTTGAAACAATCTACATTGTTAAAAGCGCTATATAAATGAAGATGACTTGACTTGACTTGACGTGACAATAACTACCTGAATTACAGTAGAAATACATGTTAATAAACCATTTATAAACACACTAAGTAACTATTACTATATGTCTGAATAATAAGATGTATTAATGTACATTGAAATAGTTTATTAATCATTTACTCACACTTTGTAGGTGATCTTATGAACCACTGACAACTCCCAAATATCTGCTTTACAAATTATCCTTTACTTTATTTAGAAATGAAAAATTGATCATTAATAAAGTATGAAAATACAATTATTAAACACATAATAGATATAATTTTAAAACAAAAATAAAGCATGTATAACTGTATTTATAAACTGCTTATTAATGTCTATTAATGCTTTCTAAATTAATTAACTGTTTACTAATTCTTAACTAATGATTAATAGCGTGGAGTTATTATAAAGTGTTACTGAAAGCTCCAGTTAAACAGCAGCTCTACAGTCTCAGAGCCTCTAGGACAGCAGCCATTCAAACAATAGAGAAGTGTGAACGACGTGTGTTAATGGGCCACTGCAGTTCCTGCTCCAGCCTACAGGAGCGCTGCTGAGTATGGACTTAAACACACACACACATGTAGGTCCCCACTTGGTCAAAAATGTAAAAAATTCACCAGAGCGTGTTTCAGCTGATTTTAACATGTTTTAAAGCATGACCAACAGGGGACTTGAAAAATGTCCCCACTTGGCTTGACGGTCCCCTGTTGGTGAGTGTGTAACGACACCAAGGTCCCCACTTAGATAGGGAGACAAGTACACACACACACACACACACACACACACACTCACTGTCCCTCGCTCACTCACTCACTCACACACACACACACACACACACACACACACACACACACTCGCTCACTGGCGCACAAACACACTCGCTGTTGCTCGCACTCACTCACTCGCGCACACTCGCTCACTCACATACTCAACCCATCGTGGACAAGATGGAAACGATCGAAGATGAAACGATCGAATCTTGCGTCCCATTGTCGTTTACGAATCCCCACACACCCTATGTCAACCGGATCGTGCCAAAATCGTGCTAAAATCGCGCTAAAACCGTGTAATCTGAACCAGGCAGACTGTAATAAACGTTTGACCTATCACGCAAAGAACCTATTAAAGCAATAAGACTTGGGAACAGTATAGCTAACATTCACATTTGAATATTTATCGCAAGTCATATCGTCATCGCAATATTAAACACATCCAAGATGGCGGCGCCGGTGTTTACACGTTTGTCTGCATAGTTTCCTTGTGTTTGTATAAGTGTTTTTTTGCTAAAACGGGTTACCTGATTTTGAAATAATTTTCATCCTGTGTCTCAGAACTGTGTTTACAAACTTAATCGTAAACAGTAAACAATAATATAGCCCACGTTATCAACGAAACAAGCTGGTCTGGCTGCAACAACAACATGAGGCTACCAGTTTACCTGCTGCTCGCATATGTGCTGAGCTCATGGACTGTGAATACTCTGGGATCATCTGGCGATGGATTGTTTGCTTCTTCCCGGATTGTTCTCCCAAATTCTGTGACTATGCTGTTTGATGCCGATGGCTTTACATCAGTCCTCATGCTTCATCGGTCTGCACCCTGCATGGGTATGGACTTTTCAATTGGGCAGAAGTACGGCGGTTCCAGTTTAACTCCTGCAGGCGCAATCATCGAGTCGGCAACAGCCGCCCGGCAAGATCAGTTTGGATTATTCTACTCCTGTTCCTTTCAGGTAATGTCCATCCAAACCCAGGCCCAAAACTGCTTGAGCTTCTGAGCCCTGACGATTTAAAAGATAGCAGTGGCTTGCGTTTTATTCATGTCAACGTGCGCAGCCTGATAAATAAAATCGATGCTATTCGTCTGTGGGCTAAACTGACAGAAAGTGACATAATCGTCTTGTCAGAAACATGGCTCAAACCATCAATCACGAGCAATATGATTCATATCGAAGGGTATAATCTCTTTAGGACGGATCGTATGGGTAAAGGAGGGGGAGTAGCTATATATGTTAAGGCATCGTTGGAATGTTGTTCCATTGAATCAATAACAAAGCCAAAATTCTTCGAATTATGTGCCATTAAATTAAATCTGACTGTGGTAGGATGTTACCGCCCACCCTCGGCTGCGGCTGGAGCAACTGCTCTACTGTCTGACTTTCTGCATAAACTGTCCAATGAGTATATTCTCCTAGGAGATCTGAACTGGGACTGGCTATCACCTTCATCAGCGTTAAGAGACATATGTGATGCTTTACATTTGACGCAACTAGTACAGTCACCTACACGTCTAAATCAAAAAAGAATAGACAAATCGACATTAATTGACGTAATTCTGTCTAATGCTCCACATACGTATTCGGCTACTGGAGTTTTCTGTAATGATATCAGTGATCACTGTATGGTTGTGTGTGTTAGAAACTGCAAATTGACTAAAACTAAGCCACGGTATATTTTTAAACGAAATTATAAATGTTTTAATGAGCAAGCTTTTCTTCATGAAATCTATCAGAGTGATTTAAATTTAGTTTGTGATATGGATGATGTTGAGCTGGCCTGGAATTATTTTAAAAAGACCTTTTTAGCCATAGTTGAAAAACATGCCCCTATCAGAAGATACAGAGTGAGGGGTAGAGACAATCCTTGGTTTAATGACTCTATTGCAACAGCTATTAGAGAACGGAATAAAGCATGGATTAAAGCAAAAGTAAATAAATGATAAATGCTGGGTAAATTATAGGGTATTAAGAAACAAATGCACAAGACTAATAAAAAGTACAAAAAGTGAATATTATCTGAATTTATTAAATGAAAACCTTAATGACCCCAAACATTTTTGGAAAGTAATTAAATCTTCTTCGGGAGACGTACCCCCTCCAACTATCCCAGAAGTTATGATAGCAAGTCAGGGTGAAGTAAGGGGTAAACAAAATATAGTAGATACATTCAACAAGCATTTTATTAATGCAGGAATAGATACTCAGTCAACACTCCCAACCAACCCCACAGATAGTGTAACTTCTATCACAAACTTGTCTAATGTAAATTTGAATAATTTTAACTTTACTTCAATATCTGTCTCTGAAGTGCAAAAGGCTCTGTTAGGCCTGGACTGTAAAAAGTCTGCTGGGCCAGACCAGATTGAGCCATATTTTCTTAAAACTGCTGCAAATTTGATTGCTAAACCTATCTCTTCCATTTTTAATCTTAGTTTATACAGTGGTTCTGTCCCCAAATCATGGAAATCTGCATTTGTCCTCCCACTATTAAAAAGTGGAGACCCATCGGCCTTAAATAATTATCGGCCAATTTCCAGATTATCTGTCTTGTCTAAACTATTTGAGTCTCTTATAAATGAGCAACTAAAACATTTTTTAGCTGATAACTGTATTTTAAGTTCCACTCAGTCTGGTTTCCGGAAAGGACACAGTACAATTACGGCTGTAACCTCTGTTACAAATGATATTGTTAATGCTTTAGATGGCAAAAAGTCTTGTGCTGCTCTATTCATTGATTTATCTAAAGCTTTTGACACCGTTGACCATAATCTCCTTCTACAAAGATTGCAAAATATAGGTTTTAGTAGCACTGTGCTAAACTGGTTTTCTGATTACCTGAGTGGTAGAACACAGTGTGTGACATTAGATAACTGTACCTCATCATTGCTAGAAGTAAAAATGGGTGTCCCCCAAGGATCAGTTTTGGGTCCTATTTTATTTTCTATTTATATAAATAATTTAGGTGTAGGTCTGAATCAAACAAAGGCTAATTTTTACACAGATGACACTATTTTGTACACCTCTGCTACATCATTGAAGGAAGCAATTTATCATTTACAGTCTGCCTTTAGTCAGGTACAAAAATCTTTGGTAGGATTAAAGTTGGTATTAAATGCTAAAAAAAACTAAATTAATGGTCTTTACACGTTCACATTCTCCTATGGATTTCACTATTTTAACACAAAGTGGTACTCCAATAGAGAGAGTGACTTCTTACAAATACCTAGGTATTTGGATTGATGATAAATTGTCTTTTGGGGTCCATATTGAGAGCCTTTTAAAAAAACTCAGACCTAAGTTAGGTTTTTATTTTAGATTAAAGAAGTGCTTTCCTTATTCAGCAAGGAAAAGGTTGGTGCAGAGTTCATTCTTAACAGTTTTGGATTACGGTGATTTAATTTATATGCACTCTACCTCATTTTTATTAAAAAAATTAGATGTATTATATCACTCTGCCTTACGTTTCATTACAGATGCAACAGCTAGGACTCACCACTGCACTCTGTATGAAACTGTACAATGGCCCTCCCTCTCTCTCAGAAGAAAATTCCATCTATTGATTTTTATTGCCAAAGCACTAATGGGTAAATTACCTATTTACATTTCAAATTTACTTACTTACCAAAATAGTGTTTACAGAACAAGGTCGTCAAAAAAAAATATTATTAATTATTCCATCAACTAAAACAGAATTTGGTAAAAAAGCTTTTTCATCATATGCACCAAATGTCTGGAATGAACTCCAAAACACCTTAAATTTAGAAATATTTTTAAAAACCTTTTAAAGTCAACTTTGACTGAACGGTGTAATTGTTTTTAATTAGGTACCCTTTAAATTATATGTTTGTATTTACTTAAGTTAAACAAAATGTCTTGTTTGTATATGTATAGTCTATGTATAGAGATTGTGTTGTGTAGTATGTAATTTTTTGTCCTGTCTTTTTTAATGTTTTTTTCTTTGCAACTTTTTTGCCGCCTATCTTGGCCAGGACTCCCTGGGAGAAGAGTTACTGTAACTCAATGGGACTTTTCCTGGTTAAATAAAGGTAAAAAAACCAAAAAAAACAATGTTATCGCACATCGCAGCTTTTCCTCATATTGTGCAGCCCTAATAGACATAATGATTTATATATTGTACAAACTATATCCCCTGAACCTAACCTTACCTCTAAACACA
This sequence comes from Squalius cephalus, assembly GCF_949319135.1. Classification (NCBI taxonomy): domain Eukaryota; kingdom Metazoa; phylum Chordata; class Actinopteri; order Cypriniformes; family Leuciscidae; genus Squalius; species Squalius cephalus. The sequence goes on from NC_137134.1 coordinate 751,170, forward strand.
ACCCTCACAGAAAACTTACATTTTCAAAAAAACATAATTTAGTATAATTTATAACATGTTTTCTTCATGGGGACCATAAAAAATGTTTCCACAAGGTGGAACACACACACACACACACACACACACACACACACACACACACACACACTGTGATTCCTAGTCCAGGAACCATGTTTGAGAACTTTGAGAGCTTTGGTGGAAGAGTGGGGTAACATCTCACAGCAAGAAAAGGCCAGTCTGCTACAGTCCATGAGGATGATCTGTGGGACTTACAGCAACTCCTGGCTACACCAGATATGACTGCTTATTTTCATATTGTTCAGGGACTCACTGTTCCATTTCTTTTCATCAAATGTCTGCGGAACTTGTTTATTTTATGTTTATGTTGTTGAATCTTTTTATGTTCATAACAATATTTATACATTAAGACATTTTCTGGAAATAAAAGCAGTTGAAAGTTAGACATCACTTTTTTTACCGAGTTTAGTTCTGTATGACTGTCCCTTTTTTGTCATTATGTTTTTGATAACACAGATGCAACATGACTGATGAAAGTGATTAAGCATAAAGCACATAATAACTACATTTACCATTTAGTTTATTTAACCCTCTGGGGTCTGGGGTGTTTTTGGGGTCCTTGAGATGTTCTGACATGCCCTGACATTTGTGCTTTTTTCAGTTGCTTATAAACATATTAATGGCAAAGGTGTAAATTCACTCTATATAGCACAAACAGGGCTACCATAATATGTGAGCAACAAGAATGTACATGTCTGCATTTTTGAGAGAATAATGTTTATGCGTGGTTATTGAAAAAACTAAAAACTAAAGTTTCTGAAATAAGGCCACAAAACACATACTAAATATGTGGCAATAAGACTTTTGACTAATGGATGTCATCGCCTAGTGTTTTTTCTTCAAAATGATATGAAAATCATCCTGCCTAATCATCCACAAAAAAACGATACATTGATTTTAGTTTTGTGAAACACTTTTAGTTTGGAAAGCCAATATGCGGATGGGGCGTAAACGCTCCAACAGCATCATGCATATGTAGTAGTTCACACCTGGTGAGACTACGTCCCTGCATACTTAATGAGCCATTCATTCAGGTGACGTGTCACCTATAGCTAACTTAAATATACAAGCTTCATAAAAATGATCATTCTAGGAGAAAATTTCAGATGGCATTTAGAGGCTTTTGCATCTGAACTCTTCATATATACACACACACATATATATATGCATGCACATACATACTTTATAATCTTTTCAAAACTAGTCAACGTCTTTCAAAACTAAAGTATACATTTTATCATACGTATTTCAAAGTAAAGGATTCATTAGTTAGTTGATGACTTTATTTTTGACAAAACACATGCAGTATATATTCCTCATCTCAGTATAGCAATAGAGTTTGCTAAAAGCTGTTCATTCAATACAGCAGTATTTGAAAATCGATCATATTTTGTAAAATTACATTTATATTTGCATTTATGTCAAAACCTAGACACTTTTAAACATCAAAAGGACATTTATTAATATGTATTCGTGTCAAAATGACAAATAAACAGATTTTCCTATTCAATTTTGCATGGAAACGCTTCCAAGACGCTTGCGTGTCGCGTGAAAAATAGGCGTCGGTTCTATTTCTAGAATGCACGCGTTTTCCACACGGCTCGTGCCGCGCCTGAGACGCGCGTCTCACACAGGCAGTATGCAAACTCTAAACTGTTAACATGGATGGGAGCCGAAATAAAAACGGACACGCCACGCAGCTGAGACGCTTACGCCACGCATCCAGTGTTTCACCGTCCTTATCCAGCGGATGTGGGCGTTTCACAGGTTTGTATGGATCGCCTCACATTTGCGTTTGAATAGCGCGGTCTCCGTAGGCGGAGTCACATTAAAACTTAATTAGCTGAGATGAGAACGACTGACATCTCTCTCTTTACATACATATTATATAAACTGTGGATATTTGTTTTTTATAAAAATTACTTCATTTGAAAGAAGAGAATTCAAGCTTCATGCCTGTGTGACTGTATGCCTGTTTGACTGAGTATTCGCTGAGTTACAGTTCATTTTCGGACGCGTTTCAGAATTGACTTCACTGACGGAGAGTAGGCAGAACTCGCATCATGTTTATTTTTCTTTATTTGCCGAAAAGCACAACACTTTGTTTTTATTATGAGCATACACAAAAAAAATACACACTAAACAGGATCGATTGATGTATAACACAAGCATATAAGATAAAAATTAAAAAAAAATTTTTTTTTTTTTTTGCACTCATACGGAAAAAAAAGAGCCTATCGCGCCGGCGCGATAGCCGACCTCAGGGGGTTAATATTAGATGGTTGGTGTCGCACCATTTAACGAATGTGTTTATTTCGTCTTGGTACACAGAGGAGTCTGCATCCTTGTACAAAAGGCTCAGGATCGCGGTATCATCAGCAAATTTCATTATATGAAATTTTATGTAACAAAGTTCGGGAGGAGCACGTTCAGGTAATCAACCAATCAGCTCAAGAGGAAGCCGGTATAAATAAAGCTTTTCCTCACCTTCTGTCTCACGACAAGTTTCTCAGCATCCCTCCACCACCCCATCACCTCACACTCGACTGGGTCTACCCCAGTATAGGGGGAGTACTCTGAGTTCAGGCAAAATTCCGAGCTCAGAGCCCTCCTGCGCTGTTGCCTTTGGCTTGCTCAGTTGGGGATACTTAATTTAATTAATCAATTCAACAATACTATTGATCAGCATTACCAAACGTGGATGTTTTACACCAGAAACAAACACTGATGTACTATTTTATTTAATACTGTGAAGCTGCTTTGATGCAATCTGTATTGTGAAAAGCGCTATATAAATAAAGTTGACTTGACTTGACTTGACTCCTCTGGACAGCAAGCCAAATACGCATAAATACTACATTAGATTTCATGTACGTGTGAACTCGTGAAATAGTTGTTAGAGTGTACATTACTACAGTCATTGGTGTACAATGTGAAGAGTATTGCTGATACAACACAACCCTGAAGAACTCCTGTGTTACAGTATTTGATCTCCGATAGCGTCCTATTGACCTTCACTTGCTGTGCCCTGTTAGTTAAAAAAGAACAAAACCATTTAATTCACGAGTTCACATGTTAATGAAATCTGATGTAATATTATAATGCGTATTTGGCTTGCTGTCTGGGGGGAGGGCTCCGAGCTCGGAATTCGGCCCGACCCCAGACTACTCCCCCCCTATAAATGTATAGATCGTAGGTATCTAAGAGCAGACCTAGCTGAGTGTGAGGTGATGGGGTGGTGGGCGGGATGCTGAGAAATTAGTCATGAGACAGGAGGTAAGGGAAGGCTTTATTTATACTGGCTGCTTCTTGTGCTGATTGGATGATTACCTGAACATGCTCCTCCCAAACTTTGTTACATAAAACTTCATTTCACGAGTTCACATGTTAATGAAATCTGATGTAATATTATAATGCATATTTGGCTTTGCTGTCCGGGGGGAGGGCTCCGAGCTCGGAATTCGGCCCAACCCCAGAGTACTCCCCCCAAAAAGGAACTTGGATGCTCACGGCATCGGACGGATGAGCCCGTTCTGCAGTTGAAATGACAGCTCGATGACGCAAGAATTATGCAAGCGTGAATTTGTGAACGAGTTTAACCGTTCACCCAGGAGGGCTCTCGCAGCGTCCGACGGGAACTAATATGCTCACGGCATCGGCCGGGTAAGCCTCGCCAGGTTGAACGGAGGGCGCCCGCTGAACTCAGTCGGGAGGGCTTGACCGGCGCTTCGACGGGGCTGGGGCAAGGGAATAGACCCCTCGCGGCCCGACGAATGGGGAGCCCACCTAGGGACACGAGCGCGGCCGTCCGGCGACGACTAAGACGTGCAGGCTCTCACTGCAATTCGAACGGGAGGGCTCGACCAGCGCTTTGGAAGGGGGACGGAGCCCGGCCTTCGAACAGGTGAGCCATCGCAGCGTGCAAATGGGGGAGTCTGCATATGATTGTAAAAACGATTCCTATGAATTTTAAGCGAGCGTGCAAGCGGCGAGCTCAGATGCAATCTGAAGTGGTTTGGTGTAACGGATGTAACTAAAAATGAAGCGCAGCAGGTGATAGAGATAAACAAACTAATTAGTTAGGGCTTGGTGAGCATTTCTGATGTGAAAACGGCTGAATCTGATATAGGTTTTGAAGGCATTCGATGACCAGCGACCGAGGGTTTTGATTTGTTGTTGGTAGAGACCTTTTTGTGCGGCTGTGGTAGCTGCTCCGATACGGAATGAGTGGCTAGAGAATTTATCAGCTGAGACGCTGGATTTGTTAAGGACTGCTTTAAGGTGCTTTTGGAACCAGAATCTCGTAGCTGGATGATTGGAGTCGTTAGTGAAGAGTGGGTCGTAGTGTTGGGTCCTGGGATGGGGGTGGGGCTGGGGGCGGGGCTTTAACATTTCAAAGCCGCGATGTACATAAAATGTCTGTTTTTCTGAAAATTTCATCCTGTGGGAAAAATAAAAGATATAGAAGAAAATGTATAAAAACATTTTGGATCAATAAAACTAAGAAATAACATAAATAACTCCAGAAAGGCCACGGACAGGATTTGCATTTGACATACAAATCAAATTAAATCGGCTAAATTACCTGTGCGAGCAGGCTCTATACACCACAACATCTAAAAATGTTCACACTCACAGCATCCACAAATCAAATTAGAACCGGCTAAAAAGTTTTGAAATCACTTGTACCCTACCTGATCAAGAGAACAAATCCAATCTTTCACTCTGTCTGTGTCCGTTGGAGTCTTTTCAAATTGTGCGCGCGGATAAAATACATTCTAACGTGAAACTTGTTAACGTTGGCCTGCAGAAGTGCGATCATGGTTTTCCTGATGCTAAATCCAGCCGTGGAGAATATCCTTTCTGACGGTGTACATCCACACTTTATATTTTCGTATCCCAGACATTGTTATTTTAACCCCCTGAGGTCGGCGCGATAGGCTCGTTTTTTTCCTTATCAGTGCAAAAAAAAAAATCAAAATTCTAATATTAATTTTTATCTTATATGCTTGTGTTGTACATCAATCGATCCTGTTAAGTGTGTATTTTTTTTGTGTATACTCATAATAAAAACAAAGTGTTGTGCTTTTCGCCAAATAAAGAAAAATAAACATGATGCGCGTTCTGCCGTCTCTCTCAATGTGAAACTCATTCTGAAACGCGACAGAAAATGACCTGTAACTCAGCGAATGTTTGTCACACAGACTTAAAATGCATGTCTATACAACGCTTGGAGTCTCTATTTTTAAAATATGTAAATTATATAAAAAACAAATATTCTCTGTTTAAGTAATCCGTAAGAAAGCAGCGGCATGTACAGTTTCTCAAACACATCCTAATTAACTATAATGTGACCACACCCACGCGCGCACGAGCGATTGACATGCAAATGATCCACGCGGCAGAACGCAGACCTGTAAACGCCCTCATCACCTCAAAACAAAGATTCAGAGACTTCGGGAACTTACTCCTCTCTGCTTTTCATCGAGTTTGGAAGACTGTGTTTGTGCTGTGCTTTGCTGTTTACCTTGAATTTACCTCAGAAGAACACGATTTGAAGATGAGAAGATTTTTAAGGTAAGACATGTTAAACTGGTCGTGCCAGATTAAAATGTATGTTATGAAATGAGTTTGGAGTAAAAACATGAACTAAGCCTAATATCGTACATGTATATGCATCTATAAATAGACAGAAACATGTAAAATGTGAACTAGACTGGTAGGCAACCTTTCAGTGCTAAATGTATATACTTCATATATATTTCACTCAGTTTTGATTAGCTTATGACACTGATTATAATGCTAAAATATTTCCTTATGCGTAATGTAGCTTGTTTGTGAATATCTGCTTAGGTTATATAATGTGATTTTGTGCAAATATATTTCAGCCTCCGGTAAAATATGTGATACTGTCTACATTATATTTTTATATAAATGTTCGGTTTTGGTTAACCTATGACACGCTTCAATACTGCCTTCAATACAGATGTTTGTGAATACAGGTGTAAATGTTTGAAATGTAGTGATGTGTGTCGTTCGCGAACGATCCGTTCATTGCGTGTCACTAAATGCGTGCGGATACCCATCAACAGATACTCGCGGTGACGATTGTGTTTACATCATCATAATATAAAAGTAGCCTACCTATTCTTGTGTGAAATGACAAAAAACATCCATTCTGCTTATACAGGAGACACTGCGCAGAGGAGGGTGAAAACACAAGATACATGGAGGACAAAGACATTTCCATGTCCTGCACCTGTGACTGCCTACAACAAACACATGAGGGGTGTTGACCTGTCAGATCAGCTGTTACAGTACTACACAACACAGCACAAAACCATGAAGTGGTACAGTAAGATTTTTCTACACTATTTGGACATTGCTTCCACCAACTCTTTCATTGTGCACAAAGAGCTACATGGTAACTTGTCCCATAAAGAGTTTATGGAGCAACTTATAACAGAGCTCTGTGGTGTGTCACAGAAAACGGCAATGAGTTTTAAATCAGTGTTGGAAACCGTTGTGCTGCTTAATATATTTTTTATAAGCTGTGATAGCTTTTTCAGGATTCTTTGAATAAAAATATTTTTTTATAAAAAAAAAAAGTTTGGTCTTTTTTTTCTTTCTTTTTTGGAAAGTATGTATTAAGTGATAGTAATAACTTAAAGTTTTTACATTGTTAGAAAAGATTTCTATTTTGAATAAATGCTGTTCTTTTTAACTTTTTATTCATCAGTGAATCATTCTTAGTACATCATTCTTTGTTCAGGCTGCCTCACAGCACCTTGATGGCCCATTAGCCATGGGGGGAGTGTCTTTAGTCACACCCCTGGTGTGAATCACATTAATATTCATGGCCCACGCATACAGCAGTGTTGACACAAAAACTGACATGCAAAATTAAAAATGCACGTTAAAAATATTTATTAAAAGCTTATTTCTTTGCACATTTTTATATACAGCATTATCATAATAGGCTGAATATTAACGTATTGACAGAAAACCGGTAGTTCTATGTGAAATCAGACATTGAGCGCCCTCATATAGCCAAAGTGGCATGATCCTCGTTTCATAACACCTCTGCGAAGATTCGACCGTGAGATCGGTAGTCGAATCAGGCTCCTCCAAACGAAGCATCGAATCTTCGACTATTTGGGGTCACCCCTAATACGAAGTGACCTTTTTTAGCTCTACCAGTTTTACTTGTTTAATGAAGAATGATATGGTTTCATTATCTACGATCTGTAAGTCTGAAATTGTAGGATGAATATTTGGGTCGAATAAGGAAGTGATGATCAGTTTGGAGCAGTGGAGGAAACCGAAGAATGCTAGAATGAACATTGCTTCTAATGTATAGGCGGTGTTGGTGGAGTGGTATCCAAGATGGAGTGATGAAATGCATCTGGTGAGTATATCGATTGTGATTGGTTGTCTGGTATCTGGGCGAGTGGGGCGGGTTCTTTGGATTCCCTTAATTAGAAGGGACGTTTGGGAGTTATTTATTGCAGGTGCAAGATTTGATTTTGAGCCCCTGGGACGTGTTTTGCAGTTATTAAGAACTGGTCACATGCGGAGATCCAGGTGAGGCGTCTGAGGAGTGGCATTAGCGCCGGTGAGCGAGAACGACCTTTGTTAATACAGTGTACGGTTGCTTCCTTGTTGCAATGGATTTGGATGCATTTGGATGACCACTCTTTCCCCCATAGGGAAGCTGTGACAACGATCGGGTAGAGCTCGAAAAGGGCCGAGGAGGCTGAAGACTGGGGTGTGCCTAGGAGCTGAGGGGGCCAGGGAGACGCGAACCAGCGTCCTTGGTAATAGCCGCCGAAGCCGATCGAGGGAGCTGCGTCTGTAAACAGTTTGATATCGAGGGGGAGAGAGATAAAGTCGTCATAAAAACAAGTTAAGCCGTTCCACTGGTTAATGAAATTAATCCATAATTTTAGCTCGTTTTTGGACTCGCCAGAAGATCTTCCAGCGCGTGAACGGATGACGTGAGGGCGAGAAGATGCGCGATAAAGGGGCGGCCCTGTGGAATAATGCGCATAGCATAATTTAGGTGGCCCAGCAGCGAGAGAAGTTCGCGTTTGGAACAATCTGTGCCGTCTGTAAAATTGGATGCGATTAAGTGTCCAACGCTCCCCAATAGGGACACTGATTCCATTGAGAAATGCGGACGGCGCATTTTGCGGAAAACAACTTGTGGTACATATAAAAATGACTACCCCCATAAGACAACGCGAGCTCCGCTATGATAGCAAGATAATCAATCAGCTTGCGCCATCTATGGGGGAAAGTCAAGCATTTGATTTCTGTATAGCGGCTAAAGGCAATGTGACAGTGACAATGTACGTGATGAAACCTGTGAGTTATTTTTTAGAGTAACTGATATATCACCGCAGTCCACTTGGCGATTGGACTCAGCTGGGGGAAACAAGGACAGGAGAGAACCCAAATCTACATCTGCACCTGTGAGGATTTGAGCTCTGATGTTGTTCGTCACTGGAGGAGGTTCTGCGGCAACTGCATTCGGAGGGGCTGGTTGAGGAGTGGCTGAGAAGAGAGAGAAAGGAGATCACACTTGGAGAGGGTTAAAGGGAGGGAAAGTCGGGGCTGTGGCCATTTGCGGAGGCATCCTCGCGCAGAGATCGGCCCCCGGGATAGGTGGAGGAGGAATAGGATGAGCACAGTGTGGAAGGGGAAGGGGAAGGAAATGCGCCGCCGATTGACCGGCTAACGGAGGCATCCTC